>NC_135802.1:109987097-110298972 GCF_964213995.1 Mustelus asterias
TTGAATCAGATGCTGGGTCTGCTGAGACGTTAGGGGAGCCACAATAGAGTGCGAGGTATACATTTGTACGGGTCGGTAAAGGGTTAGATTAGAGGCTGCCTGCACTAACAAATGGACAGCCGTAAGAATTTGGGTGCAGGGAGGCAGACCGCAAGCTACAGGATCCAATTTAGTAGAGTAATAGGCGACCGGGCGACGCTGGTCACCGTGCTCTTGTGTCAGAACACCAGTGGCACATTCATCAAAAACATTAACATACAACTGGAAGGGTCTGTCATACAGAGGTCGCCCGAGCACTGGGGCAGTAGCCAGGGCGTCCTTGAGAGTGGCAAAAGATTGCTTTGCCGAATCGGGTTGTTCAAACTTAAGAGGGGCATTTTGAGAGGAGTAAGGAGTAAGTTCTTTAGTATGGGCAGTAACATTCGGAATCCATTGTCTACAAAAGTTCACTAGTCCTAAGAAGGCTCTCATCTGCTTAGGCGTGGTAGGAAGTGGGGTCTGCAATATGGGAGTAATACGTTCCTGAGTAAGGGAACGTTCAGTCGCACTTATCAGAACACCCAAAAATTTGACCTGCTGTTGGCCTTTATGAACTTTAGTGGGCGGGATCACATATCCCCACGAATGGAGACGGGTGAGCAGGTAAACGGTGTCGTGCTGTTTAGCGACGAAGTCAGGGCTGGCAAGGAGTAAATCATCATATTGTATGATAGTGGATCCCCTAGGGGGTGTTAATGTCGCTAACTGGGAGTGCAGTGCCTGTGAGAATAGGGTTGGAGAATGAATAAGCCCTGAGGGAGCCTAGTCCAAGTGTACTGGTTCCCCTTAAATGTAAAGGCAAACAAATACTGTGATTCAGGGGCGAGGGGTATCGCAAAAAAGGCATGTTGTAAATCCACAAGGGTAAAAACAGTCGCTTCAGGTGGGATATTACTAAGGATTGTAGCTGGGTTCGGGACAATAGGATGTAAGGGTTCCACGATCTGATTGATACGGTGGAGGTCTTGGACCAAACGCCATTCGGACGGTCTTCCTATCTTTGGAACTGGGAGAATCGGGGTGTTACAGGGCGATTGGCATGGCACCAAAATTCCCTGTTGAAGGAAAGATTGGATCATGATCGAGACTCCTCCTTCCGCTTCGGGGCGTAAAGGGTACTGCGCAATGGAGGGCAAGGGCATACCAGACTTGACTTTAATAACGATGGGAGCTACATTGGTAAGACCAACTTCGTGTCTGGAAGCCACCCATAAATCCGCGGGGACTCCCGAAATCGGAGACTGGGTGGCTCGATGGTGGTCCAATGTACCAGTTAGACAAAACAGTTGGGGAAAATATTCTGAAGTGCCCTCGGGGAAGGTTTGTCACCCGGTAAAGAAAGGATCGGCCTTTCCTCGCAGGGCGGCTACCAAAAATCCCAAGAATTTGGCACTGTAGCCCTCATTGACAGTAAGAGTCACGTGAGGTGACACGAGTCCGGACTGATGCCAGAGTACCTGGGGTACTTCAACAAGAAAGGCAGAACCTTCCTTCTCCTTAGCCAGGCCAACAAAGGTAATGGTTAGTAGAGTTCCAAGGGCGTCCCGGTAAATAGCCTCCAACTCAGTCGAGCATCCCGTGTGATCATAGCAAAGAGTTACATGTGGATTAGGAATATCGAAGGGAGGGGAAAAGTGGGAGGGATCAAAATCAACCGATCACCATTGTGGAGTAGTTAAAAAGTGGGAAATTTCGAAGCTGGGCTTGCGGGATAACTGATATTGTGATGCCGTTATCAAGGCAAACAATTTCCACCTGCAAGGGACACAGCAAATCCCGTCCGGCCAGGTTGACACCGAGGGCCTGGGTGACCGTGAAAGGGATGCAACATCCTCGACCCTCAAATTGAACAGAGAACGGCTTCGTAAGTGGATAAACAGCACCTGCACCCATGAAACCAGTAAGTTCCACATGCTTACCAGAAAGGGGAAATTTATGCATCTGAATTAATGTCAAGTCTAACGTAGAATTAGTCGCACCAGTGTCAATCAAGCCTTCGATGTAAATCGTAGCCGTGGACTCGTCAGAGTGGTCCCCCGAGAGGACTAGAAAGTTCGAGCGGGTCAGTCAGTAGGGGCGAGAGGCAGTGAAGGGCGTCTGTCGACGGGGATGAGATCTACCGTGTTGGCGGGAAGCCGGACAATCCCTAGCATAGTGACCCGTTCGATGACAGTTAAAGCAAGTGACATTATTTTTGGCTACAGGATGAAGTGGCGGAGCGCAGTCAAAATCCTCCGTGTGCAGGGGCTATCAGCATGCGAGCGGCAACCAAATCCCGTAGGGTCAGTGCAACCTGGGCGATAGTGATGTGAACCCGTCTGAGATCCTTGACCTGCAGAATATTTAGGTTTCCTTTGAGAGGGCCGTTGGACAAATCTGACTTAATTCTAGGCGTAGTGTCTTTATGACAGGCCTCACGTTCGCGGCCATTGCTCCAGTAATAAGAAACAGCACGTTTCATTTGAGATTTAGAACTGTCAGACCAGTTCATGTTATTAGTTTTAATACTGGATGCTATGCGGTCAGGCAAAACCCGCATTAGTAGCGCATTAAATTGGGGAGACTGTCTCTCGTCATTAAAAGCATCATCCCCAGAGTAAAGAGTGTAGGTGCCACAGAAGCGGTCAAAAAATTCTGTACCATCTTCCTTAGGAGTGGGTCTACCGTCAAGGAGTTTGGAGATGTCTACGGGCTTACGGAGAGCCCATTTCAGCGCCGGGAACATTAAAGTGCGCTGATCCTCCTCCGTCTGGTGTGCGGTGCTAAATGCCACCCACGTATCCCTGCGAGTTCCTAATTCCTTTTTCCACTTCTCCCCTAACTCCGGGGGAAGTGAGGAATAAATCAGTGCATACTGATCCCGTGCGGTAGCACCGTACATGGTCGCCGTTCGTCTCAAATATTCAGTAAACCCTTCTGGGTCATCTTTACAGGATGGACAGTGGGCCATGATCAAACATAGTTCCTGGGGTTTAAAGGCCTGCTACACCTCAATGAATTGGTTGTCGGCAGCACATGCTCGGGGGTTGATGAGACTCCTAATAGGATAATTTGCAGGGGGCGGTGGTGGCGGAAAAGCCTCCTCCTCCTTTGGTTGGAGGGATATATCATTAAGAGCCTGATTGAGAGAAGTGAAGGGTTGTTCCATATATGGGACTTGTGTTCATGAACGGGTGCGTGATGCTATGGGATCAGCGGCAGCAGGGGGATCAGTGGCACGGGATCATAAGGGGGAGGCTGGGATTGGGACGGTGGCAATGGAGCAGTGGATAAAGGGAGGGTCGAGGGGTCAACTCCTCCTCTTCCTCCGTATCGCCTGAATAGGGAAACAGCGGCATGCCAGAGCAACTGGGAGGATCCTCCTGTTGTTTAACCTGATAGGCAGGTTGGGCTAGCCCATCACCCGATGCTTTCTTATCCCTACTCTGTCGTTTCGTCTCATGATGCTTCCTATCCCAAATTCACATTCCAATTTTAAAGTTTCCCAATCCTTTGATTTCCTGGCCACACATTCATCAATCCCTTTTTTACGGGCGTTATCCCTCCAACTCATTAATAGCGATTGTTCGTGGCGCCTAGTCGACTTTTTTTTTTGAAATTAAAGTTTTCCACTTGGAACCTGCATTTTTCGTCCAAATAGCTTTTTCTGCTGCAGTGCAATTTTCCAAGTTCCATGCGCTGCCTAGTGGCCAAATATCTTTACCCAATTTACTATTTACTGCAGCAGATAATCGACGTAAATTACGTTCCTGAGTAGGGGACTCAGAACACACAAAAAGCAAAGGAGAATTACCCCCTGTTTTGTCTAAACTTTGTCCCATAACGTCAGTATACTGTGCCCCTGGCAAAAACGTTAAATAAAAAGGAATTCCTGGTACCAAAGTCAAATCACAGGGTCCCTGACCCACACTAAGCCTGTGTAACCCTGATCCTGATGTAAAATGAGATCAAGGGGTCCCTGACCTTAGGCTAGCCACAATCGGGTCCCTGACCCTAAATGCTCTACTCACAGTCCAATTTAGATTCGAATACCGTCACCTGTTAGTGTTCTCCGTCAGGGACGAGGGGTTGTAGCACCGATCTGAGAGCGCGAGACCAAGGTGAATCTTACCTTGTGCCGGCATCCGTCTCTTCCCTCCGGGTCGTGGCTCGATCACTTCTTCAGTCCCCCACGGAATTCACCCAGGGTATTGGTTTCTGCTTTGCAGTGCCAAATGTTGAAGTGGAAATTTTCCTGCTTTTTGACTGTGATAGAAAAACTCAACAAAGTTCGTTCCGACAAAATAACTAGCCTTTATTTACGAAAGACTGCATGCAGTATTGGCTGCAACTTGAGTTCAGAGAGCAGTTGGTACAACTTGCTAATTCCTCCTCAAGTCTGCGCTTACACAAAGAATCAGTTCCATATTTATACTAAATCATTATCAGTTTGTGTGACCAGAGCATATTCAGGAATTTCAATCAGTAATAGAATCATAAGCAATGTCATTAATCATGGCACAACCTACTGACCTCCTAGAACTCTTTTTGTCGTCTCATTCATACCCTTATCTTGCCCTTTGATATAACAGAAGAAGGTTAGTGACTCCTTCATCCCTGACCTTATCTTGTTTTATTTACTCATACAGCCCTAGGTTATGAGGAGTCAATCTTATCAGGCCTTAGAGGTCAGGCATTTTGGAATATCTTGACCTTTTCTGGTCTTAATCGCGTCTTAAGTTATTGGGTGTCTGCCTTTCTTATATTGTACCAAATAGTTGACCAATTTTCCCATCATGCCATTGCTCAGTTCGTACAACTTCACAACGGCCAACATTGAACAGCCATCAATTGAAATCTTCGCAAAATATCTGTAACGAGCAACCTATCTAATGTTATAAACAACAATGAACCAAGGCTCCTTCAACATTCTATAGTGCCCGTCTTGCAGATACTTTTGCCTGTTCTTGTGCTCCTACTCTGTATCACCCCTGTGACTGTAGCATGGCTGGTGAAAGGCTGCTGGAGCACCGTGGGAAGCTGCAGATGGTTATGCAGATGCCCTCAGATAGATATGGCCCTGGAAGATCCAGCTTCAGTTTGACCTACCTTGCTGTGGATGGCAGCAGGCTGGTTTGGCTGGTTGATGGGCAATAGTGAGGGACCTGGTGGAGTGATGATGTTGGAAGCATGAATGTTATCACCTTGAACCAGAGGTTTATGCTCCAAAGAGCCACTGCCATTCCTATGGGGTGACACATGATTGCTGGTAATCTGCTAGAACTGGTCACTTCTAATGGTATTTGCTACCAAATAAACCTGTTGGACTTTAACCTGGTGTTGTGAGACTTCTTACAATCTGCTAGAACGCATACAGCTGGCATACCCCTCTACAGACGGAGATCCATATCCACGAGAGCAGCTGTCTGAAGCTGCATTGCAGCAACCATGGATCTCATGACTTCTGTTTGAGTTTCTTCTGCAGCAGTGAGACATTGGAAGATGCAGCCTGTGCTGCACTGGGAGCTGATATCTTGACCAATATTTGTAGCTTGGTGAGGCAATGCTCCATGGAGTTAACCACTGGTGAAAATGATGCATTTCAAGCTCTGCAGGATGGCCTCTGCCACATTTAAGCTAGACTCATCCATGCTGCTAGACATAGACAGCAAACTGACTCGCAGGCTGCCTATGCGTCAAACATCAGCATGTGCATCTTCTTCAGCAGTCTCCTGTACACTATCCCAATGAACTTCACATCTGCGTCCTGTGCAGCAGAACTCAGCTGCTGCCTTGCCCTCGGGGAGCAGGCACATGAGTTATCCTTTCCCTCTGGCTTTGCTGTAGCCCCGTTGTGCCTGCTGACTTACCATGCCTTGCTCCTGATTCTAAACTAACTTCTGCAATGGGCAGTGTCAGTATCTGAGCTGTGGGCACAGAGTATAAGAATAAGTAACTGTGCCTCCTCATCACTTTCAAATGGTCGATTCTCCTTTTCCTCCAGCCTCTGCTGAGGCTGGTTCGGTGGCAGCTCGCCTACATTGGAAAGCTACAAACAGAAACTTGTAGTGGGAAGGAAAGCAGGAGGTTCATGGTCACATCTTCCATTTTCAATTAAGGCCATGTCTCAGGATGAGGGTGAGGATAGAGTTGAAAAAGCTTGTGACTTCTAGACAACCTCCGCAGCGCTACATGCGTTGTCTCTGGGCCCATGATGTGGAGCAACATCTCTGCAGAGGTTTTATAGGATGGAGAAATGGAGATCCCCCTCCATGTATCGGTTACATGTGCCTGCTAAGGGCAACCTTCTACAAGAGAGAGAAGGTAGTGTGTCAGTAGTGAGTGACACTGCTTGGTTGAAATGTCTGCAATAGTAAATGCTGGGATATGGAGAGGAGGGGAATGTGGTTATTATGTTGGGAGTATTGGTGGATGTGTGAAAGAGAGCAGTATATGAATGTTAGGATAAGTACCGAGTGCAGAGAATACTGCTGGGGGGGCATGTTGCTTAGAACGGAGTAAGAAGTTGTTGGAATGCATACACACATCTTCATCCATGTGAGATCATTGCATTGCTACCATGTCCATAGGCCACACTCCATCCACTTACCATTTGAGGTCCGAGTGACTGCTTTGACACGTAGGCAGCATTTGACAGAGTATCAAGGAGCTGCATTAAAATTAAAGTCAGTGGGAATGGGGAGTTGGACGGGTTTGGTTTGGGTTGGGGTGGTAGATACACTCCATTGGCTGGAGTCATACCTAGTACCGAGGAAGATATTTGTGTTTGCAGGAGGTAGAATAATGTACTGATAGCTATATGAAGCTATAATGAACTTATTGGGGGTGATTTTCCCAAACTAATTAAGTGCCCAACAGGTGGTTAAATCTCCCATTTTTTGACCGCACTTGGGTGAATTTCTGGCACTCTGTGCATCATAGTCTTAGCGGATTCACGCCGGTAAGGGGGAGGACGGGACTGAATCCCGCCCAAGAGTTTAATCCGAACAAATGTGAGGTAATGCATTTTGGAAGGTCTAATACAGATAAGAAATATACAGTAAATGGCAGAACCCTTTAGAGTATTGAGAGGCAAAGGGATCTGGGTGTACAGGTACACAGGTCACTGAAAGTGGCAATGCAGGTGGAGAAGGTAGTTAAGAAGGCATAGGGCATGCTTGCCTTCATTGGCCGGGGCATTGAGTTTAAAAATTGGCAAGTCATGTTGCAGCTTTATAGAACCCTAGTTAGGCTGCACTTGGAATATAGTGTTCAATGCTGGTCGCCACACTACCAGAAGGATGGGGAGGCTTTGGAGAGGGTGCAGAAAAGATTTACCAGGATGTTGCCTGGCATGGAGGGCATTAGCTATGAGGAGAGGTTGGAGAAACTTGGTTTGTTCTCACTGGAGCGACGGAGGTTGAGGGGCGACCTGATAGAAGTCTACAAGATTATGAGAGGCATGGACAGAGTGGGTAGTCAGAAGCTTTTTCCCAGGGTGGAAGAGTCAATTACTAGCCGGCACAGGTTTAAGGTGCGAGGGGCAAGGTTTAAAGGAGATGGACGAGGCAGATTTTTTACACAGTGTAGTGGGTGCCTGGAACTCGTTGCCGGGTGAGGTAGTGGAAGTGGATTCAGTAGTGACTTTTAAGGGGCGTCTTGACAAATAGATGAATCGGATGGGAATAGAGGGATATGGTCCCCGGAAGGGTCGGGTGTTTTAGTTCAGTCAGGCAGCCTGGTCGGTGCAGGCTTGGAGGGCCAAAGGGCCTGTTCCTGTGCTGTAATTTTCTTTGTTCTTTGTAGGACGGGCATCTGGCGCGATGAATGGGCCACTGTCCGTGCGCACGGATGCGTGGGGGGCAATTTTCACTGTTGGCTTGGGGTTATAAATGGCCATGGGAGTGGTTGGGGGGAATGATTTGGCATGGGGACATGGAGCTGAAGTGGTGTAAAAGGTGCATAAAATGCAAACATGTATTTGGGACAATGTCCCAGAGAACCGAACACAGGTCTTTTAACCAGTTGCTATGGCCATAAATGCCCGCCCCCCCCCCCCCCATTCTTCCTCAGCCAGAGTGACAACAGAGCTGTGTAGAGCACTTGCTACTGAGGAAGGTGTGGTGAGCTGCCAGATTTCCTGACTCCAACTCTCTGACTCGGTAGCAAAATCTGGGCCCAAGTATTTGTTTTGTAAAATGTGTACTTCAGAGGCCCGTCAATTATTTGTTGATTTTGGAACTAATGTTGGCAAGCATATTATAATTCAGTGATGAACTATGTGGCATATAATTTGTTATTGATCAATATAAATTACATTAACTTGAGAAATCATTCATCATGCTTTTGAAGGGTGTTTTTCAGAATGTCTAAATCAAAGAACATTTGATTACAGACAATATATTATTGTGCATTGACAGAAACGGACTCAAAATGGTGCAAGCCACATGTCCCTTCCAGTGAAGCCCAGCCATCTGGAAGACAACTTCACACCCCCCCCCCCCCCCCCCGCCCCTCCACCGCCTCTCAGCAACCTAATTCTTGAGAGTTGTTTTAAACCAACTATGGAAAAGATTAACTTTAAATAATACACTATTTTTCTGCTGAAAAGAGATGTTGCCAAATCTTTTCATCCTCACTAATCAGGACAAACACAAGAATGCCAAATTTCAAACAATCACAATTTATTCTTCAGGAAATTAGGGTGCTGATTGGTTGGCAAGTCAACTGTGGGTGAGGCATTGCCACAGAAAAAGCAATGAGAAATTATACTCCAGGCTCCCAGGTAATGCAGAAAAGGTGCAAGGCAAATTTTACATTCTGGTGTTCTTCCTGATGAATGAAAGCTTCAGCCACATGATTCTCTTTCAGCAATGTTTGATTTGTTTTTTTGTAATGTGTATAGCCTCAGAGGCTAGTTCTTGGACGTGCATGAATTTTCATTTGATTTATTATCATATGTATTGGGATACAGTGAAAAGTATCGTTTCTTGCATGATATACAGGCAAAACATATCACTCATAGAGTGCATGGGGAGAAGGAAAGGATAGGGTGCAGAATATAGTGTTACAGTTACAGGTAGTGTTAAGAGAAAGATCAGCTTAATATACGATAGGACCATTCAAAAGTCTGATGGCAGCAGGGAAGAAGCTGTTCTTGAGTCTGCTGTTACGTGTTTTCAGACTTTTGTACCTTTTTCCCGATGGAAGAAGGTGGAAGAGAGTATGTCCAGAGCGCGTGGGGTCCCTGATTATGCTAGCTGTTTTCCCGAGGCTGGTTTGCTGATGGACTGGGCTTCGTTCACAACTCTTTTGTAGTTTTTTGCGGACTTGGTAAGAGCAGGAGCCATACCAAGCTGTGATACATCCGGATAGGATGCTTTCTATGGTGCATCTGTAAAAAAAAAATTGCTAAGAGTTGTAGTGAAGATGCCAAATTTTCTTAGCCTCTTGAGAAAGTCGAGGTGTTAGTGAGCTTTCTTAACAGCACAAGTTTGTTTTACTAATTAATTCAAAATTTTTATGCACTAATTGTAGACCTTAACTTGTGCTCTCAAGGCATTTCTTCACTAATCTTACATAATGAATTGTGATTTGTTTTAAAAATTCAGCATTCATTGTCAGTTTGCTTTAATTTCTATTGTATTTTCAAAATCGTAGAGAATTATGCAAATAAAAGTTAAGTTGCGTCAAGCAAATGGGAAAAATATTTACCCTTAATATCGCAATCATAACATTTACTGGAGTAGTAATTGCATTTCTATTTGATTATTTATGCATATAAGTAGATTTTGTATTAATTAGTTCCGTATGGTCAATTCAAACATAATTCAAAGGTAAAAGTTAATTATTTAATCACTGAGTATATAAACTAATACACTACTCTTTCAAGTTTTTTCATTCCCTTGGGCGCATTTGACTTTATTGTTGAGCTTCAAATCTGGTGGTCACCTTCGAGTGCTCTTTGCCCGAGTGACCATTTATGTTATGTGAGCCTAGACGTTCTGTATTTGCAGACTGTTTGACTACAGTGGTCTACTGCAGTCCAGTCCCATCCCATGCTTAACCAATTTTCATTTCTGTTCTCACTCTCCCACTTGCAGTAAGGTTTTCTGTGTATCTATCCACTGTCGGTCCCAAACCAGTTGTGGAATCCTGGCCACTGTCTCAATGAGATCAGCTCCCTTGCCAAAACAGCGAATGAGACTTGAGGTTGTGTCTGAGCCTCATTAGCTGTCATTTTCTGACTACGACGGCTGGGAAGTCGCTGGAAGTGGCTTCCTGTCCATTAAAAGTAATACAGATTGGCAGTCGTTGCAGCGGGGACCTGTGAGCAATGTCCCAAGCACAAAGCACGTGGTCAGGAGGAGAGAATCCCCATTGAGGGTGGGAGACGGGGAGGGACCAGGGCAGGGATGCCCTAAGGTTTCCTTTGGGTCTGGAGGAGTACACTTACTTTGCATGGAAATCAATTTTACTGCAATTAAAATGTACCTCTCCTGGCCCTGACTCTTCCCGGCTAATTTGCCTGGTGTGGGAACCATTACTTTTCAGGCTTCAAGGTTAAAATGGCAGAATTGAATGCAAAGAATTTTTTCACATCTTGCACATGTCCTTGCTGCTGGCAATTTACAGTCAGATTTGAATGTAGCATTACCACGGTTACATTGTCAATAACAGCAGGTGCTGCAGTTGCTAAAACATGTTGTCATCTCTGACGTACTAAATCTAAATGCTTGATCTAGGTTTTTAAAACTAACTACTTCTACAAATATATTTGAGGAGTTTTTTGGCACAGACAGGAACCGTTTTAAAATGTTTATATTACCAATTTTTGACGCATAGGAATGCAACTCGTAATCAATTCAATTTATTTTCTTATCCTGCAGCAGCAAGACCTTGTTCAAGTAACTAACCCTTTGGTCCATCAACTCTCAAATGAAAGCAGGGTTTCTCGAGCAGACTCACTCTCTGAATTCTTCGATGCACAGGAAGTCTTGTTGTCTGCAAGCTCTTCTGAGAATGAGGTCAGTGTGCTTGCTGCAGAAATGGTTCACTTATGACCTATATACAGGTTAATGATGCATTGTGGGTTATCAGTAAGGAGCAGCTACTGGAATGTGATTTGACCTGAGTATGAATTCTGTTCTCAACCAATATTTCTGCAGAAAATGGTGAGTTATTTACATTTTGACTGGGCCTAATAGGTGAAAATGAAAACTCTGAAATTTTTCCATTTTAGCCATCGGACGGACATGTGGCAAGTCAATCCAAGTGTGATATTGGTATTTTCTATAGATATGTCTGTGTTTTCTGATTTCTTATTGAGGAGAGGATAAATTTTTTTTATTGCAGTAACCAGTGATTCAATGTAGCACCTACTCATTTCAAGTTTAAACAAACTTGTATGGCTTGCTGGCTACAAAACTAAATTGGATATCGTTGACAACACATTCGGGCTTGGCTATTGTGGCCCACACAATGAAAAAGCCTTCTGATGTATAATATCACTGTTTACACATGAGAAAAGTCCACTTTGAGATACTAACATGTTGGAACTGATTACATCAGAATAGTGAGAGGAAAGTTGATAGCAATTTGGCAAGGGGAAATATATTGTTAATAACTGCTGAAATTTTGTACACTTTAGTTATATTAACAAGAATACATCATCTTGTATTTTCTGATACTTTTAAAATAAAACTTCACAGGAACATTATAAAGCAAAATTTGAGACTGAACCGCATAAATATTAGGGCAGATGGCCAAAGGCTTGGTCAAAGAGGTAGTAAGGTGCATGCCATCACAGAAAAAATCAGGGAAAAGAGGAAATTGGGGCAGGGAGCTTTAAGGAGAGAATTCTAGAGCAGAGCGCTGTAGGGGGTCTTTTACTCCAAGTGGTGGTCTCAGCTATCACTCTTGGATGTGTGTCTCTCTCCTGTAGGTGGAGGAAACAGCAGAAGTGTCACACTGGGGCGACTTCGCAGGAGAGAGAAAGTGGGACACTGTTTATGCCTGACCAGTGAATTCACTTGTGGTTTCGAGGCGCCTGATTTCAGAATTATGTTCTCGCTCAGTAATCCACCAGAATGGAAAGGGATGAGTGGGTGACACAAAAGACCAAATTTTATTTAGGAAGGAATAAAATTAACCAGACCTGTCAACATGCGCACACAACCAGTTACTATGCTATGGAAGGAAGAGACTATAACAACACAATGGCTATCTTTAGGTTTACACAATTTTACACAATTCCCAACCACCTTTCCTTAACACTTGGCTAATTGGGGATTTCTGGGGACTGTAGATTATACTCACCACTTCTGGGGTCAGAGGGGCAGTACTGCCTTTAAGAAAAGGTCAGGGCTGTCTTGCCTTCAAGAGACATGCACCTTAGTCGCATGGTCAGGTAGGTATAAAATTCTTTGCTGTGCAACCCAGGCCTTCAGTCTCGAGTTGTCTGCAAATGCGGTTTCTTGTGTCTTGGATCTTTGAGTAAGTACTTTTTGAATTTCTTTCTTTGGTGGTTGAAGAGTAATTTTCGAGTCTTTCTCAGTTGTTGGAGCCGCTAAGGAACAAAGTTGCGGCTCAAAGTTGTTTGGTTCTGCTCAGGGAAGAGTCCCTGGCTGTAGTTGTGGAGTAGTGAGCAACCTGTGTGCTCCGGCTAAGAGTTCCGTATTTTAAAAGATGCAGCCTTTGAATTTCTGGCAGCTTCTCCCAACAGTCGGTTGAATTTTGATGAGAGTGCTGATGAGGAGTGAAATGATTTTTGATGGTCCTCAGGAGGTGTTGATCGCTTTCCCATCGAGATGGTTTTGCAAGACACAGCCTGGACCCAAACCTGTTGGATTTCACAGATAACTTGGAGTCTATAATGTGTACTGTCCATAGATGATGTAATGGGTGGCATTGTCAGCCAGGTCTAGCTGGGCTCATTTTTGCATAACTAGCAGGCTAGTTTTGCCATGATTCATTGTCCTTTGTCAGCTCAAGCAACTGCCAGATGGATTTGATAAGGCTGTGTATCTCTTTGTCTATTGATGTCTTGTTTGCAGCCATTTTAAGTTCATGTGTTTTGAAACACAGAATTTTAAGTTTGTCCGTAGTTCAGCCAATTTTGTCCATATTCCACATATGGTATTAATGTCCATAAAAAGGTGGATTTACCTCATCTTACAGGGTAAGTGGTGGAGCAATTTAAGTTATAAAGAGAAGTTGAATAGACTTGGGTTGTTTTCTCTGGAACAGAGAAGACTGGGGGGCGACCTGATTGAGGCGTTCAAGATTATGAGGTGCATGGACAGGGTGGATCGGAAGCAGCTGTTCCCCTTAGCTGAAGGGTCAGTTACAAGGGGACACAAATTAAAAGTGAGGGGTGAGAGGTTTAGGGGGGATTTGAGGAAAAACGTTTTTACCCAGAAGGTGGTGCACTGTCTGTGGAGGTGGGATATCTCTCATCCTTCAAAAAGTATTTGGATGAGTACTTGGCACGCTATAACATTCAAGGCTATGGGCCAAGTGCTGGCAAGTGGAATTAGGTGGGCAGGTCTCTTGATTTGATTTGATTTATTATTGTCACATGTATTAATATAGTGAAAAGTTTTGTTTCTTGCGTTCTATGCAGACAAAACATATTATTCATAAAGAAGGAAACGAGAGAGTGCAAAATGTAGTATTACAGTCATAGCTAGGGTGTAGGGAAAGATCAACCTAATGCAAGGTAAGTCCGTTCAAAAGTCTGACAGCAGCAGGAAAGAAGCTGTTCGGGTCTTTCAGTGCAGACTTGATGGACCGAAGGGCCTCTTCTGCGCTGTAGTATCTGAGAAATTTAAAATGTAGGTATTGCTTGACCCAGGAGCTAATGTAAGTGAGAACAGGGAGGATGAGTAAACAGGAATTGGAGGGAATAATGACACAGGCAGCAGAGTTTTGAATAACCTCCAGTTAACCTCTGTGGGAGACCAGCCAGGCGTGCATTGGAATAGTCGGGTCCAGAGGCCACACAAGCCTGAATCCGGGTTTCAGAGAAGCTGAGGCAGGGTGGAGTTGGCCATTGTCATGGAGATGAAAGTAAGGCAGTTTTGATGACTGAGCTGTTATGTGGTCTTGAGTTCATTTCAGGGTTGCTTTCAAAGCTTGCAACCAGTCTGATAGTTCTCAGAATTAGCTGGAGAAGGGATCGGATCAATAGATAGGGAATGAAGTTTATAGCTGAACAAGAACAGTTTTCGTATCTTGGAGGGGGCAGAAACCTGATTGGAGTGATTCAAACTGAGTTCTGGGGAAGATGGGCACAGGCTTGGGAGGCACCATCACATTGAAAGCCTTTGGAGAGGAAAGGAAAGTTTACAAGAAAGTGGGGGAGGGGGGTCAAGGGATTTTTTTTTTGAAGGGGGGCAAGGATGGCAGACAGTAAAGAGGGAGGGGGTACCTTTAACATATAAGCTAATGTGGGAACCAGGAAGGTAAATTTGAGTGGTCAGCAATCGTAGAAACCCTACAGTGCAGAAAGAGGCCACTTGGCCTTTTGAGTCTGCACCAACCACAATCCCACCCAGGCTCTAACCCCATATCCCTACATATTTACCCACTAACCCCTCTAACCTATGCATCCCAGGACACTAAGGGGCAATTTTTAGAATGGCCAATCAACCTAGCCCGCACCTCTTTGGACTGTGGGAGGAAACCGAAACCCATGCAGACACAGGGAGAATGTGCAAACTCCACACAGACAGTGACCTAAGCTGGGAATCGAACCCAGGTCCCTGGAGCTGTGAAGCAGCAGTGCTAACCACTGCTACCGTGCCGCCCGATAAGCAATGAAAATATTATCGATGCAAGTAGATACCTCAGTCACTAATATGTGCAGTTGCAGGTATTGGATTGAATAAAGAATGTCAATTCCACAATTCTCATTAAATTCCATGTACTCCAGCTGTATGGCAGGCACAGTGGTTAGCACTGCTGCCTCAACACCAGGGACCCGGCCTTGAGTTACTTTGTGGAGTTTGCACGTTCTCCCTGAATCTGGATGAGTTTCCTCTGGGTGCTCCGGTTTCCTCCCACAGTCCAAAAATGTGAGAGGAAACCAGAGGTTAGGTGGATTGGCTTTGCTAAATTGCCTTTTAGTGTCCCAAGATGTGTAGGTTAAGGGGATTAATGGCGTAAATGCATGGGGTTATGGGGATAGGGCAGGGGCTGGGCATGGGTAAAATGCTCTATCAGAGAGTCGGTGCAGACTCAATGGGCTGAATGGCCTCCTGCACTGTAGAGATTCTATGGTTATATGTGTCAAACACCCAATGGTATCATAATAAACACTCTGCAGTCAGTATCCTTCAATATGGTCTAACTAACCATTTCACCATTACAGTCTACTGAGACATGACTTGTTATAATGTTTCTCTTGGTCTGATACATTTCCTTCGTAGTTAGTTTGGAAAGAAGATCAAATTTTAATACCTAGATTGGATCTGTATAAATTTGATGAGATATGTCTGTGGTTTTTGCATATAATTGCAGAGACATTTTGGTTTCATCGTTTCTCATGGGTGCATCCCATGTTGATTTCAGAAGAACAAATTTGGGGCGGCATGGTGGTTAGCACTGCTGTCTCATAGCACCAGGGGCCCAGGTTCAATTCCGGCCTTGGGTCACTGTCTGTGTGGAATTTGCGCATTCTCCCCGTGTCTGCGTGGGTTTCCTCCGGGTGCTCGGGTTTCCTTCCAGAGTCCAAAGATGTGCGGGTTAGGTTGATTGTCCATGCTAAATTGACCCTAGTGTCAGGGGATTAGTAGGGTAAATATGTGAGGTTACGGGGATAGGGCCCAGATGGGATTGTGGTCGGTGCAGACTCGCTGGGCCGAATGGCCGCCTCCTGCCCTGTTGGGATTCTATTCTATGATTCCAAATAGATGTCCTATTCACTACCAACTATTTTGTGCCACTGGTAAAGTTGAATTTCAATCCTGTATCTTAGAATAATGAATAGGAGGCCTTATCTTTAGTGTCTGCCTTTCAATATCTGCTTGGAGGTGCATGGGAGCTCTGCATAGTGGATATCTTTTGAGACAGTATCAACTCCTCTGCAGAAGAATGACCTGGGATTCACTGTTCAAATGCCAGAAAGGAGGCACCAAGATATTCTGCATGTCACCATGACCTCTCTCGTGATGAATGTGTCAGCACAGGACTTTTGCTCCGATTGCTATTCTATTGTGTTTGCATTCTGACAACATTACTCTGTTGTCCTGTATCAATACTGATGCTTGCTATTTTGGTGGATATTATTTTGAGAAGAGTGAATAATCTGCTTTTTCTGTTGTAGGCCTCAGATGATGATTCATATGTCAGTGACATAAGTGACAATATTTCAGAGGATAACTTAAGCACCGACGCAGAGACGAACGCTCAGAATATATGTAAGATTCTTTGGTACTTCAGCTCTTGGCTTCTTTTCTAGCAGGCGCTTAGTGCAACCCAGATAATTATAGAGGATGCTGGTGGGCAAATTCCCTCCTGAAGATAGGGATTAACCCCTGGTGTTTTATTTTCGTCAAAATATGTAATTGAGGAGGACACTTTTTCAATCCTAATCTATTATACAAGCTGCAAACAGCTCCTTTCTTTACAGAATGTTTGGAATGTAATTTGTCCTGTCTGATGGAATAAGGTGAGACTGTGCAGTTTGTAATTTTTTCTCTTCCAATTTTTATACCAGTGTTGATCCTGAAAACAGTGAATCACACTGGGACATGATTCTGTGAATATTGGCAACCTTCAAGTGGCCAAAGGTTCAGTACTGCACATGTCAACCTAGGCAGTGCTGTCACAAGCACATTTCAGGCAAGTTGGCAATTAGAAATAGGAACCTTTATAAATTTCCTTCCTCCCCCCCTCTTCACTTCCAGAGAATACTAAAGCTTGTTGTATTACCTTGAGAACCAGCTTGGCTAAGATAATCAAAATCTGCACAGAGCAAAGACTATACTTTGGAATAATGATGGCCTAGATGGTTCAATGTGCCATTTCCTAGTGTGTATACCATTTGAGCCAAGTAATGAGAACTAATGTACTGTCTGCTGGCAAGACAAATGTTTTTATCAAGTGGTTCAATGATGAAAGTACTGGTACGAGCCTAAGCAACATTTCATTTTCTTAAAACACAGGCAATGCCCAAAATGGTACAGGTCACCTTACGCGAAGAAGATCATGTCTGCCAGCTCCAGGACCAAATAATAGTAACATAAGCTTGTGGAATATTCTAAGGAATAACATAGGGAAAGATCTTTCTAAGGTCTCCATGCCAGTTCAGTTAAATGAACCAGTGAACACACTGCAGCGCCTTTGTGAAGAGCTGGAATACAGTGAGCTACTGGATAAGGCATCTCAGACAGATGACCCATTTGAACGAATGGTAATTAAACATTTTGTTTTCATCTGCACAATGACTGTCTACAGTTAAGCTAGGATGTGTATTTGACTGTGTATGTATAGTTTAGATAGAGAGAGATGAGGAGATATTGATTCTCCATTATCGCTCATGATAAATCAGAGGGACTTGACAGTGGAGTTTTCTTGTGCCTGCAAGGCAATAATCTGTAACTGTGGGTCGATGTGGTTCTCTCTGTCTTTGCTTTGTCTCTTGCATTTCAAGTTTCTTCCCTTGATGTGTGCCTTTCTTTGAGTTGATCTACACTTTTTTTATTTAGCCCTGTAAATAAAACAGAAAATGCTGGATGTCTGTACCTACCCAGGTAGCAGTCGTGGAGAGGGAAACTGAGGGCTGAATTTTCATTAGGTGGGAAGCAGGAACCGTGTATCTTTGAGTCATAAGTCAGTTGCCAGTGGGAGATAAAGTTCAGATTTTCACAGGGGTGAACCCTTAATTAATATGGAGATGGGTTTCCATTTGGAATGTGGGGGGATGGGAATAGAGGTGGGTCAGATGACGTCTGCGACTGACTTAAACACTGACCCATTCCCCCCCCCTCAGCCCAACAGCCACCGCTGAGGCTACTGGTTGTTCTAAGGGAAGGATCCACAGTTTGTGCCACAGGCTTCCCCACTTTACTAAAGGGAAGCCTGATGTTATGGGAGAGTTTTGGAAGCCAGGAATGGGCAGACCCTGGTTTCTTTGTGTTGACCTGGATCTACTGCTGGAGGCCATGAGGGCGGTCCTCTTCCTCGGCGGTGACAAGAGGAGGCCACCTCATGGTGCAGCAGGGGCATCTTTGTTCAGCATCCCCTCCCAATGCTGTCTCTTCCCCTCTAATTTCCTACTCCTCCCTGATAGGCTGTCCTTGTCCAGAGTCTTGCTGTCCTTCATTCCCATACTCCTCTGGAAAGTCATGTTCTGGAGAGCACAGATAACCACACACACTGACTGAGACTGGAGACTACCATGTGGCCGGTTCAGGCACTGGAATCGCTCTATAGAAGCCTGGTGGTTGTCCTTCTGAGTCAGTGGTATTAGCTATATTGTCTCTAGATCTGTCTGGGTTCTCTTAAAGGGAGTGGTTACCATTCCTACATGAGATTTCCCTTCTCTCCTGAAATCAATCCATATTCTTTGGGTTTGGACCGAAGTTCTGAAGCAGTCTTTTCTGGCAAAGGGTGAAGGACTCGTGACGGCTGTCGGGAAAGCAAAATAGGGCATCAGTTAGCTGTGCGATGGACTAGTATGCTACCACTTCTGATCTGCCCCTAAGGTCTGCTAATCCATGGGAGAAACCAGAAGTGAAGAAGTTCGAGACTTTGGCTGCCAGTGGCAGGGATGGTGACCACTCCTGCAAGGAGACCTTCAGTAAGGGCACAGATATCTGTGACCACCTGCTGGAGAAGCGCAGGCACCTGTGACACTAGGCTGTCTGCAGGTAGTTCCATTTTCAGCAGGAGATCCCACATTGAGTGTTTGGCCTCTGTCACCTTCCTACCCTCCTGTCCTTGCCTGTGCCCTCCTGTCCAGCCCATCCTATGAAGGGTATCACCTCATCACCACAGGACCCAAGGTCTGATAGCCAGCCCTCATTGCCAACTGGAGCCTTCCTTTCGGCCAGGTAACTAACAATTGTCCTTGGTCGCATTGCCCGCTGCCGGGGGCTACTGACCTCATTCAAAGCCCAGGAGCAGAGTGTCTACCCTCCCTGTGCAGCACCAAGGGAATGCCCTTACTCGGTTCCGAGTCTCCCTTAGATGATAGCTTAGGGCAGCCACGATTGTCTTTCCATCTTCACCCAACTGTCTTCAGCTGGCCAGATTCCAATGGAAGTGGGGACATGTCCGGCACTTTTTTAAAACGAGTTAAAACTTCCAATATTTACAAACCCTTAATGATCTTTTCAACAACCTTAATTGGTCTGAGTTAGAGGGAGAGCTGGGTCCCTGTACCACCCTCCCCACTTCTTACTGTTGTTGGTGCTGGGATTGGCGTCTTGGTCCCATTCTCTTCGGGGTTCTAAAACATTCAGTCGGGTGTTTAGTGATGTTAACTCTCTTGCTGTCTGCAGAGATGCTGGATGGGATTTTCCTCCCACTCTCTGACGGATGGCGGTGTGCTACTTGCAGGTGGCAGGATCTTATGGTTCTGCCATTGCAAATGAGGTTTCCCATTGAATGCACCCCCTCATCACCAGGAAGCCTGCAGTGGGGGGGGAGGGGGGCACTGTAAGATCCCACTGGCATAAATGCCAGCAAGATTTCAGCGGCTGTCTGACCTGCTGAGTATTTCCAACACTTTTGTTTTCATTTGGCCTTTGCTTTCTGTCTGGTTACTGTTTCCTTAACTAAAATAATTCCCTAATCTCTTGCCTAAGCACTCTAACATTCTCTGCCTATATTTCTGATATTTGAGTGAATATATATTTTGTGATGTTACTGTATCTTTAGGAAATGTTTTTTTTAAATCATGTTCTCTGCAGCTATAAGCTGTTTTGGTTTCATTGTTGCCAGGCCATCTGCTAGAAGTCTTTTTATTGCTACTTCAGTGGCTTAAATGGGGTATTTTCAGTTACTGTTTGGGAGTTGTTGTATGACCTGCATTATTAGGAGGAAGACTGATGGCAGGTCATGTGTTTTGGACAGTTTTTCTTCATAGTGAATTCAAGGTTTCACTTTTAATTTGGCTGGCTGCAGTTTTAGTTTAGAAGGGAGTTGACATCAGACGAAAAGCAGTGTTTCTCTCTGTCCCTGGGTATTAGAAATTCTGTTGGTTAGCTGAAAGCAAGGCTTCCACTCCTTCCTGGAGTGGAAAATCTACTGCTGGTGGTTGGCTTGCCTAGAGTGTGTCTCGCTGGTGTTTTGGGAAGCTGTTCTGACTTCGAACTGTTCTGGGTGTATCCAGAGAGCTGCTAGAAGTTACAAGGCTGAAAAGTGAGGGTTTCTATTCTCCAACCCAAGGGACTGAAGCTGTTCTGACTCCAAGCGTGTCTGTGTTTGCCTCTAGATTTGCTGCATTCAACCAAAAGGCTAAATTTCAATATCACATGAGCATTAGTCTTGCTGTGTTAAACCTGTGATAAAGGTTTTGTTTCTGAGATTCATTTTGTTGGAATGTGTTCAGCTGTTAGGGTTGATACAATATTATGATTGTTTTTTCCTTGTTTGTAATTGGTAAAAGATATTGCTAATTTTCTTTCCATACATGTTAACTGTATTCTTAAATAAACTTTGATAAAAGCTCCTTAGTAGGTCACTTGAATCATACCTGAAGTGAAATATCTCTCGCTTACCCTAGCTAAATCAAAGTGCAAAATTTATGATCCAAGTGGGCTTCATAAAACACTTTGGAGTTTCTGACCTGGTTTACAACAATTTGTTTTTGAATGTTGTGCAATTTAGTAATGATCTGTTTCAAACTGGGTGCTTTTTAAAAATTACTGGGTACAGCTGAAGAAGAGTAGGGAGTCGGTGGTGGATTGTGCTGAGGGGAGTGGTGCAGACAACCTTCTCATACTGAGGCAACCTTCTCGTACTGTGGCTTTGCTAAACATAAAAGAGAAGCTGAATCATAACATGATAATTAGGGCACCCCAGGAATTATAATATATTCTCTGACAGATTCTACAATTTACAAGGTGTCTATGAAAAATTATAATGATCTCACCGAAGGGATTGTACGTTAGGATTAGTTTTCTTCTCTCCTTCCATCTGCCCTCCCATTCGTGGAGAAGGTTTAATAGACTAATACCAGGAATGGATGGGTTGTCTTTTGAGGAAAGGCTTGACACGCTAGGCTTTTATCCATTGGCATTTGGAAGACTAAGAAATGACTTGACTGGAATATATAAGAAATGGGGGAGGGGTGGATTTGACAGGGTGGATGTGGAATAGATGTTTCCCCTCGTGGGAAAAATTTAAGGGTCACTTTGAAAAATAGGAGGTTGCCCATTTAAAATTGAGATGGGGAGAATTAGTTTCTGAGGGTCGTGAGTCTTTGGAACTCTTTCTCAAAAGGCAATGGAGGCAGAATCTTTGAATCATTTTAAGGCAGAGCTAGATAGATTATTGATCAGCAAATGGTGAAATGTTATTGAGGGTAGTCAGGAATGTACAGTTGAGGTTAAAATCAGATCAACCATGGTCTGATTAAATGGCAGAGCAGACTTGAAGGGCAGAGTGGCCTACTCATTCATATGACGGTATGATTTGTCTAAGGGCTACCTTATTTTTTGATGTATTATACAAAAAGTGAGCAGCTTGCTGTAAGGTACTGTGAAGGTGCGAAAATTATCGCATCATTTTGAGATCACATGAACCTATCGTTGAGCATTGTTATCCACAATTCCTCAATTTTCCTTCACGTTAAAGGGGACATTTTAAGATATTCACTGTCTTTTAAAGTCCATCATTTATAACATGTTACAAAAGCAAAAATAGTAGAATTTTTAAAGTAATTTGAGGTATTTTAGTGATTATAATAGATTGCAACAAAGGTATTGCTGTGTTTGAATTTTATTTAATGATGCATGCTATTGTTTGAGTGCAGTACAGCTGTACAAAAATGGCTGAAGTTTTGCAGAATAGGATGCCATGCAAATGTTTGAGATGATGAATTATAACATCAAATGAACAGGAATTGCTGATCTCTAAATGCTGAAGTGCTGCAATGTAGGATGGATTTCTCAAGGCCTCCCACAGTGGTTTTCCAGCGATAGAAGTGGCTTGCCATCGGCCACCAGTGGCCTCTTGTGCTGCTGAAGTCTATAGCGATTTACATTCATTGCCCATGCCACCATTAGAGGACCCGTGGCAGGGGTTGACTTTGGCAGGACCGGAAGGTCCTACCAGTGGGAAGGGCTGGAAAATTCCACCCATGATATGATACAAATTGCAACTTGCGTGTAATAGTTCCAATTGGTAACTCAAGTTATTTTATCTGCTTCTTGCAGATAATGGCACACATCGCTTGCCTGGCCTTGTGTCTGTTAATTGGTTGATGTAACATCCCTTTTGTAACTGGGTCCTCGGGCTCCTGTAATCTCAACAAAGGCACCAAACCTATTTTACAAAAATACAGATGGTATTGCTATCTGTGGAGGAGGAAAATCAGCATTGGGATGGAAATTCATTTTTATTATTGCTAGGTTAAAGGAAGAACTGCACCAAACACCTTTTTGTGACAATGTGCTGAAAAAGAATAACTTGAACTACTTTCCCCTCTCCTATCTTTCTGTTTTCACTCGCTTACATGATAGAAGTTACTTACAAATTGAAATAAATACTAGATTTTTTTTACTGAAAAGTGTTTATTTTCTTTGGCTGCACTTAACTATTACTGACATGTTTGCTTCCTTTAACCCTGGCCAGGGTAGTGATGGAGTGAGGCAACCATTCATTTGACAGACATTAGTTTCTGGGCTTATCTCTGCCTGAGTTTGCATTAAAATTCCTAGATGGAATTAAGATTCTGATTTGGGTCCATCTGTGAGATAGCAAATCAGTTGCCCCTAATTTAGCAATCAGAATAAAATTACATTGGAGGATAGAATTACGCACATTTTAAATTGTTCTGATGGCTGTGATTGTGAAATATGTTTCTTTTTTGTTGGCTTTTGTAAACAACGAAAAGATAACATTGAAATCTATATTTGACGTGCATTTTGTTTGCTTTGTCAAACAAAAGCAAAAATACCATTTTGGAACATCGGATTTTGTATGTATAAGGTTTGTAAAGTCAAATCACAGATTTAAGTTTATAGTATTTAAGTTTAATTTTCAATTGGCAGAGCATTTGTTTAGTGAACATTTCTAAGTTTGCCATAGAAGTAATGAATTAGAAATTGTTTCGGTTTTTATAACCTAATGGCCTTGTGTTCCCGTAAGCATTTAAAGTGATAGAATAAGAACAGTCATTTATCTCTTGTATTCCCACAGGTTTTTGTAGCAGCCTTTGCAGTTTCAGCATATGCATCTTCATATTACAGAGCTGGAAGTAAGCCATTTAACCCAGTTCTAGGGGAGACGTATGAATGTGTGAGAAAAGAGCAAGGCTTCCGGTTTATTGCTGAACAGGTAATGGCTCTTGCAGCATAATATATATACAGTGTAAGTCGGTGAGTAACTGGGTTTCCCACATAGGTCCGAGTTGTATTGAGAATTGGTTGCAAAGAATTTATAGCTAAGTAAAATTGCATTTTTAATTATATTGAAGGTTTTTCTGCCACAAGCTCTAATTGCTAAGGGTCGAGTTAATTCTATGTGCATTAAAACTGCATTTTTCAACAATGACACTCATCTTGACTGTTTTTGTGTCAGTTGTGTCTTATTCTGTCAAGCCATTAAATTGCAATTGGTCTGCTCCACCAGCAGCAGTATTGCAGTACGGGCTAGAAGTCCATCCAGTTAGGAGTTTCAGACTGCATCTAAAAATAGCAGACAGGATTATTTGAATACCTGCAACAGGTAAGTTAGTGATACCATGCTGCCCCAGTGGCACAAAGGTCCTAATGAATATGCATTTTGGCAAATATTAAATTCCAAATAGAACTAGAAGTGCATCATTGAAAGGTAATTGGTCCCATAGATATCAGCTTATCTTAAGCGGGAAGAACTATTTGATCTTAGGGCTTCTGCCAGCAGATTCTCCGATGTTGGGAGCTCTGCATAGGTACTTCAAAGTGCATGCTGTCTGAAATTCCCAGGGTAGGCCAGAAAGACATTATCCCTTGTTTAATTCATCTGAATGTGGCAGAATCGTGGTGGAACAGGGCTCTGTTCAGTTATCCAGTCCTCTATACTTGGGACCTTGTCCTACTGAGGATTTAAGAACTAGGTTATGAAAGTAAGCAAACATGTCAATGAGAAGAGTCATGAATGCAGGCAGGGCTTAACTTTTGGCAAGTCATTAGTGTGCTACTCTCCTCCACCCATCAGAATGGATAGGTGGATAACTGTGGCCAACAAACTCAGAATTTTACATGTGTTTGGCTGGCAGCCGAAGGTTCTAGTAGTAACAAAAACACACAAAACTGGCCATTAAATAAATGTATTTTTTTCCATTTTAGACCTTTTAATGCAATTTAAGATGAAAAATAAATTTAATTCTTAAATAGCAAATTCATTGATGAAAACCTTGATGTATTTTTTTTAAACACAATTTTTTTTAGGTCAGCCATCATCCTCCAATATCTGCATGCCATGCTGAATCCAAAAACTTTGCTTTCTGGCAAGGTAGGTGTCTGCTTGAATGGGGGAAGTTTGTTATGAGAGTCCAAATTGAGTTTTTCTCTCAAACAAAGGCATTGTAGTTCTTGGAAAAGTTGCAGTTTGCACATTTCATCATGGAGTCATAGTCAGAGAGGGGATTTTTATTCCTACTAGGTTAGGAAATGGGGAAGTGTTTTTATTGATCTACAGAATAGATTGGACTGCTTGTCCTTCTGTTTTGACCAGGGTTAGGGATGTACATCTTTGCCATCCATTATTTAGCTGGGTGTGAATATGCACAGAAACCTGCTATCATATTGAAAAGAGAATTCGACCTAGGAGTGTTTCCATTTACCCACTATGTAGGGGTACACCTTACATAGAATTGGCAACATTATTTGTTACAAATCGTTTAATTTAGATTCTATGGTGCAGTCTTGGCAAAGAGATGTATCTATTTTGAGACTGATTTTCTCTCTAGGTCATACTGTATTAGAGCCCCTACCATCTTCTGCCTTAAATCCAACTGGACGCTTGGTTCTAAATACTGTACATAGGCTACATGTCTAGGTGTCCTGAACAGTGAAGAACGACACCCCTCCCCATGGCAGGGTTTCCAGCAATGCAGGCTGCTTGGCATTGACCTCCAGTGGGATCTTCTGTCCCACATAAGTCAGTGTCCCATTTGTGCTGCTTACTGGCCACACTGTTGAGGAACCTGTCGTGGGGGGGTTTGCCTTTGCTGGGACCTGAAGATCCTGCTGGGAGAAGGGCTGAAAAATTCCACCCTGGGAGACAATAACCTCAACCTTTTATCAGAACTTTTAATTGAAAGAACTAAATGTCATTCACCCCATCTCAGCATGGCCCTGAATGACTAGTTTCTAGGGCTAAGTTGGCATTCCAGTATGAATTGACAATTAGGACGTCTTTGCATCAATGCTATCATAATGTTACATTTGAGTATCTACACCATCTGCTAGCTGGCTGCTGAGTAAAGTGCACCAGGTCTAAGTTAAATCTTCAGCTTAGGTGAAGCGACCATGCTAAATTGCTCCTTACTGTCCCAGGATATGTGGGTTAGGAGGATTAGTGGGGCAAATATGTGGGGTTGCAGGGATAGGGCCTGGGTAAGATGCTGTTTTGGAGAGTCGGTGCAGACTTGATGGGCGGAATGTTCTGCACTATAAGGGTTCTATGATTCTATACAATAATTGAGAAGATTATTAGCAGATCTAATAGAGGCAAAAAAACTGTCATTTTGTTGAGTTAACTAATGCATTACTATTTTCAGTTGCCAATGAGCTTAATTAGAGGACTTCAATTTAGAATCACCAGTTAATCTCTTATAGACTGATTTGTGGGAGTTGCAACCTTGTAACTCTTATGTTTTCCACTGTTGCTGATAATGCATCCCTTCTTTCTGTATCTTGCTGTGTTGCTATCCATATTGGCCTCACTATTCCCATTTTACGTATTCCTCCCTGTCCTGACATTCCTGACTCAGTACCCCATTCACCCTTATTTAGCTCTTCTGTTTTGGTGCACTCATATTTCTCTCTGTTGATTTCGCCTGTATTTCAACCCCCCCCCCCCAAGTAATCTGGGAGGGGATTAAATGTCCAAAAGGAAATGCTTACCTTGTTACTCATCATGCACAGCAGCAAATCAACAGAACTGACAAACTGGAAGTTTAGAAAATTTAAAAACCTGCTTCACAAGCCTATCCTCTGGCCAGAGCCAATAATTATAACATACATTTCAGAAAAAATATTCCAGATGATTTAGCTATTATAGGACTTTTCAATGGAAGGTGACATTTAATATCAGATTTTGTTTTTAAGCAGTGTTAGTTGACGTTACCTCCATCCCTTTCTGATGAGGCATTCCGAGTTGGTGATAGCTTTTAAAAGGGAAGTTGATGAATAGGATCATATTTCACAGCACAAAGGAGGTCATTTGACTCATTGTATCTGTGTTGCTTCTCTAAAAGAGTAAGATTCTATGAACACAAATGCTCTTCAAAAAGTTCCAATCATTTATTTCCGAAATAGGAAGAACAAATCCTAGAAGTCCTTACAATGCCATCAAGAACATATTGCCATTGACTTGAATAGGTAGGCAGCCCTTGAACAACAGTAATGAAATGAATTGGTCAGCAAGCAGAAACCGATTATGATGTTTTGTAAATTCCACGATTAAGCAGAATGCTTGCAGCCGAATGATCTATATTGAGAGGCAATCGGAAAAGCAGTTCAATTAATAGAAACTTTAATTGCAGAATAATGTTCATATGCACATATAAAATCATTTCTGATGTGTACAAGGGCCATTTTGTATTTATGGAGTCTTTATTTACCTCCTGTATTATTAGATGTAAGGTGGAAGAACAAGTTCTGGGGTAAATCAATGGAGATTGTTCCAGTTGGCACAATTCATGTAACTCTACCATCGTAAGTACCATTATCGAATGAATCCTGCTGCAGGGGAAAAAAAACAACTAAGCAAGTTTGCATTGATTTAAAATTGAGTCTGATGATGCTAAGAAGACTTGTTCCAGGAAAGCTTTTATGTCTACTTTCCCTCTTACCCTATTGAATGCACTTTTGGAAGGGCTAACTTGATAAATAATTGACTAAATTGATCCACCAAACTTTATACGGTGTGTAGCCATAAAATGGCTTGTATACATTGCATGCAGGTTGAAGAATGCAACAAATGTGAAGGAGGAAAGGGACATCACTTACTTCAACGCCAGTTTTTCCTTTGTCCTCATTGGAATTTGGCAAGTGTAAAATGGCTTGTTGAACTTACGAACCTTCCTGTGGATTGATGTCCTCTTATCAAGCAAGCGCGATACCTGCCGTAAAGTAGCTGGGTACTTCCATAAATATGAATATTGAACTCTGGTGACGTGCTTAAGGCCCCAATTTACTATTTTAACAAACCAGCTTAGCAATAATAGGAACAGGAGCCAGAAGATGCCTAAAATGTCTTTTAAAAAATATATATATAGTTTCTCTTCCAGGATGCACAATCCGTCATCCTCATCGACTGAGGCTAGAATTCACGTAGCTGAATTCTAGCCACATTTCCTTAGAATCCAACAGCGACGACCTCTTTTCTAACAACTACTTCCTAACTTCCCACTTTGGGCAATGCAGATGAAGGTGTAGCTGCTTTGCCATCAACCTTGGCATATACCTGCACTCTAGTGGCTATTCGCTTTGTCAATTATGGATGAATACTGATTCAAATTTAGAAGTAATCTACATTGGATTAAAAATCGATTCATTAGAAACATAGAAACAGTTGAACAATTTGATATAATCTGATCATCAAGGACATTATTAATGGGGAAATGCAAGACTTGGGCACTTAGAATTGGCGACATGAACTCTCAGTCTAGAGGCAGTTTTTCTCTGTGCCAGAAATATGTTCAGCAACTTTTAACTTTATGCCATCCTTAGTGTGGCACCTGAAGATTTAAGGTGGTTTGTGTGTTTTGAAGAATAACTTGTTTCATTTTATCCCTTAAATTGTGCAACTAATAAATAGTTGGCAGATCTTGCTTAAACTTACTAAAGTGGCATTCTTCTAGTAATGTTTAACTGGCTTTTTCAGGATATTCGTGCCATATGTATGGTTTCCTTAAAACCTGGAAAATCTGCTAAGAATTGACTAAAATTTATTTTCAGTCTTCAGCAAGATGGATAATGAAGTCATCATTAATCCTTTATATTTTAGTATACCAGTTTGCTTTATCGGAAGAGTTCTTTCATTCAAGTTCCATTTGTTTCACTTTAAAGTTAATCAAGCTAAGTGTTTTTGTTCTGTAATTAGAATATTATTGGACAAAGGATCAACCTTATATAATACAGGTTGCTTGCCTAATTGCACACCTCATCCATAAGCATATGCACAGTGGGTGTACTGGGCTGATGCATCATTTACATCTCCTGATTACTCACTGTTTACCAGCCCATCTTATACCAACATTCTATCGATCAACTTAATGTAGCTCTTTAGAACACTGCTAGATAACCAGATAATGTTTTCTTAGAAGTAGTACATATACTTAATTACATCTTTCTCAGATATTTTATTTATGGAATAATGCAAAGTATTATGAATACTGCCCATCTGCAACAACAACTCATTCATTCAGTCCATATAATGTAGAAACATGTCCTGAAGCATTTCAGAGGAGAGTTATTTGTCTATGTACAAATTACCCAGTCTTACATATGAAACTTACACTTGTGTGAGCAATTAAGCAATATTTCCTTTCAAAAGAATATAAGCAAAACAAAGCAAAAAACATTTTTGGTCAGATTTTGCTGTCGAGGGTAATGGTGAGGCTGACAATACTAACCTTATTTATGCGCAAAGTGGACAACAAATTCTAGAGTGCATACATGAAGATCATAAGTTTCTGTGTGAGATGTGTCATTGCTCTGTAAACAGCGCAAAAACAACATTTCACCACCTGACTTCTCATTTAGTCTAATTTATTTCCCAACTTAAAACTATGTTTAAATTGAAATTTGAACTTTTGTTCTGGATTAGTGGTATGAGTCTTTGGATTAATTAATGTTCCAGTTACACAACAAGCACAGCATTACCATAGCCTAGGATTGTGTACAAATGCCAGTGCCAAAGCAAAAGGTAGAACGTTGGCAGCCAGTGGATTTCTGGTGGGTGCCTGCTGGTTTCAATTACTTTTCTATTTGCCAACTGTATTAGGATTCCTTGGCAACTTTAACTAGCCTCTGGATCACATTATATGAGGCATGGTTGGGAAGTATGCATGAAATGGCTGCCAGCTTCCAGATAGTTTTGTGGCCCTTGTCTACCAGGCAGCTTTTAGATAGGTGTAGGGCAAGGGAATTCAAGAGTGAGGGTTCTTGCGGCAGGGAAGGAGTCAAAGGGTGGAGAGGCCTCAACATTTCTTGCAAGTCCCACTGGAATGACAGATTCCTGTTCAGGTCAAGCATAAAATTGTTGCCCGTGTCTGATAATGTCATGAACCCCAATCAGCATATTTGAATAAGGGCTCTGTCACTTTGGGCTGTTCTTCATTAATTTATAAATAATTATAGCCAAGAGAAAAGTGTACATTGAAAGATCTCAATAGTACAAAATACGGAGAAACACAGTGTATCCAAAGGTAAAACATTAAGTTCCTTAAAGCACTTGAATTGAGTAGACACACAGGGCCAGATTTTCACCTTGAAGTGAAAAGTCAAGATATTTTCCAGCTCAATGCACCCGCCTTTGGGAAGAAATGCCCCAGATGGTATGATTTTTGCAATGGAAGGATGGGTGCATTATCCATGCTTGGCTGAGAGCCAGATTTGCAAAAAGGCTATCTTTGTTGCAACAGGTGGATAGAGGGGAAAACATTGCTTGATTGAGCTTTTTCTGTAATCTATTTTGTCATTGACTCAGTATTTACCTTCAAAAGCTAAAGAAATGTCAAGTGCTAATACTTCAAATTTCTGGTTAATTAACACTATTGCAGCAGCAGTTTTTTTTAAGGAAGTTATTATTGGCTTTTTAAATGTTTCCCCACACGCAATTGTTACTATGTGGTTCATTGATTCTGGACAGAATGTATGCTGTGCCTGGAAGTGCTGACTCCATGAGGGACATGAAGTCAAATTTTCTTTGGCTTACTTGTATACCTGCTGAGTTTTTCCAGCACTTTTTTTGTACAGCATCTGATACTGGGATTATCCCTCATGTTTTGAAGATCAAATCTTGTCCATATTTGTGTGAAACTGTTAAATTATTGTTCAAGATTCTTGATGCAAATTTTAACCTGTCCCTCAGCAATGTGCTGTACTTTATTTTACTTCAATTTAACAACTCTAGTGTCACTAAAATTAGATAAATATTTTGGAATCTATTCTGAATTTCCCTCCACATATTCTGCCAGTGTATTTGGATTAAAAAATAAACCAGCCATTCCCACTGGGAAATTGTGGCAATAGTTTCACCGAACTTTGTCAAACCTGTATATATTTAAAAGAGTTGCAGGTTGCTTTAACACATTAAGGTGTTTTCAGAGGCTGCTCTTTTACTTTGTTTATGCCCTGTGAGGTACAAAGAACATCTTTTTCAATAAATGTTGTCAGCTTGAATCTTCTGCAAACCGCGTTCTTTTTGTTAAAACCCACAACCAGCATTAGGACACTACAAAAAGAAAATTGGCGACAAGTCGGGATTTTGTTGCATCGAGAACATTGAGAAAAGATCCTAAGATAAAAATTGGTGATCCTCAAACTTCAAATTTTAGAAGGCTGAGGAGAAGCAATAACGGGGTTAAAGATTGAAGTTCCAGTGCAGGAAGGCCAAGAAACAGAAAGCTCTTTGGTTGGTTTTAAATGAGGAGATATTTCAAACAGAGAAGGGCGAGATTCTAGGCATTATCTGGCATCTTTGGATAAAAAGGGATGCTTTGCTATGCAGCTGGGGTTGTTTGGAAAAAGAAATACATCAAGTTAATGGTCTCTAAGGGAAAAAAGGGGAGTACTGGAAAGACAAAATATACTGGGCAGCCTCAAGTGCCTGCAAGAGAAATCATAGAACAATTAGGATCCATGGGCCCCCTTCAATGAAGAAAGTGAGCATGGAGTTCCTAAGCTGAGCGTTTTCAATACTTTGTACAAGGAAATGAAATTGCAACTGAGTTTCTCGTATCTGCTTTTCAGTACAATAGGAAATAAAACCTACAATTTGCTCAGGTGCTTGGTTCACCCAGCAAAGCCAGGAACCAAATGTTACAATGAGTTGACCAACATCCTTGAAGAGCATTACTCTCCAAAGTCACTGATCATCACGGAATGGTTCAGATTCCACCAAAGGAATCAAGTGGAAGGTGAAATCATTGCTCAGTTTGTGGCAACCTTAAAAAGTCTGGCACAATATTGTAAGTTTGGTGAGTTATTGGAATATGCTCTTTGAGGTGTTTGTGGTGTCGAAAATGAGGCTATCCAAAGCAGATTGCTTACTGAACATGCTATGACTTTAAGGACAGCAGTAGAAATTGCAGTGTCGATGGAACTGACTGTGAAAGAGGCTTCACAATTTGGTGCAGGAATTAAGATCCACAAATTGGGAACTACTCATAAGAAGCCAAAATAACAACAAACATGTCACAGATGTGCCAAAATGAGTGAAGGTTAGTCAATGCAACAATTGTGACAAAATGCTTCACGTGGCAACAGCTTGCTTGGACTAGATCAGCTTATCCCAGAAAAGAATATTCGGATGAAGGATCTGGTTACCTTCAAGAGGAAGAACAAGTTGCATTCTGCAAAAAGAACTTGCAACATGAAAGAAAAGAATTACAACTGTGAATACAATGTCCAGAAATATAATGAAAGATTTCCACTGAATGTCTTATCCATACAGGGTAGATTTCTCAGATTTTGAGTAATTCTGAAGTTAAGTGGATAGCAATGGAGAATGATACTGGTACTGCTGTATCTTTAATATGAATAAAAGCTGAAGCATCTTCCTTTAAAACCTGCTGATGTGAATTTAAGGACATACAAGAAAAGATTGTGCTGTTAAAAGATTACAACATGGTCAACGTAGAGTTGAATGGACAAACAGTGGAGTTGCCTAGTTTTAAGTGGTCTCTTGGTGTACATTGTTACCTGGATGATATTTATTCTAGTTAGAGTCCAGTGAATAAGCACGCTTGATTGGAACATCATCTTGTGCATGGTCTGTGTATCAAGAAAGAAAAATGTGACTTTTCCCAGACATCACTCCAAAGGCCTACATAAAGCAGCTAAAAGGATGGATGCCATTTTAGAAGCACCACCAACTAGTTTTGCCAATCTTTAGTTTTCACTAGTAGATCACTTTCCTGTGACAGCTTCTCCAGTTCAGAGACGTAGCAGAAATAATCATGTGATGTGAAAGGTGATGGGTGTGGAATTGAAAGGAACAATAGCTGGAATGCATCGCCCGCGTCCTGATTTTAAACCATTTGTTTCAAGAAAGCTTGAATTGACTATCCAATTGTATATCTATTGTGGGGAATCCAAATGATCATTCCTCCTAGCCTGCGTGGAAGAGTTCTGGAACAACTACATGAGGTCATCCTGAAAGAAGATGAAGGAATTGGCACATAGTTACTTTTGGTGGCCGCATATTAATGCTCAGACTGAAAGAAATGTGGGACAGTGTCAATCCTGTGCACGAATAAGAAATACACCACTGTTGTCCTCTCCACACCCTTGGGTGTGGCCTAAAATGCCATGGCAATGATTGCATATCAGTTTTGCTGGTCCGTTTGAGGGTTACATGTTCTTGGTACTTCTGGCCTTCATGCGATCTACTACATCTGCACAAACCATTGAAACTTTTGATGAAATTTTTGCAAGATTTGGTAAACCGATCAGATTGTTGGCGATAATGGTTCATAGTTTTCTTCGAGCTTGACAATTGTATTCAGCAAATAAAAATCCACACCTTATCATCCATCAATCAGTAGATTAGCTGAAATCGTACAATTCTTGAAATATTCTTTAAAAGTTTCAAAAGAGCAAGGTCATGTGAATAACTTTTTGCATCTGATAGAAACACTACTCGTGACTGCCAAATTCACCTGCATTACTTCTCTTAAATTGAGAACTACATTTGATTTGTTATTACCACCAGACATTTCATAGATAGTAGAGCGTAAACAATAATAAGTTGCTAGATAACTAGTGAGGGTATAACCATACCCGTTTCAACAAGGAGATAGTGTTAGCACGTAATTATGCCACAAGTGAGAATTGGGTACCAGCCAAAATTTATTTTACCAAAAAAGGTCCAATTTCTTACTGGGTTCAAACTGAAGCTGAACTTGTTTGACAATGCCATGCTAACCAAATGTCATCTTGAAATTATTTCTCACAATCATTTCCAGAAGTACCAACTTCTTTAATCCCTGGTGTTGTGAATACTACTAATGAAGACTTAGTTGAATCTAAGTTGCCTGATTGTGTCTTGGGTATTATACAACATGTGAATGATGCAGAATTAGTTTCAAGAGAAGTGTCCACTGAAGTCAAATTCCAAATTCTACTTTTGGTGTCAAGGGCAGCCACATTCCAGAACATTGTATACAACCAAAGAAAAATAGACATCCTCCTGATCAACTTTTATTATTTGCACTATTGTCTAGAGTATTATTGATCCTATGTCATATTAATTTGTTGTCAAGATCACAGAAGTAAAAGGGGAGGGATATTATATATTAAAATGTTTGCAGATTGTTTTAAGAACCGATCACATGATTTGATGGTGAAATCATCAGTGTGTTTTCAGAGGCTGCAGTTTTACTTTCAGCCTGTCCTCTGCAGAACAGAGAATATCTTTTTCAACAAACCTTGTTAGTTTGAAACAACATGTAAAAACCACATTTTTGTTTTGTTAAAACCCACAACCCCTAACATAGTTAGGACATTACAGAATTGTATCAAATTATAACACAAAAGGTGGTCTTTGACCTGTTGCTGCTATTATAATTGCGACTATTATTGTGAGCTGCTACAGATTTAAGTCTGTTGAAAAGTTTGACTTGTTTACTACTTTGTTCATCATTCTTCTCTATTCCCTTCCCTGCCATGCCTGCACTACTTCTCCCTCTTCATGCAGTGTATGAAATTGGTATCATAGATTTAATCCTCCCAGCCACTACTGACTCCTAGAACAAAGAAAATTACAGCACAGGAACAGGCCCTTCGGCTCCCTAAGCCTGCACCGACCATGCTGCCCGACTTAACTAAATCCCCCAACCCTTCCGGGGACCATATCCCTCTATTCCCATCCTATTCATGTACTTGTCAAGACGCCCCTTAAAAGTCACTACTATATCCACTACCTCCCCCGGCAACGAGTTCCAGGCACCCACTACTCTGTGTAAAAAATCTGCCTCGTACATCTCCTTTTAAACTTTGCCCGGCATTCCTTAAACCTATGCCCCTAGTAATTGACTCTTCCAACCTGGGAAAAAGCTTCTGACTATCCACTCTGTCCATGCCCCTCATAATCTTGTAGATTTCTATCAGGTCTCTCCTCAACCTCCGTCGCTCCAGTGAGAACAAACCAAGTTTCTCCAACCTCTCCTCATAGCTAATGCCCTCCATACCAGGCAACATCCTGGTAAATCTTTTCTGTACCCTCTCCAAAGCCTCCACATCCTTCTGGTAGTGTGGCGACCAGAATTGAACACTATATTCTAAGTGCGGCCTAACTAAGGTTCTATAAAGCTGCAACATGACTTGCCAATTTTTAAACTCAATACCCCAGCCGATTGAAGGCACGCATGCCGTATGCCTTCTTGACCACCTTCTCCACCTGCATTGCCACTTTCAGTGACCTGTGTACCTGTACACCCAGATCCCTTTGCCTATCAATACTCTTAGGGGTTCTGCCATTTACTGTATATTTCCTATCTGTATTAGACCTTCCAAAATGCATTGTCTCCTATCTGCTAATGGTCAACTATCACTGCATGCAGTGGGCAGAAATCCCTGACATCCAGTGACTCTTGCCAGTTCTAGAATTCCAGTAGCCAGGAGTAACATTTGGCACCTTGGACTTAGAACCAGTATTGGGTAGAAGTTACAAGAACTGCAACTTGGATACTTTTCAGGACGAACCCAGGATTCTGTGGACCAGCATGATGTTTACAGATTCTGTGCTTAAAACATAGCCAAGATGTTTACAGTGGCCCAGCTCAAATTTATTTAAAATTGGTTGCAGTTGTTTATACTCTTCTGTCAATTCTCAACATGTAATAGCACTTGTTATCATTAAATTGATTGTGTCTTTAAGTAAGCACATATAAAATAAATTTACTACACATATTTCTGTACACATGCAAAAAAGAAAATCTGTTAACTGATCAGTACCTTCGCTCCTCAGGTACCGAGACCATTATGAGTGGAATAAAGTAACCTCTTGTGTACACAATATTTTGAGTGGGCAGAGGTGGATAGAACATTATGGAGAGATTCTCATAAAAAATAGAAATAACAGCATATGCCAATGCAAGTTGACATTTGTAAAGGTAAGAAGGATCAATTTTTCTATTTCAAATAGGGACAAACTAAAGTTTTCTGAAAGCAGTCTTGCATTCCCATGAATCTTGCTTGCACTATTTTTTTTTTTTTAAATTGTGCTCTATCAGATATGAGTAAACTGTGAATGTCAGCCAAGAGCGTTTACTGGGTCAAACCTAACCACATCAGATGACATTGACCTAATTTTGTACAAATCTGACTTTGTTAGAAAATGGTGCAGCTTTTCATGAGGGATAGAAGTGTAAAAAGAGAGTTTTTCCTTATTAAATAACCTTAAAGTAAATTAGAAATTGTGGAGAAGAAAAATCACTTGAACCCTCAAGAACTCTATTCTATGTGCAGAGAGGTCTTGGCCAAATGAAGGACTGAACAGAATCACCAGCTTAAATCTTAATTTCTTGTCATTAGCAGTCTTGATTATTCCTTTTCCACAATAAAAAAATAATAGGGCGTGGTGGATCTACTCTTTGCCACAGAAGGTTGTGGAGGCCAGGTCATCGAGTGTCTTTAAGACAGAGATAGGTTCTTGATTTAAGGGGATCAGGGATTACGGGAAAAAGGCAGGAGAATGGCGATGAGAAAAATATCAGCCATGATTGAATGGCGGAGCAGACTCGATGGGCCGAGTGGCCTAATTCTGCTCCTATGTCTTATGGTCTAATCTTCCTTGTACAAAAGCATTGAATCTGAAATAATGTGATCATCATCATAGAAATCATAGAAACCCTACAGTGCAGAAGGAGGCCATTCGGCCCATCGAGTCTGCACCGACCACAATCCCACCCAGGCCCTACCCCACATGATGCCTGTCCACATGTGAGTCCACCTGTATTTCCTGAGGCTGTCAAGAAAATTCAGGGTGTTAGTCAGCTGCTTCATACTAGATAATTGCAGGAGAATGCCAGTTGATTCTAGACATCAGAGTATTAAACTTGTTTTTTGTAGGATGATAAAGTGTGGATTATCCAGACAATGGTGGAGAGTGTAACTTGCGGCTATTAACCAGAAAGACATGAAACGTTTGAATTTCAAACTCATAACATTTGTTGAAACAACCTTAAGATTTTCACAACTATGTGATCTGTTTTGAATTAATTTAGTATGACCAGAGCTGTTTAGCAGGAAGGCTGAGGAATAGATCTCTGAAGTACTTGCAATTATAGAAACTACATTTTGTAAGGGTTATCAGTCATAAGGCAGTGAATTGTAACTTTATTGCATTTGCTTAGATACATGTGGGATAAATCAAAGCCGATGCTGCATGGGCATTTTAAGCCTGAGATTAATTTAAGAGCCATTTAAGTTAAAGTTACTTCCCAAACCAGTAAATTAATGTAAATTTTCTGATTTGTGGAAGATTCATTTTCAACAGTTACTGCTACATTTAATACTTGAATGATTCTTGACAGATGTTCACGATTCTGTGTTAAAAGGCTTGCATGCAATTTCCTTTATTTTAGGCAAAATATTGGAATTCAAATGTTAATGAGGTGGAAGGGACAATAATGGACCAAAATGGAAAAGTAGTAAATCGTCTTTTTGGGAGATGGCACGAGGGTATATACTATGGACCACCCCCATCAGCAACCTGCATCTGGAGACCGAGTAAGTGACTTGTGTCGGACAACTTTTAATATTGGGCACACTAAGTTTTATTATAAAGCTGTTTTGTGTGTTTCTTTTACAAAGCCGTGTTTGACAAACATAAAAATGCATTAACACCTGGATTTTGAAGAAAGGTAATTTTATATCTTTCAGAGAAAGGAATTTTGCCTTTTTGAAGATTTTATGGTAATCAATAATGCGGCATAATATGATCTATTTGCATTTCCAGTTAAATTTAATTCTGCTGCTGGCAAAAATAATGGTCTTAAAAGAAAAGGTGTTTCAGCATTATGGCTTGAAAATTTGTTAATATTGCTTACAAGCATACGAATTAGAAGCAGGAGTAGGCCACCTAGCCCTTCAAGCCTGCTCTGCCATTCAATAAGACCATGACTGATCTGATTGTAATCTCAACTCCACATTTCCGCCTACCCTCCTATCTTACTGCTTATAAAGAAACTATCCACCTCTGCCTTGAAAAATATTCAAAGACACGGCTTCCACTGCCTTTTGAGGAAGAGTTCCAAAGATACTTGATCCCATGAGAGAGGACGCTTTCCTTCATCTCTGTCCTATATGGACAACCTCTTATTCTTAAACAGTGACCCTTAGTTCTAGATTCTCCCACAAGAGGAAGCCTCCTCTCCATCCACTCTGTCAAGAACCCTCAGCATCTTATTTGTTTCAATCAAGTTGCCTCTTGCACTTCTAAACTCTCACAGATGTGAGCATAGCCTGTCCAAACTTTCCTCATAAGACAACCCGCCCATTCCAGGCATTAGTAAACCTTTCCTAAATTGCTTCCAATGCATTTGCAACTTTCCTTAAATAGAGACCAAAACTTTACATAGTACTCCAGATGTGGTCTCAGCAATGCCCTACCCTGCATAACCTCCCTACTTTTGAATTCAACTCCCTCTTAAATAAATGATATATTAGCTTTTCTAATTACTTGCTGTATCTGTAACCATTTTTGCCATTCATGCACTCGGACACCCAGATCCTTCTGCATCTCAGAATTCTGTGATCACTCACTTTTTCATAATATGGTTTTTTATTCTCCCTGCCAAATTGGACAATTTCACATTTTCCCACATAACCCATTTGCTAGATCTCTGCCCACTCACCCTATCCAAATTCCTTTGTAGCTTTTTCCTTTATGTCATCTTCACATCTTATCATCCTACCTATCTTAGTGTCATCAGCAAATTTAGCAACCATATTTTGGTACATTCATCCATGTATTTTATATAAGTTGTAAAAATATTGCTTATTGTTACAGATGAGGAGAGATGTGTGGTAATTTCACCCTTTTCTCATCTCTCAGCTGACCAAAACAAGATAAATTTTACAGGCAAGGTTGAACCACTTGAGTGCACTCACTTCTAAGGTCAGATACAAACAGGATTTATTGTGAGTTTAAATCAATGGAAAGGATAAACATTTTTCACAACACCCAAGGTGTAAACACAACAAACACTCCTCGCATTCAACCAAATGCACGCTCGGACACACTCGCACAAAGATGCACACGCGAGAATTTTCAAACATATAGCACGTTCACCTTAAAAGAGGAAACAAAAGGTAATTCTAATCCATGCACAAGATGGTAGTTGTAATGCTGCAGACTGAAAGGATTCTCTCCCGATGTATTGAAGGAAAATAAAGGTTGGAGATTTCTGGTCATTAATTCACACTAGTTCACCCCAAACAATAGCAAGTTTATGGCTTTTCAGTCGAGGGTGGTGAGACTCCTATGGTGAAGAACTGCAGGTTAAATGAATAAACCTAATTCTCTCCTAAAGGTGACTTCTGAGGCAGGCTGTTCCCTGTATTGGGCAAGATATGGCTTCCTTCTCGACTTGAATCCCAGACTGACCCTTCTAGGCTGTTCGCAGAATAAGATATTTGCTGTCTCAAGCCAGCTTTGATCATGTGGCCACAGAATCAATACTTAATTAATCACACAAATGATTCAATGTCATAAGCCATTGTCACATAACAGGGAATAAAAAGCAGCTGTTCACATCTGCTTTTTTAGATTTTAAGTTTAGAACACCAAGTCTTGGATTAGCATTGTGTTTGCGTTTTGTCAGGCAACAAAGGTAGTTTTAAATAATTTGTACTTGTGGGTGTTAGAAAGAGGATATAGCTTTAAATATGGTTAGTTTTGTCAGTCTGTATTTGAAAGGGTTAGTGACTTCAGTTTGGCTTCGGTGCATGCATAGTTATAAGAATTTGAAACTTTAAAATAAACAGGGTTTAAAGGAAAATTCGACTTTTACTTAGCAACCAGGGGCCAGCCTAAGACAAATAACTTTTGAGTTAGTTGTAGAGCCAGGAGAAACTGGACAGGACAAGGGAGCTGTAGGAAGCAGACTTTTCAAAAGAAGAAAAGAAAGTACCAAAACAAAGAGTTGAAGACAGTTAAAATAACAAATAGCTGAACAAGGTCCAATTCAGGAGAGTTCAAGTAAGAAACAGAGAAAGTGCCCTGAATTAAAGAGATAGCTGCAAGAGCCAGATTTATAGTCAGCTAACTGAGAAGCCCAGACATCAGATGTAAATCAAAAGTTTGGTGACATCTTCATACACCCTTAAAGCAGTGATGTTCTGTTGGCATGGATAGGTACTTGAGAGATTGTGGGGAAGCTTGAATGCACATGGCAATCCAAGATAGAGGAATACCAAAAGAAGAGGTTGAAATCCTGGAGGTGGATCCTTGAAGGCATCCAAGAGGGAGCTTTGTTTTGGGGAAGATTCCAAGCATGTTTTTTGAGTATGGAAACATTCATGTGGAAGTCAGAGCTTCAGTGAGACCAGTTGGCTCTCACTGACTTTTGAGAAGTCCACAGAAATTGTATTGGGTGGCAACTGTCACTTGGTTTCAGAGTGTGGCATGTCTGGCCACATTTTGCCTATTGGTTTACGTGGACTGTGTATCTACAGAGAACATGAGCTTAAGATTTATTTTGTGACTTGTGTTATCATTATAAATCTGTAATGGTATAACTGAGGTGAAGGAGTAATGTATTGTAGCTAATCTTCTTTAATACATGTTTTAACCTGTCGTTAAAAGTTAATCATCAGTCCTGCGACTCTGCCCATTTACGTCATTAAATAAAAGTAAAAGTTACGATCAATAGAGCTGGGGTTTCACTCTGACCGCCCAGTAGTAATATCAACTGGGATTGAAACACTAGACAATAGTACCTGTAAATTCCCCAAGTGATCTTGTTGCATCCTGACTCTCTTCGTTGGAAAGTCCTCCACAAGTATGTTTACATTTTAATGACTTTACTGTAGCATATTCAGACATGAGTTAATCATTGTGCCAAGCTCTGTGCAATCATGAGGATATTGGATATTACAGACTATAAGATATGACTTTGTGAACATGGCCGCAAATTCAAATGAATGCACCTTAACATATGACTATGGACATTTAAACTGTAGACAGTATTTGATTCTTGTGGCCAATATTTGGTTAATGATCAAGCCCCCTGTGAAGTTTAAACATCTCATTGTTTAAGGATTAACTTTTGAGAAAGGTGGGATCTGTAGAGTCTTGGTCTCCGAATGCCATATTGAACAAAGGAGAATATTTGAGCTCAAGTTGGGCAGAAATGAGAGTGAAAAACTATTGTATTGTGGTGGTCTGGATGCCAGAAGTGCTAAGCCCACAGTTATGTGACTAAAACTCATTTTCAGGATTTCTAGTATGAAACAACCTGAACAAAGCAAAGCCAAAATCTGAAACACCAAGAGAGGTCAGAAACATCAGAGATGGCTGAACCAACAGAGCTGAAAGTCCTCTTGATGCAGCCAAAGTACTGAACTGGCTCCAGCTTCCAAGTCCACAGCAGAGCCACACTATTCATCTACAACCAGCTTCACAGGTTCATGTGAATCCTTTGTTTCTAAAGATCATCATGCCAACAAAAGTCTCAACTCAACTATGAAGACAGGTCTACTTTGACAGAGAATGCTGGGTTATCAATTCCATTTTAATAATTATGGTTTTATCTTAATCTGTATCTAATATTTGCATGTGTGATAGTGAGTGTGACAAGTGATTAAAGTTTACATGCTCCTAAACTGCTCGAGCACCATTGGAATGGCACTCGATCCTTCTGTTAGTCTGCAGTATGAGAATGACCACAATAGAGGTGGTGGGTCAAGACCATGCCCAATATTAGAATGCTAACAACTTTCAAGGGGGAGGCTTCAGAAATAGGGACCAGTCCTGCACTGAAAGTGAGACAGCACTCCATCAGCAAGCCTGTGAGGATGCCTCCAGTTTGCAGTTGCCAGATGCATCTACTAAATCTTTCCTTTCTCTATTCCAGGTACCAGCAAGACCATCCACAGCTTAAGCTTCAAAACTACTTCTGAGGAGGATGCCTCAGAAGATGCACCATCATGGCATTCACCTGCACCCTCCACCAGCACAGAGACATTCACTTTGGTGGGTGCACATCCTAGAGTAGGTTTGGAGTCACAACCACACTGGCAGATCCACAGCTGGTGGAAAAGGTGACATTTAAGGTTGCTGAAACTGAGGTTTGTTGGTGACCAGTCCTATGCTGATGGTGAGCCTCTGGACCTGGCTATAACGAGATGTGGACTTGCGCAGGGCAACATTGAGATGCCATAGCCCATGCACGCACTGGACCAAAGGCTGAGGAGTCTGTCCATATTCTGTCTGATGTATCTCCAGCATGCAAGTGCTTGGCTGCCTCCATGGAAAGAATGGTGGCTGCCTTGGAGACCCACATGCAGCAGAACACACAGTAGCTGCCAAATATATATTCAAAACCTGTACTCTATCGCTCTAGCCATACAGCGGTGGCAAGACGAAGGGGCAATGGAGCACCTCTACCTACCTCCAGGTGTCCCCCTCAAGGAATCAGGGAGGTACCTTCAAACGGTCCAGGGACTTCATCCCAGGACACCCAAGTGTGTTCTGCTGCTCCACCTGCCCTCTGCCAGTCAACCCATCACCTCCAGCAAGTTGGCTGAGAAAGATACAGCTGCACCCAATTGGAGACCCTTAGGCCAGGGCATCTAGGCCTCAGACCATGAGATAATCCCACCAAAGTCATCACAGTAAGCAGGGCATGGCAGTCAGCAGGCTGCCTCCACCTTGCCTCATCTCTGATCATCTCACTGTAGGAAGGATGTGATTGCACTAGAGTGGGGGGGGGGGGTACACGGGAGATTCACCAGGATGTTGCCTGGGATGGAACATTTGAGCTATAAGGAAAGGCTGCATAGGCTTGCATTGTTTTCTCTAGAACAGAGAAGGCTGAGGGGTGACATAATTGAGGTGTATAAGATTGTGATGGATATGGACAGGGTGAATAGGAAGTAGCTGTTCCCCTTGGTTCAGGGGTCAATCATGAGGGGACATAGTTTTCAGGTAAGGGACAGGAGATTCACCGGGGATTTGAGAAAGCATCTTTTCTCTGAGGGTGGTGGGCATCTGGAATGCATAGGGAGATAGTGGAGGCCAGAAACCTTACAACCTTCAAAAAGTATTTGGATGAGCACTTGAAACATCATAACATTTAAGGATATAAGACAATTGCTGGAAAATGGAATTAGTGCGACTTTATTGGTAGTTATTGTTGATACCGACTCGATGGGCTGAAGGGCCTTTTCTGTGCTATATGACTCCTATATTCTTTCGGGGCTGCACCTAGATGTAGTAATAGAAAAGATTAGACCACGTTTTGTGCTTGTGGTAGTCTCATTATTGTGCTGTTGATTGCTGGAATGATGACGTGCATTTATGGGGATCGCATTTATTGCTGAGCACTCTTATGATGATGTGGGCCTATTCAGATCATCATTTACACTAAGGATCTTGAACTGTGATCCTTGGGCATCACTGTTGATCTTGAGGCCTTGGTGTGAAACTGGGCAGCCAGCAGGTACTGGTGATCCAATTAAGATCCCTCTGAGAACGCTTTCTGAGCAGCCTCTGCCTCTTGGTGCTGGGCCACCCTATGCCAATTCCTTCTCAGTTGCATCATGGCTAGTAAAACAGTAAGGTCGTCTTCAGCATTCTTCATTTACGTCTGAGGTGCTCTGTGAACACACTACATTGACCCACACAGTTATCACATTGTTTCAAATTTTCTCTCCTTCCCTGATCAATTCAGTCACTAGGAAGACCTGTACCTAGCATCCATTAACCTCTGGCACTGCACCCTCCTTTGAATGCAATTGAGCATCTCTCCTAAATCCTTCAGACACATTTGGTCGAAGCCGTCTATGCCTTCATAGATGTAACACCCACCTCGTTATCTGATATTATCATTTACCAGATACTTCAAACTTCCAACTCAGCATATTGGAACCTCACTTCCCCCTCCCACTCTGGCCACCCCTGCCCCAGTCAAGAGGAGTTTGGCCTTCAGCTCAGTTTTCACTGATGTTCCTGACCTTGCTGGATTGATGCCGAAATGAGACCCATGAGTTATGGAGGAAGGCTGCTGAGAAATGAGAATGAAACGGAGCATGGTTCTCCACCCTGTTGATTCCTGATTATTAGGGTGCTCTTAACTGAGCACAGCAATAACTCTTGCTTGGGTTCCTGGCTCTCTCTCTGCACTGTGTTGCGACAGTGCAAGTTAAACAATAGTGCACATTTCTTATCAAGAATATTCCAGTACATTTAACTCTCTCCTTGTCATCATCAAGCTCCTCCATCTTCCTTCAACACCACATCTCCCCACTATTCACTTTGTATTTCTTCCCCATTACCCGGACCATAAAAAACTTCATGGCTTTATCTCTGCTCTCCTCCCTAAAACCTTAACCATGCAAATTCAAGTGCTCATTCTGGAACTGATCCCTCCTATCCTCTAGGCCTGACTTTATGACAAGCCCCATGAAACTCTACAGAACCTAAGCAAGGCCTTTCCGCTCTACTGGATCCACTCCTCCTTGTCACCATCATCAATACTCTAACCATAACCGTCAGGATCCAAACCTCGACACCCATAGCCCTACCCTCTGAGGCTTCCGTCTGCGATCATTACCTAGACAGGCACTGCCCGAACAAAAAACATGACCAACACCTGCTTGAGCAGATCAACTAATCTGCCCTCCCCGGAGCAACCCGGACTCCTTCCCTTCCCCCTTGGTCATCCTCCACTCCACATTTGAGAAATGTGAACATTCAAATTTCTCACTGGCGGGGACCTTAATTCTGGTGAGGAGCCCTTTTAATGAGTGCATGACATGCTAATGCATGCAGAGGGCTTCAGGAAGCATGACCCTCCTTTAAAGTCAGGAGAACATATTGCAAAGGTTCATTCCACTGTTGGGAATCTGATTTTTGGCCTCATACCGAATTAAGTTCACTGCCTGCCAAGCTTCCCCCTTCTGGTGGGGCTAGGCAATTCCACCCAACATTTCAGGTCAAGATGACCTTTCACCCAATTTCTCATCTGATGAAAGGTCATCTCGACCTGAAATGGAAACTTTGTTTCTCTACACATGCTGCCAGACCTGAATATTTCCACCATTTTTTGGTTTTTATTTGTTTTTCAGCATCTGCAGTATTTTGCTTTCATATCAGAATGACATGAATTGGCCAGAGACAGGAATTTGCTGCAGTGAATTGTGTAGTGATGGATTTTGGTAGGAAGTAAGAGGAGAGGCAGTATAAATAGTACGATCTTACAGGAATCTGCAGTGAATCTTTGAAAGTGCTAGCTGGACAAGTTGAGAAGGTTGTTCAAGATCTAACATAAGGGATCCTCTGACAGCTCTGGCAAAGCTGCATTCCTCAGTACTGCATTAAAATTTCAGTTGCGGTTGTGTGCTTAAGTCCGTAAACTTATGACTTAAGAGCCAAATGTGCTTCCAACTGAATTCTTTCTTTGGTATTACGAAAAGCACCAGGGAATAAGGTAGTCATTGATCTGAACCTCTGGAGATTTGAAGAATTAACGATCATATCTATCTTTGCTAATTGTTTTAGCTGCTTATATACCATGTGAGTAGTGTAGGGATGTTGAAATGCTGCACACCTGATATAACTTGGAAGGGTTCTAGATATTCTAACTTGATGCTTAATAACTGGGTAAGATGCTCTTTCGGAAAGTTGGTGCAAACTTGATTGGCCTCCTGCACGATAGGGGTTCTATGAATATTTCACAGTAGTTAACCTTACCACTATTATTGTAAATATTTGTATTTAACATTAAGTGAATGTATCTTTATAATAAGAATGGTAGCAGATGGGCAGGTTATTTTGATGGCTACTTTATACCTCAAGGGCTTTTTTCCCCGTGTTGCTAATAGTACTGTATGTACTGAAGCTATAGCTTTACTTGTACCCAATGATCTGTACTTGCATACAACTGATGTAAATAGTTAAGTTCTTCACATTACAAACTCTACATCTAAATAGTAAATTTAAATTCTTCTAAAAGTCTGAGTAATCTTTTTCTCCCAGTTGGCTAAAGTGATACTTTTGCAAGCATCAAGCAGAATCACTTATCATTTCACACTGTAATATTTTGAGAATGTGTTAAATTATATTTCTGATTTAAAATGTGTGTTTTTGTTGTATGAAGGTTGAATATTGAAGTGGTTTTTCAGGTTTTTCTTTCTGTCCAACTTCATAGGTTACTTATCAATTCTTTGTGTATTGTAGGAAATCCTGTTTTAGGAGATATGAAGTCTGCTTAAAAGAATTGATATTGATACAAATAGAATCATTTAAAAACAAAAAAAAATATCAACAGGTTCTTGCATAATGACAGCAAAGCCGTAAGCATAATTTTCACACATTGCCTAGCAAGGGAGAGGTGTGCCCAGTACAAATCATCAGGGTCTAGGGGAGGTCATGGTTCGATGTTGAGTTCATCCAGCCTATGCAGCCAGGGGCTGACCTGCTGTCAGGCTGACGGTTACAATTTTTTAAAAGCCAATCTTTAGGTCACTTTCTGCACTGCCGCCTCCGATCTTTGGGCAGCCTCGTGATTCTGATTTCTCCTTTTTTAAACGAATCAAACACAAAGTTGCCTGAAGGTCAGCTGCAGCAGAGCAGTAATTGGAGGAGCAGCAGGTGTGGGAAAGACAGATCTGCTCCTCCAATGACAGACCCTGCTTCTCCCATTTGTGTAATGGCCTCTAAATTGTTCTAATAACCTTCATTGAATATAACTTATTTTTAAAAATTAATTACCACAGGATTTATTTATTCAACTCGAGGGGAAAAAAGGGTTTTTGTCTGTAATTATATCAGCCATAGTGAGCTAGAGGTGGATGAAGGTTAATATGGAGATGTCTACAGGGACAAGAGGTAAAGCAGCAAAGATTTCTTGGGCTCTCAAATTGCACAGCTACCCTTTGAGGAGTGGTGGGGGGAGGAGAGTGGTTAAAACTGCTGCAATAGAAACTGGTCTGTTAATGTTCCAATAGAAACAGAATCAGATAAATAGTCACATTTTTGAACTTAATTTTAAGTTAAAATAGAACTAATAATCTTCAGTGAACAGTATCAGATGACATCCTCAATGGCACTTCTGTTGGCATAAGTCATTGTTTGGACACTTATTCTAAATCATTAGGGTTTTCAGCAGCACAAATTCACCAGCCTAAAAAGGTTAAGATTTTACTCTGCTCTTTTTAGCTAAAATGTATGTAACAAAGCAGAAACACTCCAACTGCATGCAGTGAATCTGTTAAATTTAACAACTGTCATTTCTAATGGCCTTTTTTTTATATGTTGCAGAATTTTAATCTAACCTTTTTTGCAGCAACTAACATTTATCAAAGCTTCTACTCTCCATTATAACAATATTAATTTCTTTGGGAAGTTTAAGATAATGCATTCTGCAACAGCAAAAAGAACATTTGCTGTATTAGTAATGGTATTCATTAGAAAGCGCCAATGCTTTAAATTGTTGTATTTTTATTTCTTTTTTTTTCTGATGAGCCGTTTCTATTGTAAAAGGGATACATTTTTGTCGTAGTAGTTTGAAAAGGTTAGAAAACCCACACATAATGACACCAAAGCAGAGAGTGCTGAAAGAACTGAACAGGTCTGGCAGCAATAGTGGAGAGAGAAAGAGTTCATGTTTCCAGTCCAATGTGACTTCTCCAGAACCTCTGCAGTTCCAAAGAAGAGTCATGATGTTTGATTTAATGGAGAGGTATTTCAATCAGCAGTTTAAAAGCTGTGTGTGTTATAATGCAGAGCACATCTACAGGTGTGATTGTATTCCTGAGCACCTTCTTTCAACCCTTTCATTTTATCTTCCCTTGCAGTTGCTAAAACTTGTTGAAATCATTCTATTGGGAAACCACAATGAGATAAGTCAAGAAGATTGTGTTTTCTGTTAGTCATTACTCACTCCCACCCTTGCTGTTGCTCCAGAGACAGTGGGTGAGATTTTCCAGCTGCGCTCACCCCAAGAATTTTTTCCTTTTTATTCCATCTCACCACAACCTCCCCCCCCCCCCCCCCCCCAACAGCATACTCACCATCACATTTAAACCTCTCTCCAGTTTCAAATAAGTCATATTTGACTCTAAATGTTATCTCTCGATTCTTTTTCCACAGATGCTTCCAGATCTGCTGAGTTTTTCTATTACTTTGGTTTTTATTTCAGATTTTAGCATCACTTATATTTTGTATTAACTTGCTTGTTGCTCAATAAGTTTGAGCTGCAACTTTGTCATTCCACCATGCCAGCTATTTTTTCCAACCAGATCCTCTACTGAAAGACTACAACAGTATGCTTGTGCCAGAGGTGATTTTAAAAGTCAAGTATTAGAAACCTCCTCTGTCTTTAACAATATTACAGGCAAAACCCCAGCAAGGTCTTTATAGTGGATAAAGGCAAATTACTGCAGATGCTGAAATCAAAAGAGAAAATGCTGGAAAATCTCAGCTGGTCTGGCAGCATCTGTAAGGAGAGGAAAGAGCTGACGTTTCGAATCCAGATGACCCTTTGTCAAAGCTAAAAGGATAGAAAGTGGGAAATATTTGTACTGGAGGATGAGGGAATAAAAAATGAATCATAGCCACAAAAACAAGGGGAAAGGCTGCTAATGGCAGTCCACAGAGAGAATAAAAGGTCTGAATGGCCAAATGGCAGAGAAACTGAAATCAAAGGAAAAGGTGTGACAGATGATGTGGGGGGAGGCGGGGGGTGGGTGGGAGGGATAAAATGGAGAAAGGGGAAGGAAAGAGTGTGGGGGGAAAGAAAAATAAAGACCAAAAAAAATGAAATGAGAACAAAGAGGTCAAGGTGGGGTAGAGCTAATCGTTTGAAGTTGCGGAATTCGATGCTGGAAGGCTGTAAAGTGCCTAGCCGGAAGATGAGATGCTGTTCCTCCAGTTTGCATTGAGCTTCACTGGAACGTTGCAGCAGGCCACGGACAGACATGTGGACATGGGAGCAAGATCGTGTGTTAAAATGGCAAGCAACGGGAAGGTCAGGGTCCTGATTGCGCACAGATCGAAGGTGCTCAGCAAAGTGATCACCCAGTCTACATTTGATGTCTCAGTAATGGAGGATACCACATTGGTAGCAGTGAATGCAATACACCAAATTGGAAAAAAGTGCAAGTGAAACACTGCCTAACCTGGAATGAGTGTTTCGAACCTTGGATGGTGAGAATGGAAGGGGCAAGTGTTACACCTGCGATTGCATGGGAAAGTGCCGTGTGTGATGGGAGAGGTGTTGGGTATAGTGGAAGAGTGGACTAGGTCATCACGGAGGGAACAGTCTCTGCGCAATGCTGACAGAGGGAATGGAGGGAAGATGTGTTTGGTGGTGGCATCAAGCTACAGTTGGTGATGGTGGAAGATTATGCTTTGCACACGAAGGCTGGTGGGGTAAAATGTGAGAACAAGGAAGACTCTATCCTTGTTCTGGGAGGGAGGGGAGGGGGTGAGGGTCGTGGCACAGGAGATGGACTGCACGCTGTTGAGGGCCCTGTTGACAACTGTAGGTAAGAAACTATGGTTGAGGACAAAGCACATATTAGAAGCACCACTTTGGAAAGTGGCATCATCGGAACAAATGCGAAGGAGGAGAATGAGCTGGGAGAAAGGGATGGAGTCTTTACAGGATATGGGGTGCGAAGAGTGGTATTCCAGATAGCTGTGGGAGTCAGTAGGCTTGTAATGGATATTGGTAGATAGTCTATTGCTGGAAATGGAGACAGAAAGGTCAAGGAAGGGAAGGGAAATGTCTGAGGTGGACCAATGAAGGTAATGGAGGGGTGGAAACTGGAAGCGAAGTTGATGAATTTTTCCAGGTCTGGACGAGAGCATGAAGTGGCACCAAAATAGTCATCGATGGACCGGTAAAGGAGTTGTGGGAGGGGACCTGGGTAGGCCTGGAGCAAGGAATGTTCCACATACCCCATAAAAAGGCAAGTGTAGCCAGTACCCATTGCTATACCTTTGATTTGGAGAAAGTGGGATGAGTTAAAGGAGAAGTTGTTGAGAGAGAGAACGAGTTGAGCCAGGCGGAGGAGAGTGATGGTGGATGTGAATTGTTCAGGCTTCTTTTCAAGAAAGAAGCAAAGAGCTCTCAGGCCATCCTGGTGTGGATGGAGGTGTAGAGAGATTGCACATCCAAGGTGAATAGGGGACAGTTAGGGCTTGCGAACTGGAAGTTGTCAATGTGACGCAGGGTATCAGAGGAATCCTGGATGTAGGTGGGGAGGGAGTGAGGATGGAGTCAAGATGAGAGGAAATCAATTCGATGAGGCAGGAGCATGTGGACACAATGAGCCTACCAGGGCAGTCCTTTTTGTGGATTTTGGGAAGTAGGTAGAAGCGGGCTGTCCGGGATTGGGAGACTGAGGTTGGAAGCAGTGGGGGGAAGGCATCCAGAGGAAATTAGGTCGGTAATGGTGTTGGAGATAATGGCTTGATGTTCAGTGGTGTGGTCATGGTCCGAGGGGAGGTAGGAGGAATTAACTTAGAGTTGGCGCTCAGCCTCTGCAAGGTGTTTACAGTATTTAATCGTTATAGAGCAGCACAGTTGCTCAATGGTTAACACTGCTGCCTCAGTGCCAGGGACCTGGGTTCACTTACAGCCTTGGGTGACTGTGGAGTTTGCAAATTCTCCCCGTGCCTGCGTGGATTTCCTCTTGGTGCTCCGGTTTCCTCCAACAGTCCAAAGATGTGCGGGTTAGGTGGGTTGGCCATGCTAAATTACCCCTTAATGTCAGGAGGATTAGCAGGGTGAATACATGGGGGTTCCAGGAATAGGGCCTGGGTAGGATTATTGTTGTGCAAGCTCAATGCCCTGAATGGCCTGCACTGTAGGGATTCAATGATGCATTTCTAGTTTCAATAGAAAAAAATCAGAGCACTTAGTGTTTTGTATTTCTGTGCTAAATTTGGTAAGTTGACATCTCTGCTGCATTTGTAGCACGTGTTCAAGGCTCTGGGGGTTTAATTTCACAGTTGCTGAATCTGAAGCAAAGTGCCACTTTTTTTAACTGCAATATTGTTCTGAAGGTCGTGGCCTGTAATTGATGCACATGATGTGTCATTATGGGACCACTTGCTGAGTTGTGGGAAGATGGTGCAATGTTTTGAATCCTTATCCTGTTTTTATATTTGTCCTTAGCTATTCTTCCTTACTGCAACTTGAAAATTATTTAGGGTCAAGTTTAATCTTTTACTGCTAAATGTATGAACTGTGATTTATATCTGGACTTTTTTAACTGGTTTGTGATGGCAGATGACAGCTACAGATCCTGAATTTCAGACACTGTGAGGAAAAAAACTTGTAGGGCCTACATGAATGACAGATGTGTTGCAGTAGATATTCAGTGCACGTTAAGACAATTTTATCTACATTTTTTAATGGTGTGCTCATAACTAAATAAAGAGCTGAAGTAGTTTGTTTGATAAATGAGCAGAACATTTCAATTATTCAGCTATTATAATTAAAGCTGAGGTGAAGACAAGAGATGTGCAGCCTTAATTTACGAACATATGAATTAGGAACAGAAGTAGGTCACTCAGCCCCTCGAGTCTCTCTGTCATTCAATAAGATCATGGCTGATCTGATTGTAACCTCACCCCCAAATTCCTGCCAACTCCCAATAACCTTTTTATCCCCTTGTTAATCAAGAACCCTAAAAATGTTCAAAGGTTCTGTTTCCACTGCCTTTTTTGAGGAACAGAGTCCAGAGACGCTCAACCCTCTTGAGGAATAAATTTCTCCTTACCTCTGTCTTAAATGAGCGATCCTTTAGTTTTAAACAATGACTCCTAGTTCAAAATTCTCCAAGTGGAAACATCCTCTCTACATCCACACTGTCAAGACCCCCTCAGGATCTTAAAGGTTTTGATCAAGTTACCTCTTACTCTTCTGAGCTTCAGTGGTCTAACCTTTCCTCCTAAGACAACTCATCCCTTCCAGTTATTATTCTGGTAAACCTTCTCTGAACAGTTTTCAATGCATTCACCTTTTTCCTTAAATAGGGAAACAATACTGTACACCTCCAGATGTAGTCTCACCAATGCCCTGTATAACTGCCATAACCTCCCTACTTTTGTAAATAATTTCCTTTGCAATAAGTCATAATATTGTATTAGCTTTCCTAATTATTTGCTGTTACTGCATACTAGCGTTTTGAGATTCATGTACTGGGACACCCAGATGTCTCTGCGCCTCAGAGCTCTGCAAGTTCTCACTATTTAAGTAATAAGCTTTTTTATTTTTCCTGCCAAAATGGATGATTTCACATTTGCCCACATTATACTCCTTTCTTCCAGATCTGTGCCCACTCACTTAACTTATCTATGTTCCTTTGTAGCCTCCTTCTGTCCTCTTCAATAATTTACTTTCCTACCTATCTTTGTGTCATCAGCGAATTTAACAACCATACCTTCAGTCACTTCATCCAAGTCAGAAGCTTTCGTACCGATCCCTGTGGCACACCATTCATCACATCCTGCCAACCAAAAGAATACCCAATTATGCCAACTGTTTCCTGTTAGCTAACTAATCTTCAGTCCATGCTTATGTATAACCCTCTAAACCATGAGTTTTTATTTTCCGCAATTGTTTTTGGTGTGGCACGTTGTCAAAATGTCTTATGGAAATCTGGAAATCTAAGTACTGTACATCCCTTTATTCACAGCAAATGTGACTCCTTCAAAGAAGTCCAATAAATTGGTTAAACGTGACTTTCCTTTTATAAAGCCACATTGACTCTGCCTGATTGACTTTTTCTAAATACCTTCCTAAAACATCTTTAATAATAGTTTCTAACATTTTCCCTATGACAGATGTCGGGCTAACCGGCCTCCTGCACTGTAATATCTGTGCGCCCATGCTTGGGAAACAAATCTTCCTGGCATTTGAAAGTGCATGTCTATGAACGTGCCTTTGGTTTAATGAAGCTTGTTGTGGGAAACTAAGCTTTGAGACTCAGCTTTCTGCATTTCTACTGAAGAGCCCATTGGGAGAGTTGCCATCTGGGAAATTGCTCTTCCTAGGTAGGAAGATTATGCAATTTAAATCAATTGTATTCCAGGAGATAGCAACACAAAATTCAAGTCAAATCACCCTTTAGTTTTTGGCAACACTGCTGAATTAATGCCTGCAGTTGTGTAATTAGAATCAAATATTGGTTGAGTCATAATATTTCCAGTCACATTTAGAAGTTTTGATGGTTAATGTATAAGATTTCTAGAAATTAAAAGAGCCTTGTTAATTAGATTTGTATTGAGTAAATAATTTGCCTAGGGAAATGGAAGCGGAGGGGGGAGATAAATCAATGTTACTTTTGGAAGCAATACCCTAAAAAAATTCAGATTTTAATAATGCAATGCTTCAAGTTAGAAAAGTCTGGGGATAATTGAAAATGTAATTGCATGGTCTTCTCTACCTTTTAGTGGATTTGCTGAGCATTATTCTTCGAAGTTTCTTTGAACCATGCAGTTGATTATCATTTGGGCAGCTGTTGATGTGAGCCTTGATTTTTCATTGAGGTTTGTGTTGTGTTGCCACCAAAGTTAATGTACTCGTTCCTCTTTGTAGATGCCATGCCGAAAGACTTTGACCAGTACTATGGTCTCACCAAATTTGCACTAGGATTAAATGAAATGGAAGCTGATGAAAGGTTGTACCTGCCGCGCACTGACACAAGATTTCGACCTGATCAAAGGTACTTGTTTAATGAATGCAACACCTCAATCAGCTGTGTTTACTTTCCTAACTGCAACTTCACAACTAGAGCACAGGTTGCACAGTTCCTAGATAATTATGGATAAGGATGGCCATTCAGCCCATTTTTGATAAATCCAGAGCATTTCCAAAGTTTATCCCTTTTGTAGCATCTATTTGTTGCTTAAATGATTCCAAGGTTTTTGTTTCCAACACACTATCCAGAAGTTAATTTGCTGCTTTGTAATAAATTTCAATGATATTGTGTTCAATACTGGGCAGAATGCTTCAGGAAAGATGTGAAGACCTTCGAGCAGGTGCAGAAAAATGTCAGAGAATAATCCCAGGGATGAAGGATTTCAATAAGATGGAAAGGTTGGCGTCATTCTCCTTTGAGCTGAAATGTTTGAGAAGAGATTTGATGGATGGAGATATTCAAATCATGAGGTCTAGTCAGAGTAGTTAAGGAGAAACTGGTCCTATTGGCAGAACGATCTAAAACAAATCATCACCTTGTGGGATCTGGAGTTGCATGCTTCTCCATAGCTTCTCATTTGCAACTCCCAATCTCTACCAGCCAGTTCTCAGATAATGCTGCAAATTTTTAACTGAGGTGAATGTTAATATGGCAATATTATTCTTTTATAAAAGTACTGTCATTATCATGGGGAAATGTTTTAACTTGATCTGCAGCACATGTAGAAGTAGAGATGTTTTTGCATGCAAGGAAACAGGAATCTGGTGAACTAATGGATCCTGATTGGTAACAGATGTTTTATTTGATGGTTGATTTCACTGACCATTTAGCTACAAGGGAAGGGAACTCAAACCAATCTACTTTTGGAAGAAGCAAAAATCTAAATTATTTGTGAAAAATAAAGGGGAGGTTGTTTTGGCAAGTTTTCCACTAAAAAGTTTTAAAATGCACCAATTAAAAGCATTTTTGAAAAAGTAATACATAAAATGAAAAGTCTTCGTTTTTTTTTAGGTAAATGAAATTCTAAATTATTTTCTTACAGGCAGCATTAAAAGTTGGGAAATGTCACGGTAGCACAGTGGTTAGCACTGCTGCCTCACAGCGCAAGGGACCCAGGTTCAATTCCGATCTCGGTCAGTCTGTGGAGTTTGCATTTTCTCCCTGTGTCTGTGTGGGCTTCCTCTGGGTGCTTCGGTTTCCTCCCACGGTCCAAAGATGTGCGGGTTAAGTTGATTGGCCATGCTAAATTGACCCTCGTGTCAGGAGAATTAACAGGGTAAATGTGTGGGATTATGGGATTAGGGCTTGGGTGGAGATTGTGGTCGATACAGACTCGATGGGCCGAATGGCCTCCTCCTGTACTGTAGGGATCCTATGACAACATGGAACAGGTTTACCAGAACTAGATAACGTTTAATATTCATTCCATTAATGATGAAGAATTTTATCCCCTTCAAAGATGTGCGGGTTAGGTTGATTGGCCAGGTTAAAAATTGTCCCTTAGAGTCCTGAGATGTGTAGGTTAGAGGGATTAGTGGGTAAATATGTGGGGGTAGGGCCTGGGTGGGATTGTGGTCGGTGCAGACTCGATGGGCCGAATGGCCTCCTTCTGCACTGTAGGGTTTCTATGATTCTATGATTATTTATTTGCCTCATTTTTAAAAAATGTAATCTATTTCTTGTGATTCTGAACAGCTTGCACTTTTGGAAAAGTTCTTTAGGTATAAATGGTGGCCAACTGCTACCCACGAACCAGAGGGCACAGATTTAAGGTGATTTGACAAAAAAATAGTGTTAACATCGGAGAGAACTATTTTAATGATATGAGTGGATATAATCTGGAATTCGCTGCTTGAAAACGTGGTGGTGGTGTTTTAATCATTGCTTTCAGAGGGGAATTGGTACTTCAGGAGAAAATATTTGCAGGCTTAGGGCACGGGGAATGTGACTAGTTGAATTGTTTTTGCAGAGAGCTGGCACTATCTGAATAGCTGTGCTGTAACCAATCTATGATTTTATGATGTATATTATAATAGAGCAGTTTGAATTATTTGTTTTAAGAGCCCCTCATGGGAAGGCAAAGTGAAGTACAGTACTCTTTTTCACCGAGGGAAATATTTATAAACAAGTTATGATGAAGCTTGTAGCAGTTATTTAGGGTGGTCAGGTTTGTGAGAAATTTGCAATCATCTACCATTTCTGCCACAAGAGCTTTGAAGAAGCAATTACACACACAGGTGCCTGGGGATGGTGATGAATTAGTCACGGACCTGACTTTACCTGAGCAGTTTTGGTAATTGATTTGATTTATTATTGTCACATGTATTAGCAAAAGTATTGTTTCTTGTGCGCTATATAGAGAAAGCATACCATTCATAGAGAAGGAAAGGAGAGAATGCAGAATGTAGTGTTACATTCTTAGCTAGGATGTAGAGAAAGATCAACTTAATGCGAGATAGGTCCATTCAAAAGGCTGATGGCAGCAGGGACAAAGCTGTTCTCAAGTTGATTGGTTTGTGACCTCAGGCTTTTGTATCTTTTTCCTGACTGAAGAAGGTAGTAGAGAGTATGTCTGGGGTGCATGGGGTCCTTGATTATGCTGGCTGCTTTTCCGAGGCACCGGGAAGTGTAAACAGAGTCAGTGGATGGGAGGCTGGTTTGCGTGATGGACTGGGCTTCATTCACGACCCTTTGTAGTTTATGGCGGTCTTGGTCAGAGCAGGAGCCATACCAAGCTATGATAAAACCAGAAAGAATTAATTGGCAGAATTAATCTTTCATAAACTTGTTTTGAGTAATAATTATTGCAAAGTTTTTAGAACACTTGTCTAAAGCCAAAGTATCAATTTTGGGAAACTTTCAAGTTAAGCCCTTACAGAAAGCTTTTTTCTCCAAATTTATCCCAAATATTGAGTATTAGTACTATACTAAACAAGGGTTATTTTGTATTAAATTTTATTAGAAGTGATTAACTCCCAATTTACGATCTCCGTCTTCATTGTTTCTGAATCCAAGTTGCTGAAGTAACCTTTTTCCTCTGATATCACATCACTAATGCTTTTTAATAAATAGTAGGATTGAGTATTGAAGTGCGGACCCTAATTATTATTTGAATTCTAGGAGGTTCCCTGCATAGGGCCCAGTGGAATGTACAAGAGAAAAGCAGTGGAAATCCAGTTGTTCAAGTCCTTGCTCAGGCTGAGCATTCCCTATTACCTTCAACCCCATTCAAGACTGCTAACACTAAATGGACAACCTGTCCTGGGAGCTCCCATATCCCTGGTTCTGAAGAGACCTGGTGTCATGCTGGAAACCAATAAACCAGAGGATGAAAGGCAGACAAACTGCCACTGAACTACATGTGCTTGAAAGGAAAAGGCCAGGGGGAAACATGGATCCTCTCTTCATGCTCCCACCACCAACCCCACACACGCTGCAAGCGTGCACACTTTTAAAAATAAGTTAATTGGTCTGCTCAGCAATGAAATATTTTCCTTTGTTTGAAAATCATTGGACCACATGTGTTTGAAGGGAAAAGGCCAGGGGGAAACCTGGGTCATCTCTTCACGCTCCCACTGGCACCTCCCTCACTCGCACACAAAAGCCTCCTGTTCTAACTCTAATTTTAAGATTGTAACCCATTGTTCTTGATTCCCCTGCCCCAATAATTAATTTCTCCATATCGACCTCAGTTAGATTACCACTCACTTCTATAGGCAAAGGAATCAAACCATGTTTATGCAACATGTCCTTATAATTTAACCCTGTAAGGCCCAGTATCATTCTGGTGAATCTGCACTGCACCCTCTGAGGCCAATATGGGTGCAATGTCCTAAACAGAATGTAGTTCTCCAGATGTGGTGTGACCAAGGCTCTATACAACTGAAGCATAACCTCTGCCCCTTTCCATATCAGACTCCTTGAGATAAGGGTCAATGTTTCATTACCCTTTCTGATTGCTTTTAGTACCTGTCTGTTGGTTCTCCTTGGTCTTTTACGGTTTCTAGATCCTTACCAATAACAAGAAACACAGAATTATCTTCTTGAGTCCAAAACAAATAGTCTTACATTTGCTCCAATTGAACTTCTTCAGCTATTATGCTGCCCCCTCACCTAATTTATCTGTTTGTAATTTCCTGCTCCCAATGGCAATACCTACTATTGCCACTACAGTACAGCACCCCCCTCCTCCCTCACCCTTCAAAAATAGGGTCATCTGCAAACTTAGATATATAACTCACTATTATTTCTTCAGTTATTAATAAATATAGTGAAAAGTTGAAGCTCCTGACGAGGGGTCATCTAGACTCAAAACATTGGCTCTATTTTCTCCCCACAGATGCTGTCAGACCTGCTGAGATTTTCCAGCATTTTCTGTTTTTGTGCTATGGGGTCACTTGTCTCATCCCATCAACTAAAACGCACAAATACCCTTTATCCCCATTCTCTGGCTCTTACCTCCCAACTAATTTCCAACCCAAGTCAAAAAACTACCTCCAATTTAGTGCATTTTTGCTAATCTTGGTGTTGGAACCTGATTACATGCCGCCTTGAAGTCCATATAATTATCACCTTTAGACACTCCCTGTCTAGCTTATTCATCAGTTTAAAGAAATCAACCAGATTAGTCTGACCTGATTCATTCTAGTTTTCTGATTCAGACATATTTTTTCAAGTGTTGAATCACACTCTGATTATAGTCACTTCCCCACAACAGATGTTACAAAATAATTCAATAGTTTGGTTTTTTAAAACCTCTTGCATGTTTGAACATCCCTTCATACAGGCGTTGTCTAGAAATACCAGTTCCACCACATAACATTGGTGGACATAAATGATGATGTTGTAGCAACTGCATATAAACATTTTATATCAAGAAAAAGTGTGCAATTTGTTTGTTCCCCAAGCTTGTTAATACAGATCCACCCAAATACAGATTTCTCTATAACTGTTACTAATACATTTTATTTACATTTGAGGCGCATGCTTTGCTTTATCCCACAATTACTATGACTCATACAGTCTGTAATGTTACGCACAATAGCAACCATTTTAATTTGTGAAAGTTAAGTACCATGATTGTGTCTGAGTAGATGTCTTAAATTGAAATTTAGAGATATTTGTGAAAGACTTCTCTTAGGCAAATCATTGTGATGTGTTGTGTTGCCAGTTCCAGCAGAGAAAACACCGCGGTAATAGTAATCTATAATATCCTGGGAAAGACTGAATGCACTTACAGATTTTATTTATTTTTAAAATCTGGTTTCTTTGATAAATAAAATAACTTTGATAATGTTACTGTTCCCACATCACTTTTTCTCTTTTGTGGATTTTCTGTCCACTCCAGTATCCAATACACCAAGAAACAAGTTTATCAATAACAAAACTCACCCCATATTTTTTCACACTTGTACTTTAAGTTTATACTGTAACATTTACTGTATTTCTTTTTGTTTGTCGAGTCTACCAACGAAGAGTTTTATAAAACAGAATTCAGCCTGGAATGTGGGTGTTTCCAGCAAGGCTGTTTTTGATGAGGCTTCGGGGGATGGGCAGCAAAGATGGTGTTCTGCTCCTTGTTTCTTTGCAACACCCACTTGCTAGACCCACACCTTATGAATCATCATGTCACCACCACCGGAAACAAATGCTTTTTCAATTACAGCCTGGAGAGTAGCTAAGGAAATCCTCCTGAAGATGGTGTGGTTTAGACCTTGCAGAGGAACCTCTGACGTGGTCTTTGTTGCCCAACGAAAATAAGCAAAATGTTGAGAGAAACCCCTCATTGCATTCATCGACCTGATCAAACATTTGACTCAGTAAATCACAAGGCTCTGTGGATTGTGCTCCTAAGATATGGATGTCCAAGAAACTTCATTGCAATCCTGCAATTGCTTCATCTTTAATCTCAGCTGCCTCCATGCCAAAATTAAACTGACCACTATAAATGTACATGATCTAGTTTACGGATGACCACTTTGCAATAAATTTGCAAGCCTATCTCGATCTCTTCAATTCTAGTAGGAAAAACTCAGCCTGTCTTTGAATATTCCCAAAACAAAACTCATTAACTCACACCTGGTCAGCCACCTTACAGATGTATTGAAGGAGAGATTCTGGAATATGTCGAGCATCTTGGCAATCATGTGTCTCAAAAGGAAACCATTGACAAGGAGATCCAACCCTAGATCAGCAAGTGTTTGACAACAAAGACTTCTGCAAATCAACAAATATCCCAATATACAGAGCAGTTGTCAGCAACACATTCCTGTACTGCAGTGAGACCTAGACTGCATCAGTGACACACACGAGTGCTAAGAAATCTCAACAACCATGCCTTTGCTACATCCTCCAGGTTCAATGGAAGGACTTTTGAACAAATTCAATTGTTGTTCTCTTCAAGCATTAGGGCAAAATCAACTTCAGTGGACTGGAAACTATCTGGATGGCTGAAAACTGTCTTCCAGCCATGCCTTGTTTTCTCAATTCTCAAATGACCAACATTTTAGGGGAGGGCAAAGGAAATGTTTTAAAGATGCTCTGAAGCTCTCCTTGAAATGTGGCCATATTGACATTAATGACTTGGAGGGGCTTGCTAATAGTCATTCAGAACAGCGACAACTTGTCCATCAAGCTGTATCACAATTAACTCCTGATGATGAGGCAGAGCGGCGACAAAGAAAGCAAGTCCTGCACTCTCGGTCCCACTACCTCATGGGATGTCCTCCCCCATGTTCCCAAAGGTTTGCGGGTTGAGAATCCGTCTATTAAGCTCCGTGAAAATCCATGGCAGAAACTCTCAACCATTGACAATTGAGGGGAATTGGATGAAGAGGATTAGATAGGGTGTTAGCGAAACTGAAGCTGTTTTGTTTGGATGTTGCTTGTATTTATTGACTTCTTTGAATGCTGTCAAACTGCACCTAAGATTGTGCATGATGGATTGAAAAAGAGTGAAACCTTTTGGGAATATTTAGTTGGAATTTCATTGGTGTGAATCATTTTTTTAAAAATTAGCTTCATTCAGTATCTGGGAGTAAGCCCAGAAGCACGCACACCTCCCTTTAGGACACAGAGAACGTATTGGAAAGCAGAACCCAGATGACAGAATCGACCTTTTTAAAAGGTCTTGCTTCTCTGTTGTTTAGCTCCACCTGCTGAAATTTTCCAGGAAGTTTTTTTTTAAAAACTGTGTTCAGGATACAGGCATTGTGCAAAACTGTTCTACAAACTTAAAGGGGATGATCAGAACTAATGGAAAACTGCCTCAGAGCGAATGTCCTGAAGCACAAAATTATTAGCAGTTAGTACAAAGTGGAGCTGAGCTGTAACTGTACACAATTTTGCCATTCTATTATATATTTTATATGGGACCATGTTTAGTTTCCTCTCAGTTTTTGAATTTGTATGCCATTTGGATTCTGAGGTTCAATTTGCTGTCAGACCAGCAGGATGGTAATTATAACAATGGCTTGAGTGGTTCTTAGCCTTAAGAATACTGGCACATCAGTTTAGTGAGTGAATTGTAATCTGGAGCAATTGGTACGCAGGTACCTGGGGTCTGGGAGGGGAAAGTTGTAGAAATACTATGGAAAGGGCTGTGTAGATTGGGCTTTAAACCATCACAATGTCTTCAAATTGCAAAGGTTTTAGTTATCTGGAGCACAAAGTCCATTTGTATGATAATTGCCAACTGTACTTCAAATAATTCACACCTACGAACATACAAGTTAGAAACAGGAGTAGGCCACTCGGGCCTGTTCCAGCATTCAGTAAGGTCATTGTTGATCTGACTGTGACCTCCCACCTATTCCCAATAAGCTTTCACCTTTTTTATTTACTGGGTGTGAGAGTCGCTGCCTAGGACAGAATTTATTGCCCTTGCCTAATTGCCCCTTGAGAGGGTGGTGGTGAGCTGCCTTGAACAGCTGTAGTCACTGGTTGTAGGTACTACACAGTGCTTTTAGGGAAGAAGTTCCAGGATTTTAACCCAACTACATCTTTACAAGTCAGAATGGTGAGTGGCTTGGAGGGGAACTTCCAGGTGATGGTGTTCCCGACTTTGTTTGCCTGACTTTGTCCTTCTAGGTGGTAGTGGTTGTGGGTTTGGAATGTGCTGCCGAAAGAGCCTAGGTGTGTTCTTGCAGTGCATTTTGTAATACTGCTGCTTCTGTGCATCATTGATGGAGGGAGTGAGTGTTTGTGGATGGGATGCCAAACAATTTGGCTGTTTTGTCCTGGATGGTGTCATGCTTCCTGTGTTGTTAGAGCCACACATATCCAACAAGAGAAGAGCATGCTATCACACTCCTGAATTGTGCCTTGTAGATGAATTGGACAGGGTTTTGGGAGTCAGGAGATGAGTTACTCACCAAAGGATTCCTAGCCTCTGACCTTTCTTGTAGCCCACGGTATTTATATGGCTAGTCCAATTCAGTTTCTGGTTAGTAGTAACCCCCAGGATTGATAGTGGGGCATTCAGTGGTGGTAATGCCATTGAATGTCATGGGATGATCATTGAATTCTCTCTTGTTGGAAATGGTCATTGCCTGGCACTTGTGTGACATGATTGTTACTTGCCCAGTTGTCAGCCCAAGCTTGGATATTGTCCAGGTCTTGCTGCATTTAGATGTGGACTGCTTCAGTATCTGAGGAGTAGTGAATCGTGTTGAACATTGTGTGAGCATCAGCAAGCATCCTCATTTCTAACCACCTGATAGGAGGAAGGTCATTGAAGCAGCTGAAGATGGTTGGGCCTTGCATACCCTGAGGAACTCCTACAGTGATGACCATTAAATCATTGTCAATTGTTGTAAAAACCCATCTGGTTCACTAATGTCCCTTAGAGAAGGACATTTGCCACCTTCCCCTGGTCTGGACTACATGCGACTCCAAACCCACAACAATGTGATTGATTCCTAAATGCCCTCTGAAATGGCCAAGCAAGCCACTCAGTTCAAGGGCAATAGGGATGGGCAACAAATGCAGGCCTCGCCAGTGATTCCCATTCTTTCATTAAAGAATTTTTAAAAATGAGGAACTCCCTATTTGGGAGTCAACCACGTTGCTGTGGGTCTGGAGTCGCATGTAGTCCAGACCAGATGAAGACAGCAAATATCCTTGCCAAAACGGACATTAGTGAACCAGATGGGTTGTTACCACAATTGACAATGATTTAATGGTCATCATTAGATTTTTAGTTCCAGATTTTTAATCTGCCATGGTGGGATTTGAACCCAGTTCCCAGAGCATTACTCTGGGTTTCTAAACAACTAGTCCGGTGACAATGTCACTTCAGCTTTGCCAGTGCTCCTTAATGCCACACTTGATCAAATGTTGCTTTGGTATTAAAGGCAGTCATTGTCATCTCACCTCACCTTTGGAATTAAGTAGCTCTTTTGACTATGCTTGAACCAAGGCTGGAATGCTAGTTAATGAGGGAGTTTAAAAAATAGTGATAACCCTACATTTTTATAGTCCATTTTTCTAGTTTCCCCACAATAGAATTGACATCTTGTTCTCAGTAGAGCGCAGGCAGCACATTTGCTGTCTTTGCCAGAGTTGATATTTTTGCCACTTTTCCTCTTTTGAGATCACGAAGACATGAGGAAATAATAAACATCAAGCATAGCAAATACTTTCCTCAGAAAATAATAGATTTTTGTCATAAAATTATAAAGTTATTCCAAATGATTACGATCATCTTTGTGTTCAAATGATAGTTCATTTAGAATGTATTGCTTCAATCTGATCTAGGTATCTCACAATTCATTATTGTTCTTTGAGGATCAATTGGTTCAGTGCTACACAAATAAGTTTTAATATCTGAGAAAAAATTTGACCACCAGCTAATGATAGTGATAAATGTTGAAGTACTTGAAGATATTTACACGGTAATTTTGTGTCTCTAATTGAATCTTCGAAATTGCAACATGTAAGGAGGCTCCTTGTGCAACTCTTTACAGCAATGTCTTACTCACAAAAGATCATTAGATTGTCTCAATTTTTATTCTGTTATACTTTCTCAAAACAATTCTTGAGTTGCATTGTAAACATTTTGTTTGAAATGTCACTAGATATCTGGAAGAAGGTAATATAGAGGCTGCAGAATCTCAAAAGGAAAGAATTGAACAACTTCAAAGAGAGAGGAGGAGAATTCTTGAAGAAAACAACATGGTGCATCAGCCTCAATTTTTTAGGTATGTTGGCCATTTTGGTTTAAGTGCATTGTAAGTGAGATTGGCACTATTTGTTAATGAATCTTTCACACCATCTACAGAAAACATTATCACAGGATTTACTTGAAATAAATTTTGAACAGTAAGACCACTTTGTAATCTCTATCCTAATGAGCTGTGAAATTAGGAAGACTATACTAATTTGCCTTTTTCTTGGTAACTACAGAAAGTTACACAATTCCAAGACTTTTTATTAAGCAAAGGAATTTGTTGAAAACTTTATTTGTAGCCAAATGCTAACCATACTTTATTTGGGTTGAAATTGCAGCAGATTAACATGTTCTCAAGAGTTTCTCTGTTTACTGTTTTAACAAAGGTATTTCATTCATTTTCAAGAAGCTGGTTAAAGACTCATAATACCAAGATGAGCTGTCCTTTCTTCACTCTCAGACCGTTTCCAAATTAAAAACCTTTAAGTCATAAAGTAAGCTATTTATGAGGTGGCCTTACTAACAAGTACTACTATCGCAAACAATTCAGTAAAGTGGTGTCGATAATTCTCTTATGGTCAAATTGTTTTAATGTGCAAAAGTTTTGCCATTTACTATTATGTGGAAAAGAAGTTGCTTGTGACACTTCAATTCCACACAGCAAATGGTACAGTCATTGTGAAGAGTGTGATTATTGAAAATGTTATGCTGCCTGTTCAAAAGAGGTAGTTTTGATTATTGTGTGAAGAAATGGTGTGAAATTTAATATAGCTTCTTAATCAAATTTGTAAAAGTATTTCTCATATGCTTAGCTTTTATTTATTTTCAGAATGTAGGTTTTGCTGGCCAGGCCACGTTTATTACTCTGAAAATGAGCTGATGGTAGACTTTGAGCTACTGCAGTCTTCCTCTACCTATATCCTTGGAGCTTTTGCAGACCCTTGTAGTAATGCTGTTAAATGGAGATGTTCAGGATTATTCTTCCCCAAGCAGCTGTACAGGAATGTCAACACATATCCAAGTCAAGGTGGTGTTTGACTTGATATATTTCCATGATGTTGCTATTTTTATCATTCTTTTGTGGTCAGAGGGACTGGAAACTGCTGCTGCAGTATATCCAGGAGATATAGTACACACCAGCCAAAGTGGATCAGTGTTAAAATGCTCTATTCAGCTCAGTGGTGGAGTATTGATCAAGCAGGCTACTGTATCCTGGATGATGTTGCAGCTGCATTCATAAGAACATAAATAGGAGCGGGAGTAGGCCATTTGGCCCCTCAAACCTGCTTTAGCTGAGCTGAATGTGGCCTTAACTCTAATCCTGCTTGCTTCCCATAACCCTTGATTCCCTTGTTTGTCACAAATCTGTCTAACTCAGCCTGAACTATATTCAATGACCAAGGCTCCATTGCTTTTCAGAGAGAGTCCAAGATCATCATTTTAAAATAAATTCAAGCACAACAGATATTTGATTTAAAACATTTTCAGGAGATAGGAATTCAAAGATTAACAGCCCCTTGGGAGTAAATGCATCCCCATCTCCATTCTAAATAAGAGATCCCTTATTTTGAAAGTAGTTCTAGATTCTGCAATGAGGGAAACAGCCTCTCAGCACCTACACTGTCAAACCCCCCTCAGAATCTTATGTTTCATAAAATCACACTTCTTATTCTGAACTCCAATGAGTATAGGCCCAACCAGCTCAACATTTCCTCATAAAACAACCCCTTCATCACAGGAGTCAAGCTAGTGAAGATTCTCTAACCAATCTACAATGCATGTAAATCCCGCCTTAAATAAGGAGACCAAAACTGTACACGATACTCTGGATGTAATTACACCAATGCCCTGTACAGTAGTAACAAGACTTTCTTGCTTTTATACTCCACCCCCATACAATAAAGAACAACTTTCCATTTGCCTTCCTAATTATTTGCTGTACCTACATGCTAAAGTTTTGTGTGAGGATGCCACATACCTCAGTGCCACAACATTCTGCTGCCTCTCTATTTAAATAATATTCCACTTTTCTATCCTTCCCATCAAAGTGGACAACCTCACATTACTTCACTGCCAATTTTCTCCCTGCTCATTTAACTTATCTATATCCCTTTGAAGACTCTTCCTTACAACTTGCTTCCTGTATCATCAAATTTGGCTACAATACAATTGGTATCTTCATCCAGGTCATTAATGTAGATTGTAAATGGTTGAGACTCATAGTTATAATTTGCAAAGCTGTTGTAAATGACCCATTAACCCCCCGACTGTTCCCTGTTGGCTAACCAATCCCCTATCCATGCTAATAAACCCTAACACAATTAGCTGCTCTTACCTTGTGGAGTATCCTTTTATGTAACATCTTATCAGTTGTCTTTTGAAAATCCAAATGCACCAGATCTACTGGTTCACCTTTATGCACCCTGCTTGTTACATTCTCAAAGAACTCTAATAAATTTGTCAAACATGATTTCCTTTTCACAAAACTATTGATTCTACTTGATTGTATTATGATTTTCTAAATGCCTTGCTCCTACATCATTTATAGTGGATTCTAGCATTTTTCCCAGTGACAGATGTTAGGCTAAATTTCCTACTTTCTGTTACCCTTCTTTCTTAAATAGAGATGTTGAATATAGATTCGTGGTTTGCCAACCTGCTGGGGCTTTACAGAATCCAGGAAATTTGGAAGAATACAGCTAATGCATCCACTATCTCTGTAATACTTAGAATGCAGACCATTAGGTCCAGGTGACATGTCAACTGTTAGTCCCATTAGTTTTCCTAATAAGTTTTTGCTCTAGTGGTGTTCAGTTTCCTTCCTGCATTTTGCCCCTTGAATTCTCTACTGTTCCTGGGGTCCTTTTTGCATCTTCTAACATAGAGACAAATACAAAATCATCCAGGTGAATAGTAAATACTCAATCATGCTCCTGACTTAAACCTTGTGGACTGAGACATTGAGAGGTCAAGAGATAGGCCACTCATCACAGAGTACTCCGCCTCTGCCTTGCTCTTGTAGCTACAGTTAATCTGGCTGATTGAATAAAGTTCTGGTCATTGGTGACCCCCCAGGATGCTGGAGTAGGAAGATGGGAATGGTGTTGTGGTTGAAAACCAAGGGTGGTTGCAGAATCTTTTCTTTTTCTTATTGGAGATGATCAATTAACATGGCATGCATATTGCTAGCCCAATCCTGGATGTTGTACCAGTCCTGCTGGCAGTTGATGTGAGCTGCTTCATTAACTGAGGAGTCGTGAATGAATCTAAACACTGTAGAATCATTTATGAACAGCTCCACTCCAGATCTATGACAGAACGTCATTGATGAAGTAACCTGAAGATGTTACGGGTCAAGAGAATCCTGCTGAGGAACCCTGGCAACGTACTGCCATAGTGACGATCAGCCTCAGGCAGCCACAACTATCGTCTTGTGTATCAGGTGTAACTCCGCCATGGTTGAGGATGGTATGGCATGGCTTATGAGCCATGGATTGGATTAGATGTTATTGGGTTATAAAACTTTGGGACTGTTTGTTGTTGCCGAGGCCTTATATTATAGGTGCTATTTTCTAAAGTTTGTCTGGTGCTGCTCCCCATTGAGCAAGGTTGCTCTACTCACTTGTAGGTGATGGCAATGAAAAGGTGAAGGGACATTTTGGAGCCTGGGGTTACCAGTTGTGTGGTGATTGTTCAGACCATTGTTTGGTCTGTTTGTTCTATCCTAAGGCAGTTCCATGTTGAACAGTGATTGAATTACAATGGATGTCCCCTCTCTCAGCCCATTTTTGGGGGTAGCCCACAATTACTAGATTATTAAAGTCAGTTTTTGCAACTTGCCTTGGGATTTGAAGCCGTGGTTGAAAGCTCGGCTCCATAAAAAGCTACTATTTCCCAATAATGCATGTATTTCTGTGCACTGTTCAATTGCACGCATTCAAAGGCAATACAATATTTTATTTACAGACAATCTTGTGAAGGTGAAAAGGAATCGTGGGTGAGCACAGGAACCTACTGGGAACTTCGCAAAGATCCAGGCTTCGACAAGCTTGACAATCCAATACTTTGGTGACATTGCAACACTTTCTTTCGTTCTTTGATCCATGTCTTTTATCGTTTATTTATTATAATCATCTCTAGAACATGTGTAATCTTCATATCTAATTGGTTATTTCTCTTTATTTATTCTAAAATTGTAAAGGTATTAGATCGTGTACTGACTAGGTTGATGCCTTAACAAAACTGGATTCTAAAACCCATGAAATATCACTTTAAACACTGCAAAATTTGGTTATTTACCAAAAACATAGCACAAACACATACAAACATAGATGTATAATATATGCAACTATATAATGTATTTATTGCTTGCAAAGAGAATGAACAGATATCTTTAAATAAACTAGTATCCAGAGATTATGATATATGCCTTTGAATCCCTTTAACTAAGGCACGTAGAATGCTTCCAATATTGAATTTATTCAAAGCTCCATACAGAATGTTTGAATGGTTGTGGCATGTATTCAAGATACATTAATAGTCAGGTGTATGTATTTAAATAATGCATCTGCTTTGAGAGTAGAACACGCTAAGATCCTTCAAATAAAATATTTCTACAGTGAAATTTGTCATGAAGATCATGAACCTCCTGTTAGATTCAGACCAAATGTTGACATCAGCATAAAAATACAATTGCAGCAAACTTTTTTTTTCTGTTCCGTTGTCTGTTACTTTCCCTCCCCTATCCAATTGCCATTTTTTTGTTCAGAAATGTACATGGGCTTGTGGAAGAATGCAGGCCAGTTAAAAAGAAACAAGGTCGACAGTTTTTACTCTTACCTAGTAACTGCAGATAGGTTCAGTTTGCACCAAAGTCTATTTTGGCCTTGGCAAATGTGATCTTGCCCTGTCAGAATCTTTGCCAGTGAGTGGAGATACTTTTTAAAAATATATATATACTTTATTGTGATTTGCAGAATGCGCACTCAGTTTAAGAAATGTCTATACCCACCAAATGCAGAGGTGAAAATACCATTATAAAATGCAGGCTCAGATTGTAGTAGATTTTCCCTTATTTTTGTACATTCTTCCACTTGGTAACAATCACTAGTCTTTAATATTGTTGATGTACATTTGATCCTGTGTCACTTGTCCGTTAGCACTTGGAGTAGTCCTGGGAAGTTGTATAACAGGTTTCACCGTACTAAAAATGTGCAGGATTCTTTTGTACACATTCTACCTCTTTCAATAAAGCAAATAATTGTATCCTCATTGGCTCTTTATGCTGCATGTGAATCCTTTTTGCCTTAACGTAAAACGCTCTTGGAAGAAAACGTGGCCTTTTTGATGACAGGGCAGGTCCTCGAGATTCCCACATTGTCAGAAGTGGAAACCATTTCTACCTATCTCAATTTACTGTCACTTTAGCTGTGAACTAAGCTGCAATTTGCCATCAGCAGGATGCTGTCATTGGTAGCGGCATGATTTGTTAGCAGGATAGGTACTTTAAATATATTTCAACTCCTGATTTAACTTCTTCCCACTTCCCAAAAACAGAATTGCAGTATGTGATAATTTTGAGTCACATGCCACCTAGTGGCATAAATGCAACCTGATCAAGTGTCGCCAAGAATTCTTGGGCAATAATTCTGAGTTTTATACAACATTTAAACCACAGACTACAATCATTAGATTGAAAGGAATGGGATGCAAGTGTTTTTTTAAGGTGTTTAACTGAGCATTTTGTCCCTTCTGTTCTGTGTAATTAAAGATTAAACAGCACCTTATCAAAAATGCGGAGTTTTACAGCATGATGAATGAGCTGAAATATGCACTTGAAACTGATCATTTGAGTGTATTGGCGCAGATAACTTTATACATTCGTAAAGTCTTTATGTTTACAAGAATCCAATGACACTGCTTTTCTCCATCATATGTTGAGTTTAATCACCTAGGAGATATTGGTAGGTTTTTCCAACGGATAAAGAGCACAATGACTTTGACTAAACAATAATTAGGCAATTTTCACTTTTCTCTATTTGCCTTTTAAAGACTAGTTGTTTTTTTTCATTACAGGATAATATGGAAATATTAGTGCAAGTGGCTACAGTTAAATGTCCGATTGGTTTTGAAATATTTTGATTAATCCATTTGTTGTATTAGTAACCCTGTAATTTGTTCTAACAGGCAATCACCTGAGAGGACAAATCAGAAAATTGTGAGCATTCAGTAAGGAGATCACTCTCTCTTATCACTCCAGTACATCAACTCATTTCTTAAAAAAAAGTCTGGTGTCATTTTTCCTGGAAAAATTAATTGTTTTTTTAGACAAATCAGTGCATGATATGAATCATGATGGCCATCTGAAGTCTGGTCATCTCTTAAACATGGTACTTTTTATGGTTTTAAATGTTTCTTGCACGATACACTATTCCCCAAAAGCTCTGTTTTTAAACACCATCATTTGGCTTCTATTTTTGTTTTGTTCATCCTCCCTCAAGAAACTTTGCCTTGTGTTTCGCTTACAGATATCAAGGACATGCACTAGGCCCTGGGGGTAGACTTTTTTAGGTATTCAGTACTGATATAGGATTAAAATGTTTCTGTTTGAAATGTAATTTCATTCAAAGAGGAACATGTTCAGTTCTGTCTCAGCAAAGTAGAATTTAACGGCTTTGTTGCATTCTCAGTTCAAAAAGTTGATGTTTCACTGGACAACAGTTAAATTTGCAGCGTGTGTCATTTTATAGGATGTTGGCTGATCACTGCCAGAATTCATTTGCTACAAAGATTTTTGTTTTTCTCGCTCTCACTTATTAGTCTCTCTCATTGCTATCCTAAACATAAACATGATGTAACCAGTTTTGGAGAAATTTTGTGAACGCATAAAGGTTTTCACCACAGTAGTGTGTGCCAGGCATTTGAATTTTCTCGAAAAATAAACAACACATCTGCTGTAATAAAAATATTGAGTTCCATATCTTCTGAACTCTCGATTGTTTGCATACCTAGATTAGAAATAATTCACAGATACATATCGTCATTTTCAGAAACATCTAGTATGGGAATTCCATTGTCATTTTAGGGAACACTACAGGTAATTGGGCTATTTTTACCATGACTGAGAAACACTGTACATGTGCGGCAGTAACAAGTCCACTGTGAAGCTATCCCTCATAGGGTAAAAATAATATCCATCCATCCTATCCATTGAATAGTTTAATAGCATCTATTTATTTTTGTTAATTGGCTCATTAATCATCAGCGGAAGGTGGCACAGTGCTTAGCACTATTGCCTCACAGAGCCAAGGACCCAGGTTCAATTCCAGTCTTCGGTGACTGTGTGGAGTTTGCACATTCTGTGTGTCTGCATGGATTTCCTCCGAGTGCTCCAGTTTCCTTCCACAGTCCAAAAGTGTGCAAGTTAGGTGGATTGGGCATGCTAAATTGCCCCTTAGTGTCCAAGGATGTGTGGGTTAGGGAGAATTGGCAGGGTAAATACATGGGAATAGGGCCTGGATAGGATGCTCTGTTGAAGAGTTGGTGTAGACTTGATGGGTTGAATGGCCTCTGTCTGCATGGTAGGAATTCCTATGATTAAAGTGACAAAGGATGCTTTCTACATTTGAAGAGTCGTGTGCTTCCACAGATGTGTGGCCAAGATATTCCAAAATAGCAGGTCTTTAGGTTAAATTGGATTGTCACTAGCCCCAAGATCAGATAACTTTATAACTGCTTCCAGAATCTAAAGAAAATTTACCGTCGCAAATTAATTTTAAAAAGTACATTCAAACTAAACTCATCATTTTTGAGTTAAATCTGGTGAACACAAAACCATTTCCTGGAGCTAACTGACACTTGAGTTATTTTGTGCTTGCTTTGACCAACTTACAGAGGAATTTTCAACATGGCAGTCAATTGCGGAGACTATTGGCAAACCCAAAAACTGTCAATGTTCTGTGCTTAGCCAAAGAATTTAATCTGGAGAATAAGGCCATTGCATTTTATTATTTCCATTGTGATTTTGGTTTTAAATCTTGTAGCTTGTTTCAAGGAATTCATGGTTCTGATTTGTAAAGTTTATAATAATACCATAGATCTGTGTTGGGTGATCTCAACATTTTATTGTAGAATTTAACCCATTAAATAGTATTGAATGCATTTAAAACTCCAATTTGAAATTCCGGGATCTGTCAATGTAATATCAACCTGTTGTTCGTCTAAAGTAAGGTTTTACATGTTTTTACAATTTGTATGCCAACATTTCCTTTCCAGATGTTATAAGCACCAATAAACATGTTTGTAACTTGAAGCTTGTCAGGGGAGGGAGAAGGGAGTTGTACACAGTGATTCTGTTTGAGCTAAAATCCAGAAACTCAGTGTATTTGTATGTTTAATTCATTGTTTTTGTAAGGCGAAGCCTGCTACAATTCACTATGTACTCTATATCTAAAAAAAATATTTAAAAGAATAAATTTGTTTGACTGATATATCATCTAATGTGATCTGTGTGAATGAGACTTTTTGTGTGTCATGTTTTTTAATGGGGTGCAACTTATTAAATTGGCACAATCATTTATAGAATCTTAGTTTATGGGACAGAAAGGAGGCTATTTGGCCCATGTCTGCACCAGCCAAAAACGGAGACACCCAGCCTAATCCCACGGACGGCACAGTGGCTATTACTGTGCCCCACACACCAGGGACTTGGGTTCGATTCCTAGCTTGGGTCACTGTCCGTGTGGAGTCTGCATGTTCTCCCCGTGTCTGTGTGGGTTTCCTCCTGGTGCTGCAGCTTACTCCCACAGTCCGAAAGATGTGCTGGTTAGGTGCATTGGCCATGCTAAATTCTCCTTCAGTGTACCCGAACAGGCGTCAGAGTGTGGCGACTAGGGGATTTTCACAGTAACTTCATTGCAGTGTTAGCCTATTTGTGACACTAATAAATAAACTTTAAAACTTCAGCATTTGGTCAGTAGCCCTGCATGTTACAGCACTTGAGGTACATATTCAGAATCTTAAATGAGTTGAGGGTTTCTGCCTCCACAACTCATTCAGGGAGAATTGCAGAACCCACAATCTTCAGGATGAAAACATCTTTCTGCCAATCACTTTAAATCAATGCCCTCTAGTCACTGACCTCTCTGTTAAGGTAAATAGGCCCTTCCCATTCACTGTATGCAGACGCCTCACAATCTTTGTACATCCCAGTCAAATCAGACCTCAACCTCTTCTGTTCCAAGGAGAACAACTCCTGATTATCCAATTTTTCCTCAAGTGCAATTTTCCAGTCCTGGGAACATCCTCGTAAATCTCCTCAGTACCCTGTCCTCTGCAATACAGGCTGAAGGCAGAGATACTGCAAAGGCTATGGGCCTTTAACAATCTGATAAAGACAAACAAAAGCAACTGGAAAAATAACAAGAAAAGCCAATGCAAACAAAAGATTAGTAAACAGATTAAAAATAATATTTATATAGTAAACAATGTATGGAAAAAGTATTGCTCTCATTGAATGGGAAATAGCATTGCAGGAAAGGAGCTAGAAATTACAGGTAACAAAGGTTTTCTATGGTTTCGAAAAGCTCTGTTCTTAAACTGTTCCAGATAACTTGCACTCAGGTTTGAGATCGGCACTGAGATTAACGAAACTAACAATTTTGTAAACTTTCTAGATTCTTGAGAAGTTCATGAGAACTGGAAAGGAACTAACGCAATTAGTTTAGAAAATGCAACTCCTAGCAGATGGCTCATTGGAGTAGACAACAATCCTATTCGTATGAGGCCTGACAGACTTCAGCTGCCAGCTCATACCTGAATGCTGCCAGTCAGCTCCTTGCCTGTTTTGGACAGGAGGCTGTAGCTAGCCGGCAGGAGTGGGTAATAAAGATCAGAACATCAGAGACTGCCCATGAGCACCAAGAGAAGTTCTACAGGTCACTTCCTTGTTGTTTTGTGTGTTTTGCTGCTGGGAAAAGAGCCCACTCTTTCCTTGTGGTCTCTAGAGTACGTGGCAGGCCAGAGAGGCCATTGCAGGCGTTACTACTCGAGAATGTTAACATGCTATCATGTATGCCAAGATGCAGTAATGGACTGAATTCTGCCATCCAATTGACCTCAGCCAATGGGAACACACCAGTTACGCATTTTCTAACTATAAACAAGGCGCTGAGCACACACAATGTTAATATACACAGGGTTCAGTCTGCAAATTATCACTTCTAGGTATATCACTCTTGCATAATTATTTTGTAGATTTTTTCTGGGTTATATATTGTTGATATAGGTATGGACCAATAACTTCTGATTAGCGATGAAAGCCATGGGCTGCCAAAAAATAATTCTTTGCGCACTTACCCATATTCAAAAATTGCAACCAAACTCCTGATAGGAGCAGCAGCCTTTAGCCTTCAGTGCGACAATCTCCGCAGGCCCCAGCACGACACAGGAAGACTCTAGCCAGGCCCCCTTATGATGGGGCCAGATTGGGAATGACCATTGAGGTCCAGCTTGGAAAGAGCAGTTTTGTATTGAAAATGGAGCAGAAGGATTTCCCTGCTGTTATAAAAGGTATGTTTAAGCTTTTTTAATTCTTTTCTTGCTATTTATTTTAAGTAGTTAATCCTATTGATATTGGCTCATTTAAAGTGTGATTTTTAGTTTTTTATTTTTATGATTGAAAGTATTTTTTATTATGTGTAAATGAACATCGGTTTTGTTGTTTGTTTTAGATCTGTGAAACTTCTATTTAAATCTGCATTATATTATGTAACTTTACGTGTAGCATGCTTATAAGTGTTCGTATGTTTTATTTTAGAATACGGAAACTGAAAATGTAATTGGGAAGAAGAGAGGTCAGAAATTCTTGGACCATGATTTGGATGCCTTATTGCATGAGGTTGAGCAAAGGAGAGTTCACATTTTGGGCTGTGGAAGATCTAAACCTGTTTTTCACGAGTATTCTTTTGCCTTGCTTACTTCGTTTATAATTCTCATATTTAACTTCTGTTTTGATGTTTCAATAAAGCATTTGTATAATTTCATATTTGAATATTTTGTTTAAATGTTTCAATAAAGCAGTAGTAGAATTTTGTAAAGTTTAATGGGAAACATTTATTAACAAAAATGTTAAATACAAACTTCGATACTATGTTAACATTTAACTAAACACTTTACTTTAGCAGCTGCACTGACATTTTGTTTAATTGCCTCATCTTTTCAAAGTTCTCAAAATATATTTTTGTCCAGCATAAATGATCAATAAAATATTTTTATACGTTAACACAGTTCTGTTGTCTCTAAACAAAGAGGTAAGGGAGAGAGGGGAGGGTTTGGACATAAAATTGTACATTTTACATGTAGCCTGACTCTTCTGCGCCTACACCAAAGCCTCAAAAAGAACTTCAGTTAAGAAGCCAAGCTAAAAGTGTGATGTACCCACGGTGGTGGAACATCATAGAGTCACAGAATACTAGTTGCAGAAGAGGCCCTTCAGCCCATCGAGTCTGCACTGATGCATGAAATGTCCTGACCTACCCACCTAATCCCACTTGCCAGCACTTGGCCCATAGCCTAGATCTGGAAATTCAACCTGAAATGGATTCTGCAATACCTATCAATGAGTGTGTTCACATCAGCCTACAGGAGACTTGCATATGTCATCTTAAGGAATACGCTTTCCTAAAGCATTTGAACTAGCCAAGTTGCATACTTCCCACTGGAAATGTAGAACTCATTTCACCAAGAGGCTTCTAAGGATCGACACTGCATCAGGGAGACCCTTAAAATTGGGATAAACCAAATCCCTAGCAAAATCCAAATGAACTTCAGCCGAGCCTTATTCCAGCTAACATCCACCTTGTTATATATGGCATTAGTATGTCATGACAAAGTTGTATTTAGTAAATCTTTCTTTCACTTTGTGTATTATACATATGTTGAACATCTTTATAAAGCATTTACAAAAAAAATTAACCCACCCAAAGAATGTCTGCTACCCCGACAGACCCAAAAAAAGTGTGCAAATAAATACGGGCAAAAACTCACCTATCATCAGTGCAAGTGATGGGAGTTAGGGTGAGACTGCAGCTCAGTGTTTCAATGCTATTTTCTTTAAAACCCAAAATCGAAGGTTTCAATTTGCTGTTCTTTCTACGTGGATGTTCATGTGCCAGGACTTCCATATTGTCCCAACAGGCAAGTATGTGCACAATCCATTTAAATCGTGATTAAGGGCAGAATTTATGGGCCATTGTAACCTTATGCATTCATAATTGTCTAAATTTTCTAAATTCATGCCCGTACCGGATTGTTGGAAAATCTCAGGAATGTTGCTTCCAATTTTCCATCTAGGAATAATGGTTGGGATGAATTACCTTACTACAGACGTGGATTTAGAAAATTTAGTCCTCAAGTGAGAGTCTTATCCTCAGCACAAAGATGATGTATATAAACATTATCAACTTTGCTCCTACTTCTACCACTGAGGTCATCATCCAGACTCAATTATTCCAGTACTCACTGGCTAGAATGCAGTCCACCGCCCTCTGTTAATTTCAGTTCAATCAAAACTAATTTCCTATCCTGCACTAACTCCTGTCTGTCACCCCCATTGGAACTGATCTATATTGGCTTATAGTCCTCCATTGCTTAAAATTTAAAATTCTTATCAAGGTGTTTAAAATCTATTTGGTCTCGATGCTCTAAGTTTTTCAAGCCCCTTGAAACAATATCTGTGTACCTCTGAGTGCAGTCATGCTTTCAATTTACATGGCCTCATCCCAAAACAACTACTCTATAGAGACTGTTCAATGCTACCTCTTCAGTCAAAATAGTGGCAATCCTTTCCAATATCTCTCTTTGGCCTGGCATTCAGTTTTTCCTTATGCATTTGTGAAGCACTTTGTGATGGTTTCTATATTAAAGGTGTTTATTAGTACAAGCTGCTAAAAGATGGGAGTTTCCTGATGACTCAAAACTACATGAGAATGCAAGTTGTGAGGAGGATACAAAGAGGTTTCAAGGGGATTTAAAAATTTATTAGTCACAAGTAGACTTACATTAACACTGCAATGAAGTTACTGTGAAAATCTCCTAGACGCCGCACTCTAGTGCCTGTTTGGGTACACTGAGGGAGAATTTAGCATAGTTAATACACCTAACCAGCATGTCTTTTGGACTCTGGGAGGAAACTGGAGCACCTGGAGGAAACCCATGCAGACATGGGGAGAACATGCAAACTCCGCACGGACAGTGACCCAAGCTCTGAATCGAAACTAGGTCCCTGGCATTATGAGGTAGCAGTGTTAGCCATTGTGCCATCATGCAGATTGAGTCTGCAAGAACATGGCAGATGGAATATAATGTGGAAAAATATGAAGTTATAATGCAGAGTATTTCTTAAATGGTGTGAAATTGGGAAGTGCTAATGCCCCAAGGGACCTTGTTCACAAGTCACTGAAAACTAATATGTAGATGTAACAAGCAATTAAAAAGGAAAATGCTATATTGGCCTTAATTGCAAGAGAATTTGAGTACAGGAATAAAATTGTCTTGCTGTTATTGTATTGCTGGGGCAAAGATGTTTGGTTGGGAGTTAGTCAGGTGTTAGCATGGTCGGAAGAGGGAGCCAGGGGTAGGCAGGCGGTCACTGGGTAGTTGGGAGGGAGTAGTCAGGAGTCGGTGTAAGTGATTAATGAGTTAGGTTAGACTAGGTTTTAATCTGTGACATTTCAAGTATAACTATCCAGGCAAGTACGTTGGCACTGTTCCAAGGCTCTGACTCTAGGTCAGAGTTGGAGGCTGTTGCAGAAGGTCCTGGGAAGCAGGGGATATGCCAGCAGAAATTCAAAATTCCAAGGCAATTCCCACGGAGGTCAGCACGTCAGGACTTTGGCGGGGACCCAACACACATCTTGTGTCATACATCCAGTCTCCAACAAAGTGGTGACTGGAAGACCTGAACCCTTAATTATCATGTTTCTTCTGTTTATCTACATTAATGAGATTAGAAGAGGAAGAAATAGCAGAAATATCGGTAAAGATCGGAGCAGTGCGACTAACTAGAATGCCCTTTTTCAGAGCCATCACAGACGTGGTGGGCTAAATGGTCTCCTGTGCTATAACAAATCTCTGCTGGTTCATAGAATCAGAGAATAGTAAAGACAAATAATGCCTGGTGAATTTCTTGAGCTCTTTTGTAGTAACAGGGTTTAATGGAGGTGGTTCTGTACTTGTATACATTGACTGTAAAAGTACCATATAACAGCCTTGTTCAGAAAATAGAAGCACATGGAATCAAAATGAAGGCAGGAACTTGGATAAGTAATTGGCTAAGGAATAAGATTATTTGGTAGCAAAAGCAACACAAGCTTTCGGAGCTGCAAGCCCCTTCTTCAGGAGTGAGGGGGGGAGAGAGGCAAACTGAACTCCTTTTATTTTTCTTGCCACCTGTCCATAAATAGAGACAATTTAATGTTTAAAATAGGCTTTGGCACATTTCCCCAAACCCTGTGCTTGTGAAGTTTTAAAGAGACTGGCAGCAAACTCTTTAGGGTTAAATCCAAAATATTTTTGATCCATACATTCAAACCCAAGGCTTGGTCATCGCAATTACCTAACAAACACACGCGCGCACACACACACATGCGCGCACATACACAGAAGATAGGAATCAGAAAGAAAAGAGTTTTACAACTAGGAATAATATAGAACAAAAAAAAACAAAGACAGGAATATTGTCAGAATCCAGTGAGGATTTGTTCACGGAGAAGTTAAAGTTCAGGCATATTCATCTGGCTGAAAGCAGGAGTTGCCAATTCCCTTCAAAGTTGGTGATGACACAGCAAGATGAGGTTGGTATACAGAGACAATTTCCACTACAGGCAATGGCAGGAATCTTCTAGAGCACCAGGCTTCAAAGAGGTTTAGACTTGAAGCAGACTTTGTCAGCCTGGAGTCCTGCTTTGGTGTTGGCAAGCTGGATGTTAACAGCCAACTGCCTTGGGAATTTGGGAATCGAATGTTAAAACTTTCCATGGGCCAAAGGAGTTTAGTTCATGTGATGTTGTCCATTGATGGGTCAGTTCCGGACAGCAATCTGTTTCAGTGGGTGGAATTTTCCACTCTGGGACTAAGTCCTGTGGTGGAGGCAGGAATCGGGAATAGAATGCGTTTCCTGCCATGAAGGCTGGTTGGAATTTGTGTCATAATGCGCAATGCTGCTGAATTAATTATGTATTTGGGGGTTTCCCGACATTTATTGTGGTGGGACAGATTGGATGGCATGCGGCCTACTGTCATATCCAGGCACTGTACTTAAATGGAACCTAGACATCAGTTGGATGGCCCACTAATCTATGTTCTTTTGAGTTTTACAACTAAGAATAATATAGAATAAAAAAAACAAAGATAGGAATATTTATTCATGTGAATGTCAGAGTCCAGTGAGGATTCCTTCATGTAAAGTTAAAGTTCAGGCACATTTATCTAGCTGAAAGCAGGAGTTGCCGACTCCCTTTGAACGTGGTGGTGACGCACCTCAGAGCCCCAGAATCAGCGATGCATCCCTGGAAATCCTCTTAATGTAGTGGAGGCCAGGAGGGCTGTCCTCTATCCACAAGAGGAAGGAGGAGGCTGAGCTGTCACACCAACCCAGCATAGAAATAAACTCCAGGGTAGTCCATACCCAGCGCTGCCTCCAGAGGACTGCTCCGCAATTCTGTAAACAGATAAATGACCTCATCCACTCCAGCAGGGTCAGTGAACCCTCAACTACTCACCTCACTGAACCTCAGTGACAAGTGCACCATTTGTGTGGCCCTAGCACAAAAGGGCTACTGCCTCATAGCCCCACTGCAGTCCATCCAGTCTGCAGGTGGAGAGGTTACTGTGGGTCCCTAACCCTTCCACGTGTGGCATGCCTCCAAAGAGGAAGAGAGGGATCTGGAGATTTTGTGTAAAGATTGTTGAGGGTGTCGGGGCTGAATGAAAAAGCATATCAGATCCTAGGTTTACAAATAGGGACATGGAGTACAAAAGCAAGGGAGTTCCAAAGAACTTTTATAAAACACTGGTTCAACCTCAACTAGAGTACTGTGTTCAATTCTAGGCACTGCACTTTGGAGGCTGTGAAGACACAGAGGGAATGGTTTCAGGGTTGAAAGTCTTCAGTTTTGTTGGCTGATTGGTGAAGTTGGGTTGTTTTCTTTAGAAGAGAAGGTTTGACAGAATCATTCAGAATCGTGTGATGAGGAACAGCAGAGTAGAGATGAACTGATCCTATTGGTTGAGAACCAGAGAATGTAGATTTAAACTGATAGGCAAAGGAACCAAGAGCAACTTAAGGAAAAAGCTTTTGGAGCAGTGAGTGGTTAGATTCTGAATCCACTGCCTGAGAGGATGCAGGAGCAGTCGTAGTTTCAAGAGGAATTGGATAAACGCCTGAAGAGAGAGGTTTCGCAAGGCTGCAGGGATCAGCCAGTCAAATGTGTGTTGTGTGCGCTATCATCGTGCTAAATGGGATAGATTTGAAACACATCCAGCAACTCAGGACTGGGATAACATGAGACGCTGCGGACCATCAGCAACAGCAGAATTGTACTCGATCACAATCTGTAACATCATGGCCCCACATATCCCCCCCTCTATGTTACCACCAAGCCAGGGGATCAACCCTGGTTCAATGTAGAGTGCAGGGGGACATGCTCGGAGTGACACCAGAAGTCCCCAGAATCACAGGTGCCAGTCTTCAGCCAATTTGATTCACTCCACATGATATCAAGAAATGGCTGAAGCACTGGATACAGCAAAGACTATGGACTCTGACTTTATTCCAGCAATAGTACTGAAGCCTTGTTCTCCAAAACTTGCCACATCCCTAGCCAAGCTGTTCCACTACAGCTATAACACTGACATCTACCCAACAATGTGAAATATTGCCCAGGTATGTCCTGTACATAAAAAAAACAGAACAAATCGAACCTGGCCAATTACCACGCCATCATTCTAATTTTGATTTTCAGTAAAATGATGGAAGGAGTCATCAAGCAAGTGGCCGTTGCTTAGCAATAACCTGCTCATTGATACATTGGACTGAATGTGGCAAAAAGGAGCCCTCCAGCAAAACTGGAGTCAAAGGGAATCAGGGGAAAACTCTCAAACTGGTTGGAGTCATACCTGGCACAAAGGAAGATGGTTGTGGTGGTTGGAGGTCAAGCTCAGCTCCAGGACATCACTGCAGGAGTTCCTCAAGGTAGCATTCGAGGCCCAACATCTTCAGCTGTGTCGGCAATGACCTTACTTCCATCATAAGGTCAGAAGTAGGGATGTTTGTTGATGTTTGCGTAATGTTCAGCATCATTCGCAACTCCTCATATACTGGAAAAGTCCATCTCCATATGCAACAAGACATGGATAATGCCAGCTTGATCCCATAATTGCCAGGCAATGACCACCTTCAACAAGAGAGCATCAAACCATCTCCTCTTGCCATTCAATTGCATTACCACGCATTGATAATGGCCAAGCCACATAACCTGTACATCTTTGGACACTAAGAGGCAATTTAGCATGGCCAATCCACTTAACCCGCCTATCCTTGGACTGTGGGAGGAAGCTGGAGCACCTGGAGGAAACAATTGGGTGGCACGGTAGCACAGTGGTTAGCACTGCTGCTTCACAGCTCCAGGGACCTGGGTTCGATCCCCGGCTTGGGTCACTGTCTGTGTGGAGTTTGCACATTCTTCTCGTGTCTGCGTGGGTTTCCTCCGGGTGCTCCGGTTTCCTCCCACAGTCCAAAGATGTGCGGGTTAGGTTGATTGGCCATGCTAAAATTGCCCCTTAGTGTCCTGAGATGTGTAGGTTAGAGGGATTAGCGGGTAAATGTGTCAGGATATAGGGGTAGGGGCTGGGTGGGATTGTGGTCGGTGCAGACTCGATGGGCCGAATGGCCTCCTTCTGCACTGTAGGGTTTCTATGATTCACATGCAGACACGGGAAGAATCTGCAAACTCCACACAGACAGTGATCTAAGACCAGAATTGAACCTGGATCCCAGGCGCTGTGGGGCAGCAGTGCCAATCACTGTGCCACCGTGCTGCTCTGTCATTGACCAGCAACTTAACTGGACCTGTCATAGAAATAATGTGGCAAGGGCAGGTCAGAGGCTAGGAATTCTGCGATGAGTAACTCCCCAACACCTGGCCACCATATACAAGGCACCAATCAGGATTGCGAAGGAATACTCTCCCCTTGCCTGAATAAGTGTAGCTCCAACAATACTCAAGAAGCTCAACACTATCAAGGACAAAGTAGCTAACTTAATTAGCACCCCATCCACAAATATTCTGCAAGATGCATTGCAGGAACTCACTGAGATTCCTTAGGCAGCACCTTCCAAACCCACGACCACAGGTATCTGGAAGAACAAGTGCAGCAGATACCTGGTAACACCAACATCTGAAGGTTTTACTTCAAGTCACTCACCATCCCAACTTGGAAATATATCACTATCTCCGGGTCAAAATCCTGAAACTCCCTTCCTAACAGCATTGTGGGTTTACCTACACCTCATGGACTGCAATGGTTCAAGGAGGCACTCACCACTACCTTCTCGAGGGCAATTAAGGATGGACAATAAATGCTCATCTGGCCAGCGACACCCACATCCCATAAAATAATTAAAAACATATTATTTACAATAGGATAATATATCACAGAATCGTTACAGCACAGAAGGAGGCCATTTGGCCCATCATATCTGCACCAGCTCTCCAAATGAGCATTAGACTTAATGCCATTCATCTTCCATTTCCCCATAACACTGATGGTGAGAGAAAGGCTTGGCTTTGTCACGATTGCTTAATAGCTGACAGTGACCCAAAGCTTATTAAATGGTGCAATAATTGACAGAAATTTCTCCTAATCTGAATGTGGCAAATTGTGAATGCTAACCCCACATCTATAGCAGCTTCAAGATTCTGGTCTGGCAAAGCAACAGCTGGAATTCTCTGGCCATTCACGCCCTGTCGCCGCTGCCAGTGAGAACGGAGAATTTGGTACTCAGCCTAATCCCCGTTCCCTGCAGCGGGACCGGAGAATCCCAGCCACAGTCGAATATGTTTTAGCAGGCTCCAATTCTTGTTTGCTCCACATTCTGCTCTCTGGTACCGAGGCCTGACATGTACAGGAGCAACTGATTGAGTGCACATTTGTAAAGAGGAGTAGATTTCAGAGCGCTCTTATGAGATCATGAGAGATGCTGAACCAGCCAGATTAACCTGTCTGTGTGTTTAGCAGTATCACTACACGTTATCAGTACAATTTCAGTGCTACTGTTAGCCAGTGGTAAAATCAAAGATTCTCGCGGCTCTGCTTTCTCCTCTGAAATTGTTTCTGGCCCTCAGTTTCTTGTGTTAATCTGCTAGTCTTCTGGCACACGGTACATCCGATACAACAGCTGTTAGCACCAAACCATAAAGATGCTCAGCCACAGCACTCTCAACTCTTACAAGGTAAATCCAATAACATCCAATCATCACATCTGATTAGAAAGGCAGAATACCATGTCATCAAGACCCTGCCATTCCTCCAGCAAAAGGTGGCATTCCAAGGAGGGGGTAAAATCCTGGGAATATGTTTAGAACCACTTTGTACCCTTACAGAATCTCCAGTGTGCCTGTGACTATATATTCCCCCGTCTCAGTGCCCTGAATGATGGGTGGTAATTCCAGAAAAGTGGCAAATCTTGGCTGGGGAAAAGCTCGGATTGTTTGGCTGAAGTGTATTCCTTCAGCCCACCGCAACACATGGAGAAGCTGCTCACCAGCACCAGCGATAAATAGAGCAGGAGACAGGGCCCCGGACACACAGGGTGGGAGACAGGGCCCCGGACACACAGGGTGGGAGATAGGGCCCCAGACACACACACACAGTGGGAGGCAGGGACCCGGATACACACAGAATGGGAGACAGGGCCCCGGACACACAGAGTGGGAGATAGGGCCCCGGACACCCACACACAGTAGGAGACATGGCCCCAGACACACATAGTGGGAGACAGGGCCCTGGACACAGGGTGGGAGACAGGGCCCCGGACACGCACACACAGTGGGAGACAGGGCCTCGGACAATGCACAGTGGGAGACAGGACCCCGGACACACACAGTGGGAGACAGGACTCCGGACACACACAGAATGGGAGGCAGGGCCCCAGACACTCACAGAGTGGGAGACCAGTCTATTCCCTTTCTATTGAGCCTCCTCTCACTATTAATTTCCTAATCTTCCTCCTGCCCTCCCCGTACAGCTGAGCCAGCCATGGTGCTATGGATTTGACTCTGTCTCTATTCCCTCGATGAAACATCGGAATGGAATACCAGTTGGAGAATGAGATGCACTCCAGGAACTTTATCTTACTTGTCTGGCCCTCCCTGGTGGTCACCATTTTCTCGCTGCCGGCACATCCTTAAGATGCGACTTTACCAGATCCGGAAACTTGCCCTCAGCCTGTGGATGCATCCCTGTCGCTCTAAAACAAAGAGCTCACTCTCCCCCAGGTGTTTGTGCAGCCACAGATGTGAATCCAAGAATCCAAGACGGTGACAGTCCCTAGTGTGAGGGTCAGGATGTCACTGAGCAGCTGCACTGAGGGGATGAGTAAACACCCAGTGATCATGGCCCGTATCAGTACCAATAGGTAGAAGGAGAGGAGGCCCTGCAGCCAGTCTTTAAGAAACTAGAAAAGAAACTGGCAAGTAGGACCTCAAAGGTTGTAATCGTCAATTACTTCTAGTATGGATATAGGAGGAAAGAGCAAATCAACATGTGGCTGGAGAGTTGGGGCAGGATGCACAAAGAATTGAGTGAAGCAATTAGCACTTATATAAAAAAGTGAGACATTAGGTTAAAAAGAGTTAAAAAGAATGTAATACGGTTTACAGTGCATGTAGTGAACACAAAGTGTAATAAATAAGGTTGGCAAGCTGCGGACAAACATAACCAAGTGGGAAAATGAGGTGATGCTAACGGAGACCGGGCAGGACTTGGGGACTAAATTTCCCCGGATACAAGAGGTAGAATTTTAAGGACTGCAAACAATTGGCGTTTGCCATCCTGAGACGGGGCACCTAACACTCAGCCGCCAACTTTCAAACCCCTGCTACCATTTAACACATCAGCTGAGCATTGATTGGCAGAGGACCAGACTTCCGTCTGCTTTTGGAAGGAAGTCCCGCCCATGAGAGCGACTGGCCAATCAGATTGGCCGACAGCTCTTCAACCCAACCAGTCACATTGCTCTGAGGGAGCCTTCAGAATGAGGCACCACCCCCCCTTTCCCATTTAAGATGTGGAAAGGTGTAAATGTCACTTCCCCACCCTACCCATGCCCACTCCCACCAGACCAAAAACTGAGGCTGGGCAAGAAAGGTTATTAAGTGGCCATTTAAGGGCCTGAATGGGTGATTTGATGGATTTCCCACCTGGGCCCCTGCCTGACCAAATGTGAAATTGCATCAAGGGTTGGACACGGGGGTTCCTGGGATTTGGTGGGGGGGAGGGGGGTGGGGGTTGGGGAAGGTGGGGGGGGGGGAGGTGGGGGGGGGGGGGAGGTGGGGGGGGGGGAGGTGGGGGGGGGGAGGTGGGGGGGGGGGGAGGTGGGGAGGGGGGAGGTGGAGTCCCATCCAATCAATTTTACCCCCTCACCCCCACCTCAGAACTCATCACAGGGACAGTGTGAAATTCTGCCTTAGGTGTTCAAGAAAGACAAGGAATGAGAGAGAAGAGGAAGAGTTGATTAAGGAGAATATTATAGTGCTGGAGACAGAGGAGACCCAATTTTATCTTCAAGTTGCACCTGTTTTCGGGTGCGAAAACTTAGTAAAGTCGGGCGTGAGGTGAGTAGCGCGATCCACACCTGCCTCCGCACCGGTTCCCCCTTTACAAAGGCCCAAAAATGGACGCAATCGGGACCGCACCTGAAACAGGTGTGACGATCATTTAAATTGACTTAATGGGCTGCACGCCCAACTTTACCGGCACTTCCCCCTTTACCACCGCGTTCGCCCATCCAGAATCAGCGTGAAACAAATATGATCCATAAAAGTCCAATTCGGGCGCTCCATTAGTGAGGGTTAGTGAGGAGCTAAGTGTATAACGTCTGACGGCTCTCTGCTGCTCACAGGTGTCCTTTTGTTGTGGCCATTTTCTTTCTCAGGTCAACGGTGGCTCTGCGAGTGTGTGTGGGGGGAGAGGGAGGGCTGCTGCTCTGCAGGGTCTCTGATGTCTGACTTGCAGCACGGACCCGGGTCACAGCATTGACCTCGGGTCTTGCGGTGCTGCTGGGTCCTAGTGCACTCAGCTCACTTCGAGCTGAAGGATGTGCACAAAGCCCTTGCAAATTGCACTGCTGCAGCTCTCAACTTTTCAAGCAGCTGAGATTGTGGGGAGCATGTGGCTGGGGGAATTGGGGGGGCTGTGATTTTGGGGAGCATGTGGCTGGGGGAACTGTGGGGGGTCTGTGATTGTGGGGAGTATGTGGCTGGGGGAATTGGGGGGGCTGTGATTGTGGGGAGCATGTGGCTGGGGGAATTGGGAGGGTATGGACAGTGACTGTTGATGTGTTAGGGGCAAGCAGCATTCCACAACCTCTACACGTGTTCCTCTCCATCTCCCTCCACCCCTGCCTTCAGAGTGACGAGATGGCTTTTGCAATGCACCAATCAATCTTGCTGTTCTTTTGGTTGCTGCTGGAGCTGAGGAGGAGGAGCTGGAGGAAGAATTGCGGACACAGAGGCCTGGGCCTTACCACTTGGGGGAGTAGAGGGAGTCGACCACCAAAGGCAGGAGCTGGCCACCATTCGCCCAGAAGGGGGGCACAGGAGAAACTTAGAAACTTAGAAACCCTACAGCACAGAAAGAGGCCATTCGGCCCATCGAGTCTGCACCGACCACAATCCCACCTATCCCCATATCCTTACATATTTACCCACTAATCCCTCTAACCTACGCATCCCAGGACACTAAGGGCAATTTTTTAGCATGGCCACTCAACCTAACCCGCACATCTTTGGACTGTGGGAGGAAACCGGAGCACCCGGAGGAAACCCACGCAGACACGAGGAGAATGTGCAAACTCCACACAGACAGTGACCCAAGCCGGGAATCGAACCCAGGTCCCCGGAGCTGTGAAGCAGCAGTGCTAACCACTGTGCTACCGTGCCGCCCAAAAGAAGGAGAAGGAGGGAGCAGAGACCCTGGCAGTTCCGTGCACAAGTGTCATTTGAACAGATGTCGGACACCATGTACCACCGACGTCCCCGCCTCCGAAAGGCGACAGTGCAACGTGTTGCAGGACCTGGCACCTAGAGGCAGGTGGCTGTCAAATTTGACGGCCGCTCTGAACTTCTATGCGACTGGTTCCTTCCTAGTGGAGACGTCTGTGGCATCTCCCAATCAGCCGTCCACACCTGTATGAAGCAGGTCACAGAAGCCCTGTATGCCCGGGCTGGGCAGTACATCAAATTTAACCTGACCAGGCCCATCAGGAAGCCCGGGCTGCAGGGTTCGCAGCCATTGCGGGGATGCCTAACATACAGGGGGCCATCGACCGAACACACGTCACCCTCAAGGCCCCCCTACAGAATCTGCGGAGATTCATCAACAGGAAAGGGTTCCACTCCCTGAATGTTCAACTGGTGTGTGACCATAACATCAACATTATGCATGTCTGCGCAAGACACCCAGGCAGTGTGCATGACAGCTTCATTGTCAGGAGCTCGGACATCCCGGAGGTATTTGAGGAGGAGCCCAGGCCGCGGGGGTGGTTCTTGGGTGATATGGGTTACCCGTTTCAGACATGGCTGATGACGCCTGTGCGGAGGCCTGTGTCTGAGGTGGAGACCTGCTATAATGAGGCCCATGTAGCCACCCACGCGATAGTGGAGAGGTGCATTGGGCTCCTCAAAATGAGATTCCGGTGCCTGGAGCGATCTGGCGGGGCCTCCAATACAGCCCAGTGATCTCTTCCCACATAGTTGTCGTGTGCTGTGCCTTGCACAACTTGGCTCTACAGAGCAATGACATATTGGAGGAGGAGGAGGAGGACATGGAGGCTGATTAGCCAGGCGTTGCTGGGGAGGAGGACCAGCAGGAGGATGGGGAAGAAGAGGGGGAAGAAGAGGAAGAGCATGTTGAGGAACACCACCCAGGCATTGGAGGGCTGGCAGCTCAAAGGAGGCATGCGAGGGCGGCAAGGGAGGCCCTGATCACCAGGCGGTTCAGCCGCTAGGGGTTTGTGTCTGTGGGTTCCATCCCCCGCACACCTTCCACCCCAAAATTCCTTCTATACCCTGCAACATTGTCACATCAGAATGGTGGGCCTGGGTACTCTGTGTTAGCGAGTTTGTAGCAAGCAGGAGGATGATGACAACTCGCTAAGCACCATTATGATGATGCCCTGGTGCAAACTAGTCTGACTCCTACCTGAACTCCACATGCACACTGGCACCTGGGCCCACGTCTGTGTAGTGGGTAGGGGATCTGAAACCCTCACACGGGGCAGGTGGGGTTGGGGAGGGAAGGGAATTGCTCGGGGGGTCTGGGGAACCAAAGGCTTCCTTTCCTCAGTGACACAGCATTGAGGGGCCTCCCCAACTGACATCAACATAAAGCATTGTGGAAGAAGATTCCTGTTCGAGACAAATCAGTCACAAGTGGGTGGGGCAAAAACATTTAATAATTGCAATAAAGATGTTTAAATAATAAGTTCTAATTTAAAAACTTGTGAATGAAAAACATTAAGGTGCTTAAATATCTTTCCAACTAATGCAGCCCTTCACCCGTGCCATCTCAGTGCAACGACAACTACATCTCAGTGACTCCCCAGACAGTACATCGGAGGTGGAGGGGGCCAGCTGCTTATGTTGCCTCGTTGCCTATGATGCGCGGGGTGGGCATCCTCTGGAGGCCCTGGACCTTGAGGGCCCTGGCCTACTTCCAGGTGTCTGGGATGTTTCCATGACACCCTCTTCATCCTGCTGCCCCTGAAATGCCCCAGTGTCAGGAAAGGGGGGAGTCAGAAGGTGTAGCCACAGCCACAGTCACCTGGCCGGAAGGCCCCGGCATGTGCTCAAACCCTTCCTCCTCCCTTGGGGTTCCTGTGGTCCCCTGGGTCACTCCATGGGACAGTGGTGCTTCTGCAGTGAGCTCCAGAAGCTCCGGCATCACCTGGCACTGCCAGTCCTGGATGACCCACTGCATCCTACCCATGGTGTTCAAGCCCTCTGCGATGGCCACCTGAGTTGGGGGCCACCTGTCAATGGCCACAGCAAGTGCTCTCTGAGACTGGGCCACACTCTCCAGCCCCTCAGCCATGACCCTCTGGCCACATTCTCAAGGGCTGCTGCCGTAGCCCGCTGTGTCTCAGCGCTGTCCAGCTGGGTCTCCTGCAAGCTCTCGAGCCTCTCAACCATGGGTGCAGAATCTTGAGAAGCCTGTTCAGTTCTTCAGCCGTGGCCTGTTGTGACTCAGCCATCGCTTGGAGCCTGCCACTCATGGATCCCCTGCCCCAGGCTTTCCACTGCAGACGCCATCCTTGCAGTGTTGGCCTGGGAAGCACGCAAGACAGGCAATAGCTGGTCGGCCTGAAAGCTTTGGGGCTCCTTCCAGCAGCCTCGCAGTTGGTCCAGTGTGGCCGTCAGCCCCTCCTGCATTCCCTGGCTCTGTTGCTGCATCTCCAGCAGCTGAGGGAGAAGTGATCTCAGAGGCCCAGCGTGTAGCCTGGGGCCAGCTGAGTCCTCACCTCCGGCAGGCCCCCGCATGTCAGAGGTCTCAGATGTTCCCTCCTTCACCTGATGTACATTATCAGATGTGTCGCGCTCACCAGAGAGTGACCCAGAAGCCTCACCACTAACTGGACCCACTGACGTGTCAGTATCTGGGATGGTGAGATGTGAGGTAGCAGCTGACGCCAAAATGGCGCCACCCTCGGAGGTCACTTCAGCCATATCCGCCGAGGACTCGTCTGAGCTGTCTGGACCAGGAGGCGTGGAAGCTGCAGCAGGGGCCTGTAGTCCAGAAGGCTCTGGGCATCCGGATCTGTCCGTGCAACACAGGACGCAAGGTTAAGTGCAAGGGAGGGAGCGGAATCCGGGACGCCAAGCATATGATTCACATTTCTCCATTGAACATAGAACAAAGCACCAAGAAACTTACATCACAGGAACAGGCCCTTTGGCCCTCCAAACCTGTAGCGACCAGGCTGCTTATCTGATTTGTAACCCCCTACCCTTCCAGGGACCATATGCCTCTATTCTCATCCCATTCACATAGCTGTAAAGACATTGTTTAAAGGTAAAGACATTGTTTAAAGTTGTTTAAAGGTCACTTTCATATCTGCATCCATGACCTTCCCCGGCAGCGAGTTATAGGCACCCAGTACCCTCTCTACGCAAATAAACATGTCTCACACATCTCCTTTAAACCTTGCCCCTCGCACCCAAAACTCGTGCCGAGAAGTTGCCTCACAGTGAGTGGAGGAATGACAGGTGCTCACGTCTTGCTGGCAGCCCGACCAAGCTGTCGCTGACAGCCCACATCTCCCTTTCTCTGGAGAGCTCCAGCACCCGCTCCTCAAAGATGATGAAGACCTGGAGGTCTGGCTCACGACCTCCTGTCTTCGCCCTCTCACGGGTGTTATGGTCAGTGTTCTCCTGTGGAGACAGAAGGACAGTAAGAAGTCTCACAACACCAGGTTAAAGTCCAACAGGTTTATTTGGTAGCACAAGCCACTGGCTTTCGGAGTGCTGCTCCTTCATCAGGTGAGTGGGAGTTCCGTTCACAAACAGGGCATATAAAGACACAAACTCAATTTACAAAATAATGATTGGAATGCGAGTCTTTACAGGTAATCAAGTCTCAAGGGTACAGACAATGTGAGTGGAGAGAGGGTTAAGCACAGGTTAAAGAGATGTGTGTTGTCGCCAGTCAGGACAGTTGGTGAGATTTTGCAAGTCCAGGCAAGTCGTGGGGGTTACAGATAGTGTGACATGAACCCAAGATCCCGGGTGAGGCCGTCCTCATGTGTGTGGAACTTGGCTATCAGTCTCTGTTCAGCGACTCTGCATTGTCGTGTGTCGTGAAGGCCGCCTTGGAGAACGCTTACCTGGAGATCAGAGGCTGAATGCCCGTGACCGCTGAAGCGCTCCCCAACAGGAAGAGAACACTCTTGCCTGGTGATTGTCGAGCGGTGTTCATTCATCCGTTGTCGTAGCGTCTGCATGGTCTCCCCAATGTACCATGCCTCGGGACATCCTTTCCTGCAGCGTATCAGGTAGATAACATTGGCCGAGTTGCAAGTGTATGTACCGTACCTGGTGAATGGTATTCTCACATGAGATGATGGCATCCGTGTCGATGATCCGGCATGTCTTGCAGAGGTTGCTGTGGCAGGGTTGTGTGGTGTCGTGGTCACTGTTCTCCTGAAGGCTGGGTAGTTTGCTGCGGACAATGGTCTATTTGAGGCTGTGCGGTTGTTTGAAGGCAAGAAGTGGGGGTGTGGGGATGGCTTTGGCGAGATGTTCGTCTAATCAATGACATGTTGAAGGCTCCGAAGAAGATGTCGTAGCTTCTCCGCTCCGGGGAAGTACTGGACGACGAAGGGTACTCTGTCCACCGTGTCCCGTGTTTGTCTTCTGAGGAGGTTGGTGCAGTTTTTCGCTGTGGTGCATCGGAACTGTCGATCGATGAGTCAAGCGCCATATCCTGTTCTTATGAGGGAATCTTTCGGCATCTGGAGGTGTCTGTTGCGATCCTCCTCATCTGAGCAGATCCTGTGTATACGGAGGGCTTGTCCGTAGGGGATGGCTTCTTTAACGTGTTTAGGGTGGAAGCTGGAGAAGTGGAGCATCGTGAGGTTATCCGTGGGCTTGCGGTACAGTGAGGTGCTGAGGTGACCGTCCTTGATGGAGATGCGTGTGTCCAAGAATGCAACCGATTCCGGAGAGTAGTCCATGGTGAGTCTGATGGTGGGATGGAACTTGTTGATGTCATCATATAGTTGTTTCAGTGATTGTTCACCATGAGTCCAAAGGAAGAAAATGTCATTGATGTATCGAGTGTATAGCATCGGTTGAAGTTCCTGTGCGGTGCAGAACTCTTGTTCGAACCTGTACATGAAGATGTTGGCATATTGAGGTGCGAATTTGGTCCCTTGGGCTGTTCCGTGTGTCTGGATGAAGAATTGGTTGTTGAAGTTGAAGACATTGTGGTCCAGGATGAAGCGGATGAGTTGTAAAATTGCATCTGGAAATTGGCAGTTGTTGGCGCTGAGCACTGAGGCCGCTGCAGCAATGCCATCGTCGTGGGGGGTGCTGGTGTAGAGTGCCGCGACATCCTTTGTGACGAGGAGTGCTCCTGGTTCAACTGCTCCATGTGTGCTGAGTTTCTGTAGGAAGTCCATAGTGTCGCGACAAAAGCTGGGGGTTCTTTGTACAATGGGTTTCAGGATGCCCTCGACGTAGTCAGAGAGGTTCTCGCACAGGGTCCCATTGCCCGATACGATGGGACGGCCGGGTGTGTTTGCCTTGTGTATCTTCAGGAGGCAGTAGAGATCTCTTCATCCAGACACACGGAACAGCCATGGGGACCAAATTCGCACCTCAATATGCCAACATCTTCATGCACAGGTTCGAACAAGACCTCTTCACCGCACAGGACCTTCAACCGATGCTAAACACTGGATACACCGATGACATTTTCTTCCTTTGGACTCAAGTTCCGCACACATGAGGATGGCCTCAACCGGGATCTTGAGTTCATGTCACACTATCTGTAACCCCCATGACTTGCCTGGGCTTGCAAAATCTCACCAACTGTCCTGACTGGAGACAACACACATCTCTTTAACCTGTGCTTAACCCTCTCTCCACTCACATTGTCTGTACCCTTAAGACTTGATTACCTGTAAAGACTCGCATTCCAACCATTATTTTGTAAATTGAGTTTGTGTCTTTATATGCCCTGTTTGTGAACTGAAATCCCACTCACCTGATGAAGGAGCAGCGCTCCGAAAGCTAGTGGCTTGTGCTACCAAATAAACCTGTTGGACTTTAACCTGGTGTTGTGAGACTTCTTATTGTGTTTACCTCAGTCCAACGCCAGCATCTCCACATCGAGACAGAGGGAGCCATGAAAGAAACAATGGCATGACTACTGCAGAGTATCAGGTGGTGACCCTTAGAGGGCAAGTGCAGTGGGGCTCATTGGGGGGATAGGAAGGAGGTGCTTGGGGGTCAGGGGCTCGAAGTATGCAGGGTGCTGGGGATAGGAGGATCTGGGGGAGATTTGGGGGAAGATGCAAGATGGGGTTCAGCACTCATTCTTGCTGCACGGATGAGGTCCTTGACTTTTTCCCAGCACTGCTTCCCGGTTTGGGGGGCCAGTACCCTGGCACTGACTGAGGCGGTGACTTCCTCCCAGGCTGCATTGCCATCAGAGCCCCTGGATCTACATCCTCTGGGGGGAAAGAGGGTGTCCTGCCTCGCCTCTGCTGCATCCAGCAGCCTCCCGAGGTCACCCTCAGTAAATCGGGGGGCTGGTTGTGCGAACATTTTGTGCAGGAATGCCTGCCTGTCCATTCTTGGGTTTTTAATTGAGCTGCCGTTCATTAGGGCAGATCAGCTGCAGGCAGGTTGGCAGAGCATTCCAGCAAATTCCATGCAGTTTGCTTGTTAGCATTGAGGGGAAGGCAAGTGAGCACTTGCAGGTGTGCTGATTGGGAGGGGGGGGGATGGTGGATCAGTGCCTCAATGATTGGGGGCAGGGTAGAGAGAGGGAGGTGTCACACAGCCATCGGAGTCCGGAGGAGATGTGGGCCTTGTGTGGGAGGGTCGGGGGTGGGGGTGAGGGGCGGATCTCTCTGCCTGTTATCAGTGGGGGGAAAGGGGGGTCCACTACCACTCTGCCTGAGATCGTTGGGGAGAAAGGGCGGAGGGGGCCGTGATCAGTCTGGGTGGTGGGGGCGTGGGGGAATAAGGGGGTCGGTAATGTTGTGGGGGTGAGGCAATGTCTGTGGGGACCAGGGGGAGGGCATTATCTGGCCCAGGAGGGATGTGGCAGGGGAGCCGCATTCTATCCTTTTTTTTTCTGCGCATGCGCAGTTGGAGATGCTGATTGGAGCTGCAGGATTTCAGGCCCGTTAAGCCCCGCCCACAGGCTTCTGCAGCGCGATTCGGAATCGCTGATATTTTTGCAGGCAGAGTGTGTATGGTGACACTTGAGAACGGGTCTAAAAGTCGGATCTGAAACACTCCCCGTTTCAAGTCCGCCCAGCACTTAGAATCAAAATGGTAAAATAGGGGCCTGGGTGTCTCACAGGGGTCACAGAGCGAATGTGTTTGGTTAATGCTGAAAAAAATCATAACAGTAATAACCATTTAACATTACTGAGTGCATTCAATGGGCGATCACCTAGTGGGAAAAATGTGGAAGAACAAATATGCAGGGAAATTGCATAGAGGTGAAAAACTATAAAGAGGGGATGTTAATCATCCCTTTACAGACTGGGATGGTAATAGTGTAAAAGGAAGGGAAGGGGAAACAATTTCTGAAGTGTGTTCAACAGAATTTTCTCAACCAGTGTGTTTCTGGCCCAACAAGGATGGGAGCGTTGCGGGATCTGCTTACGGAGAATGAGATGGGCCAAGTGTACCAACTGTCAGTAGTTGGGAAACATTTAAGGAACAATGGTCATTGCGTCATCAGGCTTAGGTTAGCAATCAAAAATGAAGAGCCATCTAATTAACTGGGAGAGGGCCAATTGTAATGAGGTGAGAACGGATCTGGTTCAGATAACTGGAATCGAAGATGGGAGGCAAAAATGTAATGGAACAACGAATGTAATGGAATGTAGTGAACCGTTAGAGAGGAAATGATTTGGGTACAGTCAAGGTATCTTCCCACAAAGCAGATGTCAGTTGATAAATCAAGTGAAAACCCAGGCTGAATATAGGAAGTTCAAAGGAGAAGTGAAAACAAACTAAGAGAAGCAAAGAAAGCATGAGAGTAGACTCGCCGTTAATATAAAACAGAATCCAAATTCTTCTATAGACACCGCAAGCCACAGGCCGCAATCTGTAAGGATAGGCAATGGCACCTCTTCTACGATTATCTTCAACACCAGTGACCTGCAAGACTGTGTCCTCAGCCCCTTACTATACTCCTTATACAGCTATGACTGTGGCCAAATTACCCTCCAACACGATTTTCAAGTTTGCTGATGGCACCACCATAGTGGGTCAGATCTCAAACAATGATGAGACAGAGTACAGGAAAGGGATTGAGAATCTGGTGAACTGGTGCAACGATAATAATTTCTCTCACAATGTCAGTAAAATGAAGATATGGTCATCAACTTCAAGAAACGTAGCGGAGGACATCCCCCTGTCTACATCAACAATTACTAGGTGGAAATGGTCGAGAGCTTCAAGTTTCTAAGTGTCCAGATTACCAACAACCTGTCCTGGTCCCTCCATGCCGACACTATAGTTAAGAAAGCCCACCAACGCCTCTACTTGCTCAGGAGGCTAAGGAAATTCGGCATGTGTGCTATGACTCTCACCAATTTTTAAAGATGCACCATAGATAGCATCCTTTCCAGATGTATCACAGCTTGGTATGGCTCCTGCTCTGACCAAGACCGCAAGAAACTACAAAGAGTTGTGAACGAAGCCCAGTCCTTCACTCTAACCAGCCCCCCATCCATTGACTCTGTCTACACTTCCCGCTGCCTCGGAAAAACAGCCAACATAATTAAGGACCCACGCATCCCAAACATACTCTCTTCCACATTCTTCCATTGGGAAAAAGGTATAAAAATCTGAGGACACGTACCAACTGACTCAAGAACAGCTTCTTCCCCACTGCCATCAGACTTTTGAATGGACCTACCACATATTAAATTGATCTTTCTCTACACCCTAGCTATGACTGTAACACTACATTCTGCATCCTCTCCTTTCCTTCTCCCCTATGTACACTATGAACGGTATGTTTGTCTGTATAGCGCACAAGAAACAATACTTTTCATTGTATTCCAATACATGTAACAGTAGTAAGTCAAACAAGAGTAAAAGAAGGAGTGGGGCTGAGCAGGGACCAAAAAAGGACTTATGTCTGGAGACCGAGGACATAGCTGATTCCAAATTATTACTTTGCATTTGTCATCACTAAAGATGAAGCTGCTGCCAAAGCGATGGTGAAAGAAAAGGTAGTTGAAATACTGGCAGGACTAACACTTCACTAAGAGGAGCTATTAGAAGGGACAATTGCACTCAAAGTGAATTATTCATCAGGGCCACATCAGAAGCATCGGGGATACAGAGGGAAGTGTGAATGAAAATTGTGGAGGCACTGGTCATAAATTTCCAATCTGCCTGATAGAGGGATGGAGCCAGAGGACTGGAAATCTGAGCCTATGCCAGACCCTGAAATTTTTGATATGTTTAGGGATCAGGAACCTTCGGTTTAAAGTAGACAAAGTCTGAGTTTTTCAACAAACAAAAAAAATGTTACTATAGAAAGTTGAAAAAGTAAAACAATTTCCTATATCTATCTTGTACTGCAATATTCAGAAGGTACATGAGGTACATGTGAATTAACAGGAAAACTGTGGTCAAACTCCACACGACACACTGAATAGCAAACATAGCCAAGAAAGATGCCAGGGATTTCTCAGCAACCCGCCCAGATGCCGGTATCTGTTGTGAATTACACAATCATATCAAAACTCTGTCTCTTGCATGAGGCTTTCTAACCTTTTCACTTTCGTAGATCAAGTGTCTGAATTCCTTCAAAGCCATTCTGATTCAGGCAGCTTACCTCCCAGGGTTTCAATCTCCTCTCCTGAGACTACGTTCCCCCAGATTCCCAAGTGTGAAATCCAACCTTTAATTATTGGGGCAATTTCAGCTTGTCAGCCACATTAAGCAGAATACCCCTGCCCCAATGTCCCGTACCAGAGTCACAAACCCTCTGCTGCCTTTTCAGCTCTCCAGGGCTCCCCCCTAGCCCAGACTACTTGGAGTCTTCCAACTTTGTCTCTTGAAGCCTTTCTTTTCTCCTCCCCCAGTGGCTTCTCTCCCCGGTGAATTAGAATTATAGAACCCCTCCAGTGCAGAAGGAGGCCATTTGGCCCATCAAGTCTGCACCGACCACAATCCCATCCAGTCCCTATTCCCACAACCCAACATATTTACCCTGCTAATCCCCTGATGCTAGGGACAATTTAGCATGGCCAATCAGCCTAACCTGCACATCTTTGGACTGTGGGAGGAAACTGGAGCACCCGGAGGAAACCCACGCAGACACGGGGAGAATATGCAAACTCCACACAGACAGTAACCCGAGGCTGGAACTGAACCCGGGTCCCTGGCATTGTGAGGCAGCAGTGCCAACCACTGTGCCACCGTGCCACCCAAGTGGTTCCTACTTGTGGCCTCTTCCTTCTAGGGTCGCCTCTTCCCCCCTGGTGATCCCCTCTTCCTACTGGCCTCCTTCTCCCAATGGCTTCTTCCCTGATCCTCTCTCTCTCTTTGGGACCTCTCCCCATCCCCTGTCCAAGTTCTCCTCTGATTATTAAGCCACACCTTGGATCCAGTGATCAGGCTTTCATGCTGTTTTTTATTGCATGCAAGTGCCCTGGGCACATGTTGCTGCCCAAAGAGCTCACAATGCTGAACTGCACATGCATGGTCTGCTCCCGAACTGCACATGTGCAGAAGCCTGGGGCCTGCAGGAAATGGGCTTCCACCTGGAGCCTGTTAAGTTTCTATATCCTGACAAAATATTTTACCCTTGTTCAAAATAAAAGCTGCCAGCATAAGTGCTGCAGCTACAGGCCAGTCAGAGTAACCTTGGTAATGCGCTTATAGAAACAATAATTGGGATCAAATTAACAGTCACCTGAACAAATGTGAATTAAAGAAGGAAAGTCATCACCAATCTGTTAAAAGGCAAATTATGTTGAACTGATTTGATTGAGTTTTTTGATGGAGTAGTAATGAGGTAATGCTGTTGATGGGGTTCACATCACACAGACTTCCAAAAGGCGCTTGAGAAAGTGCCACATAATGGACTTGTTAGTAAAGTTAAAGCCCAGGAAGTAAAAAAGGGACAGGTGTAGCATGGATACAAAGCTGAACAAGTGGCAGGAAACACAGAGTAGTGATAAGCAGTTGTTTATCAGGCTGGAGTTTTGTGTTGGTCATGGGGATTATACGTTGGGCCATTTCCCAGCTTTGGAAATCCATGCCTGTCATCTGTGCCCATACCCAGCAGCTTTTCATCTCCTGGATACATGGTTGGGCAGGTTCGAGTTTTCCTGAGTACAGCGGCAGCATTAGGAAAATGCACGTGCCAAAGCAGACTGGTAAGAAGACCCACCTTGATTCATTGGGATTTGCCAATTCTCCAAATTGTTCTTGTGTCCCCACATCGTCACCCCTCACTCTTCACCTCCCACTCATCCCCACGCCCCCTCACATTCCTCATTCCCTCTCATTTTCTCCATGACATCTCCATGCCCTCTTAAACTCACATGCCTACATATAGGGTGAGATTTTCCCGCTGATGGGATCTTCTAGTCCCACCGATGGCACACCCTGCTGCGGGTTTGCCCCAGTGGCAGAGGGTGGTTTAAGGGGAAATCCCATTGACAGCAGTGGGACAGCGGCCTCTTAAAGCTGTCAAACTGTCTACACAACCTTGAAATAAATGGTTCTCTGGATCACCCAAGCATTCATAATGGCCTCAGCTGTCAAAACAGGCCATTACAGCAGCAGACAATTGAACCCATTGAAACTGCAAAAACAGATGGCTGCTTTTTCTATGTTATACCAAATGGCCTGTAAATCAAATCAGTCTCTGCAGCACAGGTATCTGTTTCTCGAAGAGAAAGCTGGAGAACTATTGGGGGAAGGGGAATTTTCAGCCCGTGTTCACCACCAGAAGGAAAGGTATCGTGGGATGAAAACATCGAGTGAGAACCTCATTTAAATGCATTTTTACATATTTAAATATAATTAACACCCCCCCCCCCCACACAGCATATTTCACCCCCCTCCCCCAGGTGTGAGGTTTACAACAGATTCACCCAGACATGAACCTGTCGAGGAAATGCCCCAGGGGTGTAAAGGTGAGTATAGCCATTGGGGGGGGGGGGGGGGGGGGGGGGGGGGAGAGGGTCTTGGCCAGGCAGTGCCCTGACACTGTCCCCTGGCACTGGTTGGCAGATGTGAGAGTGTTGGAGATGCTGGTGTTGACTATTTGGTGGTGTGGGGGAACGATGCTGGTGATGGTTGTTTGAGGTGGGGCAGAAGGAGCATGAGGGCAGTGTGACATTTCTATGTCTGCAGATTTTCTGATTTGAACAGAAGAATTGGAAGCCTTCAATTTATTCACCGCAAAAATAGAATAAATGCTGTGTGAAGAACTTAGTTTCATGAATATTACTCCGTGAGGTTACTGCCTGTGTGAAGTTTGCACATTCTCCATGTGTCTGCATGGGTTTCTTCCGGGCGCTCCAGTTTCCTCCCACACTCCAGTGATGTGTGGGCTAGCTGGGGGAAGGAGACTGGTGCCAGTGATGAATGTTTCCTGGGGGAAAGGGGGCTGATGCTGGCACTCTCTATGGGGGGGGGGGGGGGGGTGGTGAAGGGGTCTGATGCCAGCGATAACTGTTGGTTGGAGGTGTGATGCCAGCATTGATTACAGGGGAGGAAGCCCCTAAGACTTCCACGATGTCGGGGAGAGGTTTTCTCCTCTGATCTGGGTACACTTTAAAAAGATCTCAGTGCAGCCAGGCCTTAAATAGCTTCAGGTCATGGCATGGAGTTTGCAAGCACGGTTTTATTTGGTTTTTAACACTTTTCCCAAAGTACTTTAATGTATTTCAACAATTAGACAAATACTTCTAACTTATAATACAGCATCTAATAATGGCAATCAAAATTGGTAACAGATTTAGCACTTGTCAGAATGTTCCCAACTCCTCAGGAGGCATCCTCCTACTCTGCCAAGGTTCACAAGCTGTTAAACAATAAGGCAATCAGAAGCCTTCCAAGACCTGCCTGTGACTCAATGAAAATACTGGAGGGAGTAAATTTTCCCTTGGTCTGCCAGTGCTAACCATGGTGTGGAGATGGGACGAAGGAGCTGTGCTCCGAAAGCTTATGGTATTTGCTACCAAATAAACCTGTTGGACTTTAACCTGGTGTTGTGAGACTTCTTACTGTGCTAACCCCAACCAGCTATGACTAACACTACATTCTGCACCTTCTCCTTTCCTTCTCTATGAATGGTATGCTTTGTCTGTATAGTGCACAAGAAACAATACTTTTCACTGTATACTAATACATGTGACAATAATAAATCAAATCAAATAGATGATGTATACGGCGTAACAACTAGAGCCTGACCCAAACCTTTCCCCAACTATGGAAAGTTGGAGTGGGCTGTTTTTCTGATGGAGTGGTTAGGATGTGGAAGATAGTGTGGTAGAGGGAGACTCAGTCATGGCTTTCCAAGGAGAAATGGGTAGTTATCTGAATAGAAATAAGAATGCACGGTAGCAGAGTGGGGGTGATCTCAGTTGCTCTTACTCAAAGGGCACGCCCACTGCCTTAACCACGAGTGAATCCCGCCTCTAGACTGCAGTTAGCCGGGACACTGGCAGCAGTCGGTTCACTTTCTTTAGTGCAGGCAGTTGAGCTGTGTTCAGGTAGGTTTGGGGAAGGATGCTGCTATTGCTGTCCCAGTTTCCAAAGTTTATCGGTTGTGGGTCTTGTCTGTTTGTTGCTGTGGCCGCATTTTGCTGTACCCTGTTTCTATATCAAAACTACACTCTGTAGGTTTGTGGGGACAGGTTTTCATTTTGCATGAAGCATTAGCGACGGAGCAGTGAGCAGGATGTCGAGCCTGCTGTGCGTATCTGGCGGAGAATTGCTTCATTAGAGATTTCCATCTTCTCCTTGGGTATTATTCTTTCTGGAGCTATTGAACTGGGATGTACGATATGCAGAGCGGTTTATTTCCGGGTCTGACATCTGCCCGTAGTTAATTTCCTATCTGAGAGGTCTTGTGTATTTCAGGGAGTTTTGTATGTTTCCCTCCTCCCTTGTGCAGCGCTTCATGGCCCCACCCTGAATCTGGGCAGATGTTGTCCAGAAGATAAGTTTAACATTAAGATTGTTATTTAGCTGTACTGCAACAGATTACCAAGCAAAACCAGAGGAAAAATCTAAATACAACCTCCACACGATCTGTACTTGAAGCATTTTGTACTAACCCTTGTGGCAAATGAGAATGTTGAAAATCTGATATAAAGTCATGGACCTTAATGATTTAACTGTTTCTCTCAACAGATGTTGTAGTGTGAGCCGCTGAGTTTCTGGTTTTATTTGTTCCCTCCTCCCCCCCCCCCCCCAGCCTTTTGTGTTGTCATTGTGGAATGATTCCTTCATCAGAACCGTTTCATGTTAAAAGTGCAATTCAAGCCTTGTTCACTTACAGTTTCTAACATGAACTTCTGCTTGGGGAAAAAATTGGACAATTAAAAGTTTAAAATGTAACATCATATTTCACATTTATTGAATGTAACTGTGGTCTAGTAACCTAAATTATAACACCACCACGATGCAACACACCTGGATATTCTTTGAATGTGGTTACACTTAAAGCAGCTTAAAATGTTGGCGATATGTTTTTGCTTTGCACATTTGGTCATGCAGCCTGAATAACAAGCAAGTGACACAGGAGCGGAGGAGTGTGAGATTCCACTTTGTTTTGTCGTCATTGAGGCTTAGTTACTTGAGCCTGAAGCCACTTTTGTGCTAGATTTCTGTAAACAGGGGCCACAAATTAGTAATGGGAAGAGCGATGGGGGTTAAACAAGCTTGATTGCATTGGATGTAATTTACAAGCCTTGATTGTATAAACAGTAACTATATATTTAGTTAGTACAAGTCAGAATTTGCATTGAATATAATTGAAACTTTGTAAAATAGTTTCCAGTATGCTATTTTAAATCTCTAAATAAGGTCATGAAAGATTGAACATTATCCTAGAAGACAGATGACTTGCTATGTAAATGTGTTTTGAGAGGAAAAGCAGTTCTATTATAATTAAATATGCCTGGCACTGCCCACATTACCAATTTAAGCAACTGCCATTTAGCTTTTTTTATTACTCATGTTCTCCTTAACTGTGGTACAGAAAAGGATTTGCTATGTAGCTAACTGACTGCATAATGGTAACTATTGTTGATCTTTGCTAACATAATCCAGTGTAGACAAAACGCTTATACATGTGGGATTGGATTGATTAAAGCAAAATGAAGAAATTATCAGTTAAGACGATGCATACTTAAGCTTCTAATTTTATTTCAGCAAACCTGTTTCTACTTAGTCCCAAATGTTCTATTTTAGGCTCTGTTCTTTGTTTATATAAATAGGAAAAATGTGTTCCAAGCAACAGGAAGCTCTTTTAACCATCTGTACTCAGATGACACAATCTTATGTCGCATGATGCATTTTAAGCATATTTGTTATATTGATACTGCTTTTTGTAAGCTGTTATATCCACATTAGGGTGGCACAGTGGTTAGCACTGCTGCCTCAGCGCCAGGGACCCAGGTTCAATTCCAGCCTCGGATCACTGTCTGTGTGGAGTTTGCACATTCTCCCTCTGCTTGGGTTTTCTCCGGGTGCTCCGGTTTCCTCCCACAATCCAGGTTAGGTTGGTTGGCCATGCTAAATAGACCCTAGTGTCTGGGAGATTCGGAGGGTAAAGATGTGGGGTTACGGGAATAGGGCCTGGGTGGGATTGTGGTCAGTGCAGACTCGATGGGCCGAATAACCTCCTTCTGCACTGTAGGAATTCTATGACATAAATGGCCGGAGCTCTACCAGCTCGCCTGCCATGGAATTGGTGCGGGCGAGGTTCGTAGAATGAAAACCTCCGTTGGCCTCGGGTAGGCTTTTACGATCTTGCCTGAGCAAGGTCGTAAATAAGTTGGTTGTATTTCAGCCTTTTGTATAGGATTCATCTTGAACTGTGGTGTATTTTGCAAACGGATGCAGTTTTTATAGCATTACCATTGTAAAGCAACTTATAACATTAAGTTCTTATCACTATAGACTTAATCATGTTTATTTCTTAGGTTTATGGTTGAGCTCTGAAGATGTTTGCAAAGGCAACCAGCAGTTTTGTGAAACAGATTGAAAGTAGTGGTGACCTGATCTCTATTCGCAGCCTGAATGATTCTGATAAACTGCAGCTTCTGAGCCTGGTAACAAAGAGAAAGAAAGGATGGTTCTGGCAGAAACCAAAATATCATCCTTCTTCATTTAGCCTCCAAGACATATTGACTGATGACAGTCCCATCAAAGCTGGTATGGATTTTTGTTCATTTCTAAGTATTAACTGCAGAAACTTAGTAAAATATCAAGCATGAGGGTAGTGAGACATTTCTATGACTGCAGATTTTCTAATTTGAACAAAATAATTGGAATCCTTCAATTTATTCAAAGCAAAAATAGATTAAATGCTGACTGAATAACTTAACTTTATGAATATTGTTCTGTGAGGCAACTGTGTGGAGTTTGCACATTCTTCCCATGTCTCTGTAGGTTTCCTTCGAGTGCTCCAGTTTCCTCCCACAGTCCAAAGATGTGCAGGTTAGGTAGATCGGTTATGCTAAATTGCTCCTTACTGTTCCAGGATGTGTAGGGTAGGGGAATAGTGGGGTAAATATATGGGGTTAGGGGGATAGGGCCTGGGTGGGATGTTCTGTCGGATGGTCAGTGCAGACCCGATGGGCCAAATGGCCTCCTTCTGCTGTAGGGAATCGATGATTCTGAGAAAGGGTGAAAATGATTTGGTAAACTAATTTGAAGTGTGCAAATAATTGATTTGTTTTTCCCTTTCTGGTACTTGAATGAGGAGCAAGAAGGAATTGAATTAATGTATGGATGTGATTAGACATGCCACTTACATTTGAATTCTGTTCCAGTAAATGAGTTGACAGGTGATTGATGTATGGCAGCCCCTGTACCTGCAAATAACCCATTTCCCATGCTGTAGCTGAAAGTGATAGACTTTTAAACAAAAAATGTTCAGTCTGTTTCTCAATCAGCAAAGATTCACTGACTTTACCAAAAATATTTACCTATCCTGCAGTAATATTTCCCAATAACCACCTTCAGGTATTTAAGTTGGGTATAAAGTTGTGTTCAGCTAGTATTTAAGATGCTTTAGTTATAAAAGATATTTCATATTCAAGGCTGGTTCATCCTCCTAATTTGTTCATTTCTGTGATCATTTAGGTCTAGGGTAAGCCACAAAAGGAATGGAAAACTAAGTAAAGATGTGAAAAACTAAGTAAGATGTGTCTCTGTGCCCTGTTTGAGAGCAGATTTCCACTCCATCTGACGAAGGAGCAGCGCTCCGAAAGCTAATGGTATTTGCTACCAAATAAACCTGTTGGACTTTAACCTGGTGTTGTTAAAACTCAAACTAAGTAAAGACAATGTTATTGTGTTTCTCAATGGTATTATGAAATAGTTACAACTATTGAGGCATGCAGGCAAAGTCCAATGTAACTGGTGTTACATAATAAGGACAGAAGGTGCTCTGAAGGGAAGGGCTGGTGTCTGAAAGGTTTATTCTCGTTAGCTGGACTGCAATCTTGGGAGACATTGACGGTGAGGAAAAAGGATCAACTAGAGGTCATCTGAAATGGTAACTTTGGAGAAGAATGATGCAGATTGAAAAATGGGCTGGGGCAGTGGTCAGAAAGGGAGGAATTGCTGTGGAGCAACAGGTATAGGAAATGAGGAATGATCAACACAAGATTATATAAATAGGATAGTAATGGATAAATATGCTTCAGTTGAGTCACAAGAAATATTGTGGGGCATGCAAGCAGAGATAGTGTGACAAATTTAAAAGACACATAGCACCACGTGGAGTCAGTAGTTGGATGACTGGAAATAGATATATAAAAGTTGGTAATGGATAAGAAGTTATACTTGGAAGAAAGTCCAACTCTTGTCTATATGGAAATGTTTGTGTGTTGTGCGCAATCATCTTGACTCAATATTTGTACTATTTCCTTTTAAGTTGAAGATCATGGGTATGACTCCAGGACTTGGGCAGTGGGACTGCTGCATCTCTCAACTGCTGTCTTTCTGATCCTTGGCTGTTTTTTTGGATAGAAATGTATTTTTGTTATTTAGTGAAGATTGGGGAGCTCTTTTTTAGGCTTCTGGTCAATATTTATCTCCCAATTCATCACAACCAAAATGAGATCCTTTGGACATCTATCTCAATGCTGTTTTGTGATCTTAGTGTGCAATTTGGCTACTGTTTCTCTCCACAAGATCAGTGAAACAGGGTATCTAGAGGATATGAATACTATATCGATGCAGGTTCCTGTCTTATAAGATGGCTAGGTTGGGACAGATGTGAAGAGATGGTTGTAATGGGAGGCTCAAAGCTTAAAATGGATAGACGCAAATACAATTTAAACAGGAATATTAGGCTGTCACCTGGAGGTACTCTGTAGTGAAGAGAAGTTGTGGACAGCTTTTCTTGGTTGATTTCCATGTTTGGGTTGCATTTGTGCCACGAAAGACACATTAGGAATAAGTTGAACATTGTGGAAGGGCGAATGATGGGGTTCCTAGACTTGCTTCCAGTGCTAGCCAAGACACTAGGCCTAGGGCTGGTGCTTAACGTATCAGTTTGATTCTTCAAGTTTGTACGATGAGTTATGGAGAAACAGCTGTTCAGCCTCAATAAAATGAATTTATATGATATTGCAGCTGAGCTTAGACATATATAAGATACTTAACAAAACCAAGAAAGTAAACCTAGAATAATACTTTCAGATATGGCAGAACAAGTGGACACCAGATGGTTATTTACACCAAGTTTCAGGACTAAATTCAAGACTAATTTCTTCACGGAAATGAGAAGCCCAGGATTAAAACAAACTGCTGAGTGTTATTGTTAGGGGACGGATGTTCTTCTTTCTGTTTATAAGTTACTCCACAATAGATTTGTAAGGCATTTATTGGCTCTTGTGGAATTAAGCACGCAATGTTAACTATAACTACATATATACAATATGAAAGGTCACATGACACCAGGTTATAGTCCAACATGTTCATTTGAAATCACAAGCTTTTGGAGTGCTGCTCCTTCATCAGGCCCACTTCACCAGGTGTGGTGTGACCTCTCGTCCTGCCCACCCAAGTCCAACACCAGTATCTCCACATCATACACGTACAATTATAACTATATAGTTACGCATGCTCGAGACACTTAAGACTACTAAGTGCTGGAGGACTCACTGTGTTACAAACATTGAGCTCAACAGTATAGGCTGGCTAAGCTTTCTTTTGAGTTCTAAAGCATTGATTTTAACCCTTTTTCTGCCTTGATTTCAGCCGATGCAGATTTGTATGTTATCAAATAATTACTTAATCCCATTGTTCACTGTAGTTTTCACAAGAGTAACACCTCAAACCTTCAATTTAACTGAACGGTCAGTCAAATCATTCAACTGAAAGTAGTTACAGAGGACAAAGGCCCTCTTTAGCCATGGTACACAGCTGCCCTCCAAAGAATCCCGATCTAGTGCCATATCATCTTGAATTGATGTTCAAGTTGCTCTGAGATCTATGACCGCTCTGAGATCTATGACCACTCTTCAGGCTGCATGAACAAGATAGTTTGTGACCTCTGCTTATTCATCTAAAACGCTGCCTGATGACGAACCCCTTTACTCACTGAACGTGGCCAACAAAAGCAGGAAAACTAATAAAAAATAGCCCTATCCTTACATTATAGCAGGATGATGGTAAAGTTAATATTCTGAAAAGATTAAATTGGATAGATCAAAGGGCTTAATTTAAAGCCAATTTGTTTTAAAGTTTCACAGGATTTAAGATATTTTGTTCAACGCTTTATCTGGAAAATAGCACATGCCGGGAGTTCCCTTTGTACCCTATTTTGCTGAATTACATACAAATTGAGTAACAAATCTTTGAATATTTCCTGTGATCAAGCTCATTATTATTTCTTGGGAACAGTGGTTAGCACTGCTGTCTCACAGCACCAGGGACCCGGGTTCAATTCCGGCCTGGAGTGACTGTCTGTGCAGAGTTTGCACATTCTTCCCATGTCTGCATGGGTTTCCTCCGGCTGCTCCAGTTTCCTCCCAAAGATGTGCAGGTTAGGTGGATTGGCCATGCTAAATTGCTCCTCAGCACCCCAAGATGTGTAGGTTCGTGGATTAGCCATGGTAAATGCGCGGAGTTATGGGGGTATGGCAGAAGGGAGGGCCTGGTTGGGATGCTTGTTTGGAGAGTGTTGGTGCAGACTCAATGGTCCAAAAAGCCGCCTCTGCACTGTAGGGATCCAATGGTTCTATGAATGTGGGTGTCACTGGCGGGGCCAGCATTTGTTGCCCATATTGCTCTTGAACTGCGTGGCTACCTAGGCCATTTCATAGGGCAGCTAAGAGTCAACCACATTGTTGTGGATTTTGTATCACCAGCAGGCCACACCAGGTAAAGATGGCAGATTTCCACCCTTTAAAGAATATTAGTGAACCAGATGGGTTTTTACAACAGTCAGCAATAGTTGTCATGGTAACTTTTCCTGAGGTGAGCTTTATATTCCAGATTTATTAATTGAATTTAAATTCCACAGGGATGTGTGAGTATATCTGAGTATGAGGACTCTTGAACTACTTTTGCTTGCCACCTAGTGGCCAGTAACAAAGTGGCATTTGTAGATATGATTCACAGGAATAATTCCAGATAGGTTGATAGAAGTATTCAAAATCATGAAGGAATTGGACGGGAGAAACTTGCCATTGATGAAAGGACAAAGAACCAAAGGGCACAGATTTAAGGTGATTGGCAAAACAAAGGTGACTGAGAAAAAGCATTTTTTTACGCAGTGTGGTTAGGATCTGGAATGCACTGCATGAGCGTGGAGGAAGCAGGTTGGATTATGACTTTCATTACCTGAAAAGAAACTATGTGTAGGGCTATGGGGAAGTGGCAGACATGCACAATGGCTTTCTGTACTCTATAATTTATGGAAAAGCCTGAATGTTCATTATATTTATCTCAACCTTGATATAAGATTCTCCCATCATGTCCTCTACCTATAGAAAACAGAATTATTGCATTGATGATTGTGTATTTATCTGGCGATACTTTTATATTATCACCACAAACTTGTTCATCAGACCTCAGTAGAACAATTGGCTTAAGTACGATTGACTTGAAGCATGCTGGCAACCAGTCACGTGTTAGTAACTGTTACAATGTTCCTTTCAGTAGTTGAGCTGAAAAGGTTTTTGTTTTGCAGCTGTCACTGAATCGGACTTTCTCAAGTATGAAGGAAAATTTGGAGACAATCTGCAGGCAGGGACGGGAGCTGAGGTTGCAAATTTAAGCTTTAACCTGGAAGGGCAGGACTCAGTGGCTCTAGAATCTTCCTTTGGAAATCTGAAGAAACAAGAATTTGATTTGCATCAGCTTTTGAAAGTAGCTGAGAAAAGGTAGATTACAGCAAGTGCACATTGATGTTTTTCATGGACTTTGTACAGGGTCAAACAAAGCTCACTTAACAGGCAGAAATAACATTAATTTATTTTGCAGGTGAAATGATATAGCATGACCCAGTTAAGAAACAAACAAATGTTTATTTCCAAATTTCAATCAATAATTTACACATCCAGTTGTTACCACTCATTAATGTTCAATGATATGAGATTTACCCCATTTTCTTATTTCTAAACTTATCAGACATTATTAAAGCACTAACTTAATGCAGCCATTAAAAAAAGCATTCCTTCCAAGTGTTCTATATCTGCAAAAGCAATTTTACTTGCTATCAGAAATAATATTTTGGCTTTCCTTAAAAAAAATCAAGCAATACCTTCACACATTAGTTAGAAAGTGGTTATTTTTGTCCTTGGGAAGATTTTATTAGTGAATTTAATTCACTGGCTCTTTTGTTTTGCAGTGTTTAATGAGATTGAACTTGGTCCTAGTCGATTGGGTCAGTAATTATTTGAATTTCACAATTCTGTAATGTTGGATTCAAATGTGGTTAAATTGTAGTTGCCTACCATTGGAATAGGTCTTTCATGGATACCCTTTTCAGTTTCAATGGTAGTTGTCACTCCCCTATGTTGTGCCTTGCACCTCCGCACCTCTCCTTACCTGCTTGTGCGATAGCATGACAAAATATAAGAATAGCAACTCACTGACTCTGAATGCATGATGTCTCAGGTTTTTCTCTTCAATCTCTCTAAAGCTGGGCAAAATTAACATCAGATATTATGAAGCTTGATTTCAACCATAAAATATTCTGAGCAACAGATGAGAGCAGAGTCAGTTAGTTCAAGTGATACAACTTGCATTTCTGAAATGGTGCAAAATAAGTAACATGCAGTTATCCCCCATCTGTGGGTAACCTTATACTGTTTAAATCAAATAAACCTTCTGCATCCTGTCCAACAGACTGACTAGAAACACTCCCTGCATCCCCATGTTTATCACAGCTATCGACTGTGCCTGCCTGTACACTCTTATTTCCCAGTCCAACAGTTTTTTGTGTGTATTCTATTTCTAAAGCTTCACAATCAGTGTCAGGGAACCCTGTCCCTGTCACAGACCAACTGATACCGAATGACTTTCTCTCACAATGAGGGTAGTCTTTCCAACTACCCCCCCGTATATACTAATGAATCACTTATTGTTTAGTCTGTGAGAGAAGTGTGCTGATTAGCATACTTCACCACCTTTTGTCTGGATTCCGTCTTTTCCTTTTTGAAATAACTTTAACTTCAATGATTTTAATGCTGGATTTGAAATAATATTTCCCCAAACTTTCCAGGAAAGGTCAAAAATGTAATAGACTGGTCCTAAAAGTAAGTGTTGTGATCCCTGTAATCCCAAATAAATTTGAAGTTCCAGTTAATAGCTGAATGGATGACCTGATAAGATTTCATGTTGTAAGATTTTTACTGCAACAATCACACTAAAAGCAACACTGACTAAATACTATTTTATAGGCAACTTGTACTTTAAATGACAGAACACGGCTTTGGTGGCTAGTGGTCTAATCATTGTAAAACACGTGACGTTGAAGTGTAAACACCTACTTTCCAACAAAACCATCTGGACCTCCCTTTAATCCTTAAAAGCCACAGCACCCAGGCCTGTTAGGCAGACTTCAGAGTAGGTCACATGGCTGTTTTCATTTTACATAATTATCTTTTAAAGCTGATATTTGCAACAAGTATTAGTCTATTGTGTTATCCTTTTTAGTCTTAATTTAGTTCCTTTTGGCGAACAAATATTTAAATGAATAAAGGCAGGATTTAGCTGCACATTTTATTTTTCTAGATTCTGATGACCATTCATTGTGACGTTCCATCAGATTTTGGCTTATCTGCCTGTCTTGACTTGGCTCGATGTTGGCACACTCTCCTTTTGACTCAGCCCCGAGGTTAATTCTGTAGTGCAGTGCTGAGGGAGTGCTGTGCGGTTGGAGGTGTAATGTTTTAGATATTGAACTGTGGTCCCTTCTTTCCCCCTTGTGTGGATGTAAAAGATCACATTGCACTATTTGAAGATGAGCAGGGAAGTTCTCCAATATTCTAGTCAATATTTATCCCTCAACCAGCTCGTCGAAACAGATGATCTGATCATTTATTTCATTCTGTATGTGAGAGTTTGCTGTGCACAAGGGAAATGTTCCCATCCTGCCTGCCACGGGAATCATAGCGAGCGAGAGGCAGTCGGGGCAGACCATGCAAAGGTCTGCTGACCTGAGGTGAGATTTTCCAGTTTTGGGGTGAGCACGGCCGGAAAATCCCGCCTTTAAGTACTTTGAGGCATCTTAAGGCTACTAAAGGTGTTCTTATTGTTTTGCTACACTGCCCTCAGCTAACAAACCCCATTGGGCATTTTGCAACCTGGAAAAGAACTTGTTAGCTGTATGTGTTTCGGACAAATTTTTACCTTTAATTGTCTGGGATGTGAGCTTTGCTAACAAGGCGAGCATTTGTTATCCATCCCAAATTACACCTGGATAAAGTCGTGGTGAGGACTGCAGTCCGTTTGGTATTTATATCTGCAGTGACAAGAAAAGGAATGATGTGTAAGGAACCTTAACAAGGTTTATCTGGTGGATAGTACACACTGTGCACTGGTGAAGGAGGGAGTTAATGTTTAAAGTGGTGTGCAGGATGCCACTGTGTTCCACCCGAGTGATACCAAGATTCTTGTGCGAGTGTTATCGAAGCTGCATTCTCAGGCAACAATACTCCTGACTAGTGTCTTGACTGTATGGTCAGCAGGGTCCGAAGATGAATTGCTCACCACAGAATCTCCAGCCTTTGCCCTGTTCTTGCAGCCATGCCTGCCGACTGCAATAACTGACCATTTTCCAGAATGCCCAATAGGTTAATGGCGTCCTGATCGTATCTAGTCAACTCTATGTAAAAGGTTACTGCGATAAATGGGGTTAAACAGCCATCTCATCTAACTGCTCGCTTTTCTAGGGTTATAAAGTTGGATCACCCATTTGTCCAGCAAACTTGTGAAGAAAGAAATGAAATTTTGTGCGTAGTACACGAAAAGATCATCACGTCACAAAAGTGCTCCATTTCTGAACATTTGCAGATTGAAGAAAAGTGTGGTGGCATGCTGGGACTTAAAACCAAAATATTGAAGGTGCGTGCGTATCTTCATAAATACAAATTTATTTTGCATTGTAGCTGTCATAACATTTTTGCCAAACATAACATGGATCTTGGGAGCTTGTCCAATATTTTTCTCTCTGCATTAATTTTTTTTTAAATCTAGAATCGGCTTCTTTGTGAATTCATAGAGCAGTGGAAAGCCTGGGTAAGAAATATAATAGGTTACACTTTGTTGATCCAACCTATGTAGAATAGTACTACATCTACAAGGTCTTTCAATTTATTTAGTAGTGGAGTAGGTATGTTGATCCTTTTTTTGTTTGCCATGGTCTAAAAGCAAGGTATCAAGCATTGTAGATGCATTTTCTATCATTTGTTGCATCAACGTGCAAAGTCACATTTGGTCCTTGGAGAGGAAATGGCCTTATAAACGGGCGATCACTTACTCAACAAGGAGCCGCATTTTTTTTTAAATCTGAGATTGGCAGACTTATCGGGTGTGCTTTTACTGTTAACATGGAAAGTGAATGCTGGCTGGTCTTTTGGCTGGTGTATCTTGAAAATATATTTATTGCTACCCTTTATACAAGAAGACTTGGATAGTAATTTTGTAGATCTTATGATGGCCCATGTGTTTTTGGAAGGGGAAAAAAACTATTTCACCTTAGGATGATGGTCCCTTTAAGACCTAGATTGCTCTACGATTTGACTTGTGGTGAATGACGACTGATATTCATTGTATGATCGTGTGATCAGGTTGCCTAGAAGAGATGGGCAATAGAATAAAAAGGTCAGCAAATTAATTTTAGAGTAAGTAGGTTCCTGGAGGGTAGTTTTGCATTCGGGCAATTTAGTTTTAGGTCTTACAACAAGCAGGAGTGAAGGAAACATCTCCTTCAGCAGAATTTGATATTCTGGATGTTGTCTGAAAGTTCAAGCTCTTGTTAATTAAAGGACTCTTTGAATTTCTGGTATAGCCAAGCTGAAATGCAATCAAGCTTTAAATGCAAACCTCCAGAATTAAAGAATATTAGAACCAGAAGATTTCTGACATAAGGTGGCTACTTCAATCGGTGAAAGTCACATAGCAGCAGCAGCAGAGAAATGCTTATGCATATCTATATCATCGGGTGTATGTGGCTTCCAACGTGGCCCCCCGCCTCCATTACTTCTTACTCCTGAAAGTTGTCACACGTATAATTAAATTATCAGTATTCATGCCTGAAGTGTCATCCCCTTGTATGACTTTTTCATCAAGATTCACTAGATAGTAATCAGGAGCCAGGGTTTTGTTTTCCTAAAGCCTAAAACAGTGATTTGATTTGATTTATTATTGTCACATGTATTGGTATACAGTGAAAAATATTGTTTCTTGCGCACTATACAGACAAAGCATACCGTTCATAGAGAAGGAAAAGGGAGAGTGCAGAATGTAGTGTTACAGTCAAAACTAGGGTGTAGAGAAAGATCAACTTGATGCGAGGTAGTAGAGAGAAATACTTGTGCCACATTGCTGCCTGAGCCACAATGTTCTAATACAATACATGTCAAGGACGGAAACTGGTCACCTTTAGCTATGGAGAAACCTCAGTGCAGTCTGTTGATTGAGGGAAGGGGTTACAGCAGAAAATGCAATATGACACTCGCTCCAAAATGGGTCTGAAGGAAAATAGCATAGAAATACAATGGATTTGAAATTATTTTCTGCATGGCATCTTGCAGCCTTGTTCTGAACTATTTTTTTGTTGAACAACTTTGCCGTCTCCAATGTATGTGAATTGGAGCAAATTTCTAAGCTGGTTTTGTTTTGTAGGTGTCCGCTAGTGATGCTGGTACTATCACCAAAGATGTTAACGTTGTGTTGGAGATCCCACCTCGCACTGTTATTGCATACAGCGTCACAGAACTTTTTATAAACCAGAATGGGCAGTTTGGTATGCATTGATTTTAACTTTCAAGATGTTTATGCAGTCAATCATACTTCTAATTACTGATATTACAAAGTAGATTTTGATTAGAGTAGGAGTGTTTGCATTGGTCAGATGAAGTAATTAGGAGTGAACATGAATAAATCAAAAGTTGAATTAGAGAATGTGACAGTCCCAACCACAACTTCAAGGTCAATTTCATAAGTTTTCTTTTTTTAAAAGAAAATTGAATGGTTTGTTGACAAAGACAGTATAGCCGAGTTTGAGGAGCAAGTTGAAAGGTAGGACTAAAATGGTGACCGGTTAGCTGGAACATGCCACTGCAAATTATATTGGCATATAGCTTGTTTCTGTACTGCCAAAATGTTACAATTCTGACCTCATTACTGATTTAACATTTAATAAATTGTGGAGGTTTTTTCATCCTCTTGCACATTTAGAATGCTTTCAAAGAATAGCCTCCAAGGAAATGGAAAATGTATTTTGAAAAGTTAGTTGGAACACTAGTTGGGATGTTTAACTTCTTTCAAAACATAAATTTTATAAGGGCATTACTAAGGATGCTACCATAGCGAAATCAACAGCTGAAAGGATAAGCAGAGGTGTAAATCATAGGGAGTAATCTTACCAAAAAAAAATTCTGCTGAATGACTGTGAAAATAGGAGAATCACACCCATTTTTTTGAGCGAGCTCCCACACACAATTGTATGGCACTTAGGAAAAGGAAATGAGGTAAAATGTAAGGAAAAGAAAATGAGGTAAAATGTAATTCTTACCAGTAGGGGAGAGTGGGCGGAGCCTACTTACACCGGGAAGCCAGCTGCTGAGCTGTAGGGGTGCCATTATATAGGCACCTGATCTCCCAGTACATTGTTGCACTGGGAAATCCTTCCCAGGCACAAGGCTGATTTTGTTGACAGAATGGGGCCAGTAACATTGCGAGAGGTTAAAAACCAGACACGAGCACGATTTTTCACCCCTCTTACCAGCTCGTTACATCGATCAACCAGTGTGACAAGCCAGCACGTTCACCACCGTAGACTTTGGGATGAATTCAAATCCACTTGCCTTCAATTGAGTTGGAGCATGTAGCTAATCTGTGGAATCTGAATGTAGCTGATACAATAATATTCAGTCCTTAGTTGATTCCAGTCTGACTTTAATAATTTACAGCGCTATTAATTGGCTATATCAATTTTATATCATTTATTGTGCTGTTGCAGCTGATACAGTTCTGATGCTGATATAACTGTTGTTAATTGTTTTACACTTTATTTTTATGCCAGAGATATGCCTGCTTTCAGACAAATGTGGAGGCTTTGATAAAGTCCTGCTCGGCAAAAATAAAAAAAGCATCGCATGTTCCTCTTTGACCTGTGTTGATGGAGCAAATAAAAGCCAGGAGTGTGGGGTGGTGATGGATGTTCCTAGTGAAACTTCTCTAAGTGTTTTAAAACCAGGTAAATGAATATCACCATCACATCATTTGACAATTTGATATATTTGTCCAATCAAGTGTTGCATTTCAGAGCTTTGTGTCAGTGGCAACACTTGTCAAATTCTGTTGCTGTTTTAGCATTTTTTTGGGATACTATGAATCTTCTGTTGTGTTGAGATTTTAATTTAGCAGCATTTGTTGTTTGAATATGGTTGGCATGTTTCAAAGAAGAATAGAATCCTTACAGTGCACAAGGAGGCCATTTGGCCTATTGAGGTCTGCACCAAATCTCTGAAAGAGCCTCTTACCCAGACCCATTCCCCTGCCCTAATCCCGTAACCCCACTCATTTACCATGGTTAATCCACCAAACCTACATGTCTTTGAACTGTGGGGGGAAAATGGAGCGTGCAGACACAGGGAGATTGTGCAAACTCCACACAGTTACCCAAGGCTGGAATCGAATACAGGTCTCTGGCGCTGTGAGGTAGCAGTACTAGCCACTGCCACGGTGCTGTCCAGGAACCACTATGCCACCCAGATAGTTAACAAACTAATTCTACAGCAAAAACCAATGACTGTGACAAGTAGTGAGGATTGTTTCAGACTGGGCCGGATAGGTGATGTGCACGAACAGTTCTTTTTTTTCTCTTTGTTGATATCTTGCTTTTTCTTAAAAAAAAAAAATTCTTGAACTACCCAAGAGCTTTAAATCCAAGTCAGCATGGAATTGCCTTGGCTTCCATTCCATTATTTCCTGCACTGAAGCTCTTCCAAATCTTATCCTTAACACCTTTATTCAGGAGTTCATTAACTGAAGCAATTTTATCATCCTATAAATGTTCCTTTACAAATAATATGTTCATTAAGTATGTCAAGTTCTCTGTCTAAACTGTGGAGTAAAAGCCCATCCTTAGGTTATCATCCACCAGCTTCTATAGATATTCCCATTGCACATACATCCTGTCCTTGATCAATGATACCCTTGAGCATCTTCCTTTATCTCTTCCCCCACTATTCCCCATGATTGATTTCACAATTCCTTCAAAACACCTCACCTCTGTCCTGCAAACCCACTTTCATCAGCTTCATTGTTTGTATTTGCCCCTTTTATTTATACTGTTATCATGCCAGCCATCCAGACTGTATGTTCCAGTTTCTATGTGAGCTATTGCAATCCTACTAGCTATCTAACTGCTGCTTCCTTTTGTCATTCTTGCCTTGTGTCTTCATATCTCATTCTACCTTTGGCTTGAGTGAAATTCTTCCTTCATTGTGTATCATCTCCTTAGATACGTCATCTTGTACTCTTTGTTACCATGACTCCTAATTACTCATGTTTGCCACAACATTCCTTTTTTGTGTCCACTCGTTCTTCTCCTTTTGCTGCTTTTGAGAGAGAAGGATAAACTGTCCCTCTTTGTTTCTGGCTGATATTTGCTGTGGACCAGCTGTTTACCAGTTCAATCTGTAGATGGCCATTGCTGTCAATTTATTCCTCAATCCTAGTTCTTTTTCTGGCCTGTCATCATCACTTTGTGTGTAGCTGGCAGTTTAATTAATGCTCAATTCATGAGAATGGGACTCCAATTTGTTTTTAAAATTGGAGAGATTATCAGCAGCAGCCACATACAGAATAGCACAATACTTAAGGCCTCAACAAAGGTGAGCAAGATGTTTAATTGCAGGTAAAACTGCATGCAAATATTAATGCTATAAAACCTTTTCATCAATCACCACATTTCCTTACATAGAGTCCATTGATGAAAGTAGTTTCCGCTGCCGTATTCACGACTTTGTTGTTATTTTCAGACTTGTCTCTGAACTCGCCATTAGTCTGGTCCATTTCCATTTCTCTCTAACTTTTGTCTTTTATCCTTACTAGGTTTTATTTAGGAAGACCAAATCTGGTCGTCAAGTCTAAAGATTAGTAAATGAAATATCTGTTTTTGACCCATGAATTTGGATCCATAAGGCATTACACCATTCTTCAGTATTTTTGTACAGATTTCACACTTCTCTCTAATCTCTGATATTTAACCTAATATATTCTTCAACTACACCTGCAACTTTTAGCATGATCTTTTAACCTTTGACAAGTATGGTGAGCAAATTGTCTGTGTAACTTTAAGACAATGAGCAGAACGGCATGTTTCGCCGCATTGGCCGGGGGTGGGATCTTCCAGTCCCGCAGCTGTCAACCGGATTTCCTGCCTGATGCAGTGAGGCAGCAGTGCTAACCACTGTGCCACCATGCTGCCCCAAAGTTAAGCTAACCAGTCTATAGTTACCCGTCTTTTGACTACCTCCTTTTTTAAACAGTGGCGTCACACTTGCTGCTTTCCAATCTGCTGGAACCACCCCAGAGTCCAGTGAATTTTGGTAAATTGCCGCAAGTGCATTTGCTGTTTCCCCTGCCATCTCGTTTGGTACCCTGGGATGCATTCTATCAGGAGACTTGTCTATCTTTAGCCCCATTAGCTTGCCTAACACTACCTCTTTAGTGATAATCGTTTCCAGATCCTCAACTGCCATAGCCTCTTTGTCGTCAATTTTTGGCATGTTATTTGTGTCTTCCACTCTGAAGACCGACATAAAATATCTGTTCAATGCCTCGGCCTTTTCCTCATTTCCCGTTATTAAATCTCCCTTCTCATTCTCTAAAGGACAATGTTTACCTTAACCACTCTTTTTTGCTTTTTTTATTTGTAGAAACCTTTGCTATCTGTTTTTATATTCTGAGCTAGTTTACTCATCTCGCTTTTTAGCTTTTCTCGTGGCTTTCTATTGACTTTTAAAGATTTCCCAATCCTCCAGTTTCCCACTAATCTTTGCCATTTTGTATGCATTATCTTTCAATTTGAAACCCTCCTTTATTTCCTTGGATGTCCATGGCTGATTAACCCTTTTCCTATGGTCCTTCCTTTTCATTGCTTTATACTCTTGCTGAGCACTGAAAAATCGCTTTGAAAGTCTTCCACTGTTCCTCAATTGCCCACCATAAAGTCTTTACTCCCAGTCTACCTTGGCAAACTGCTTCCTCATCCCATTGTAGTCTCCTTTGTTTAAGCACAAGACACTGGTATTGGATTTTACCTTCTCACCCTCCATCTGTATTTTAAATTCAACCATACTATGATCACTCATTCTGAGAGGATCCCTCACTGTGAGATCATTAATTATACCTGTCTCATTACACAGGATCAGATCTAGGATAGCTTGCTCCCTTGTAGGTTCCATTACATACTGTTCGAGGAGACTATCCCAGATACATTCTATGAACTCCTCAAGGCTGCCTTGACCGACCTGGTTTGACCAATCAACATGTAGATTAAAGTCTCCCATGATAATTGCCATACCATTTTTACATGCATCAGTTATTTCTTTGTTTATTTCTCGTCCCACTGTGATATTATTTGGTGGTCTATAGACTACGCCTATCAGTGACTTTTTCTCCTCACTATTTTTAATTTCCACCCAAATGGATTCAACCTTTTTCTCCATAGAACCTATATCATCTCTCACTACTGCCCTGATATCATCCTTAAATATCAGAGCTGCACCACCTCCCTTACCTTCCTGTCGGTCCCTCCAAACAGTCTGATACCCCTGGATATTTAACTCCCAGTCGTGACCACCCTACAACCATGTCTCTGTAATGGCCACTAAATCATACTCATTCGCGATGATTTGTGCCGTCAACTCATTTACCTAAATGCTCTTGGCATTCGAAACAAGGTAAAGTGCCCTTATGCTAGTTTTTATACCTTTTTGAATCCTAACACCTCCTGAGTTCTCCTTCGTTTTAACTTTTTTCATAATTTTCCATGTCTTTGAACCCTCCAAATTCGCACGAGGCTTTGGTATTAATCCAGAGAATATAATCCTAAAGGACCTGTTCTTTAATTTAGTTCCTAGTGCGCGATAATCCCCAAATAGGTCCTCTTTCCTAGTCTTGCCTGTGTTTTATTTTTGTCCCAACGTGTACCACAACAACTGGATCCTCCCCCCTCCCACTCCATGCTCTTTCAAGCCTGTCAGAGACGGCCCTCACCCTGGCAACGAGCAGGCAACATGTGGGATTCTCGATCCTGCTTACAAAGGATGCTATCAATCAATATAACGATTTGAAATACTTTCTAGACAAATCTAAGTAATTATGAATTGACTACAGCTATTCTATTTAAATTGGATTAACATTGACTCGATGGTGGAATTAGCATTCATGTATCTTTCTGCAGCTATTGAAGAGGCTAACCAGCAGTTCCAGCCATTCACTGAACTTCCAGAGGAAAAGTCTCAACAACTGTTTAAATTTTACTGTGATTTCTTGTACCATGAAGATGTGATTTCCCTTCTTGAAAATGTTGTGAGTAAATTATTTTGGCTGAATTGTATGCTGCTTTAGAGAAAAACTTTTATTATTGTTTTTGCGAATAATTAGGAATAGTGGAACATGTTGCTAATGAGTCAGCGCATTAATCTGAGCAGTTACCCTTCAGTGGTGGTGATATTTTCCCCAAGCATTTTGGAGGGCATTTAAGAGTCAACCACATTGCTGTGGATCTGGAGTCACATGTAGGCCAGACAAGTAAAGATTGCAGATTTCCATGTTTAACCTCAATGGTGGGGAAGCTTTCAGAAACAATAATGATGGATACGATTAATAGCCACTTGGGTCAATGTGGATTAATTAAGAAAAGCTGGCATGGGTTTGTTAAGGGCAAATTTTGTTTAAACTCACTTGCTTGAGTTTTAGAGCCAACAGAGGGTTAACGAGGGTAATGTGGTTGATGTGGAATTCCAAAAGGTATTTGATAAAGTGCCACATTGCAGGCCTGCAAAGTTGCAGCTCATGGAATAAAAGAGATGGTAAAAACATTGATGCAAAATTGGCTGAGTGACAGGAAATAGGGGAATGGTAAATTGTTGTCTTTTTGCCCTGGTGAAATGATTATAGTGGGGTTCCTCGGGGATCTATATATAGTACCCCTGCTCTTCTAATACATATTAATGATTTAGACTTTGTACAGGGCATTATTTCCAAATTTGTAAAAACCTGAGGTATTGTGAGGAGGAAGGTTTTAAACTTCAAAAGGACATAGAACAGTACAGCACAGAACAGGTCCTTCGGCCCACATAGGTTGGTGGAATGGGCAGACACATGGCAGATGTAATTTAATACAGAAGTGATTTATTTTGGTAGGAAGGATGTGAAGAGACGATATAAAACAAAAGGTTACAATTCTAAAAGGGATGCCGAAGCAGAGGAACTTGGGGGTATGCATAAGCTATCGAAGGTGGCAAGGCAGGTTGAGAGAGGTTAATAAAGTATACGGTGGGCTTTATTAATAGGGGCATAGAGTACGAAAGCAAGAAAAGTAATGTTAATTTGTATAGAGTGCCGGTTTGCCCTTGAACTATATCCAGTTCTGGCACCACACTTTAGGAAGATTTTGAAGATATTAAAGAGAGTGCAGAAATGATTCACAAGAATATTCCCTGGGATGAGGAACTTGTATGGAAAGGCTGTTCTCCTTGGAGGAGAAAAGATTTAAAGAGAGTCTGGATTGACTAGATAGGGGGGAAAAAGCTATTTGCATTGGTGTAAAGAACAAGGTCACCAATTTTAAGGTGATTGGCAAAAGAAGTGACAACGACATGAGGAGAAACTGTTTCACGCAGTGAGTAATTTGGATCTGGAATGCATTGCCTGCAAGTGTGGTGGAGGCAGATTCATTTGTGGCATTCAAAAGGAAATTGGATCATTGTCTGAAGAGGAAGTATGTTCAGGGCTACGGGGAAATGGCACTGTGGCTCTTGCAGAGAGTTGGAACAGATACAAGGGGCCAAATGACTGCCTCCTGTGCTGTCACAATTCTATGATTATAGAGGGTGACTTGTATGCCTTGGGGCAGCTCTACTCACCCCAGCATCACTTGGCTGGCTCAGACAATGGCCCTTTAATTAGTATGGGGCAGGACTTCCATCAGTCTCCAAGAGGAATTCCTGCCTCAGCTGCCAGATAATTGAAGGCCAGCAGCTCTGTGCCACACTAGGATGAATGGCCACTGACAGTATTGCAGGATGCCCAAGAGAAAGCAGATACACAGGAAAGTCTCGGATCTCGCTAAGGCTGTGTTGGCAGACCCTGATGAGGTGTGGAGGCATCTTGGACCACGCAGAAGAGGTTGTTGGACATAGGGAGGCAAAAGTGTGGACCAGGAATCTCCGATTGGGGCAGGAGGCTCAGGAAGAACCACCTAACCCCCTGAACTTCACTGACTAGCAGGGTTAAACCTTCCGGCCACACGTTTGGCGCAGGCCTCCTCTGCCACTCATTAAATTGGAGCAGTGGTGGGATGAGACCATTAATCAGGTGTTAATTTTCCCCACAAGATCATGATGGGGCTGTGAGTGGGCTGGCTGATGGCAGGCATGCTGTCGATGACATGGCAGCCGAATTTATGGGGTACACCCGTCTGTTTTTCCACCCATGGGTGACCCTGAAAATTCAGCCCTCTGAATTTAGAAGCATTAGAGATGATCACATTGAAACCTAAATTTGTTCAGTGGCTTAAAGAGTAGATTCTAGAAAAACATGGTCCCAACGTTTGAGGAATCTAGAATGTGAGGAATTTAAAAAGTGTGGGTCACTGTCTTAGAAAAAGGGTCGTCATTTAAGAATGAGATGAGGAGAAATTTTTTCACTCAAAGATTGGAAATCTTTTGCATTCTCTACTTTAAGCTGTAGATGATCAGTCATCAGGTAAATTCAAGGTCGATAGTTTTCCAGTTTAATGGGGAGAAGTGATATGGGGGTGGAGTTGAGGTAGAGCTTAGCTGTGATCTTGTTGAATGGTGAAGCTGTCTTGAAGGGCTGAATGGCCCACTCCGTATTTATGTTCTTGTGTTATTTATCAGAGCTAACCTGAATTTCTCACCATGTCGCACCCTAACTGCAGCTTTCTCATTTCTTTTTGAGCACAATGACTTGAAGAGAATTGTTTACTATATAGATGTGTTTATGAATTGTAGTTTGAATATCTCGATGAAACACAGTCCATATTTGGTTCTGTTGTAGTCGAATGTATGGGCTGAATATTCTGATGAGCATCTGAACCAGATGCAGGTCCCGACTCTGGAGATGTCTGAGCCCTCCCCAACCTGTACAACTTTCCTGGAAGTGACCAACTAACAGGGTGCCTCTGGGAACCATGTCCAATTCAGGACCTAGTGTGCGCTGGGCAGGCAGGAGGACCAGTTGGAGTGCCCCAGGTTGTCAGTGGGCAGATGCCCCAGAGGAGACATGGACAGTGTTGATGTGGGTGGGGAACAAATCAACAGGTGCTGCCAGATGGTGACATCCTCTGATGCTTTCTAACATTTTGGGCACAGCTGTCAGGCATAATTGTGGAGTGGGAAATTCATTCGCAGGTGTGTCCAGATGATCCCTGTGAGGTGGCCTCAAGGCAACAGCTGGGCTTCAATGTCAGGGTGGGGGTTTGGGGCAATTGGTCAAAGGAACAATTGTCTCTTTGAGGAAATGGACCATTCAGTTGGACTAATAATGAAACTTATTGATATCCTGCCACTCTGCAGTGGGTAACTGCCCTCCATGGGGTGCTGCCTGTGGGGGGAAAAATTACAGTAAGAAGTCTCACATCAAATTAAAGTCCAACAGGTTTATTTGGCAGCACCAGCTTTCGGAGCACTGCCCCTTCGTCAGGTAAGTGGGAGTTCTGTTCACAAACAGGGCATATAAAGACACAAACTCAATTTACAAGATAATGGTTGGAATGCGAGTTTTTACAGGTAATCAAGTCTTAAAGGTACAGCCATGGTGAGTGGAGAGAGGGTTAAGCACAGGTTAAAGAGATGTGTATTGTCTCCAGCCTGGTCAGTTAGAGATTTTGCAAGCCCGGGTAAGTTGTGGGGGTTACAGATAGTGTGACATGAACCCAAGATCCCGGTTGAGGCCGTCCTCATGTGTGCGGAACTTGACTATCAGGTCTCTGCTCAGCGATTCTGCATTGTCATGTGTCGTGAAGGCCGCCTTGGAGAACTCTTACCCGAAGATTGGAGGCTGAATGCCCGTGACTGCTGAAGTGTTCCCTGACAGGAAGAGAACACTCCTGCCTGGTGATTGTCGAGCGGTGTTCATTCATCCGTTGTCGTAGCATCTGCATGGTCTCCCCAATGTACCATGCCTCGGGACATCCTTTCCTGCAGTGTATCAGGTAGACAACATTGGTCGAGTCGCAAGAGTATGTACCATGTACCTGGTGGATGGTGTTCTCACGTGAGATAATGGCATCCGTGTCGATGATCCGGCATGTCTTGCAGAGGTTGATGTGGCAGGGTTGTGTGGTGTCATGGTCACTGTTCTCCTGAAGGCTGGGTAGTTTGCTATGGACAATGGTTTGCTTGAGGTTGTACGGTTGTTGAAGGCAAGTGGGGGTGTGGGGATGGCCTTGGCGTTAACCAGGGCCTGTCAATCAATGACACAATGATTTTCTCCCCTAACCACCAGGACCCTGAAGGCCCGCCTCCTCTTTGTTGCATCACCAACAGGACCATGCATGCGCTCGGCTCCCTGCTGGACCAAGATGGCGGCAATTAATCTGAGCTTGCTCTGAGAAAAAATCCCCAGAGCTGCAAACCGAGGACCCACAGGCTCTTATTCTGGCCTTGCAGCCTACAGCGGGTGTTTGTGAAGCCTCCGCTCCCTCCCCACCCCGACTCCGGGGAAAAATTATGCAGACGCGGCAATGCATCAGGCAACTGGCACACCGCTCTCCTGTCTCCATGGCAATATCCAGTGATGCAGCACATGACGAAGGTGGAAATGATGATTTTCACAAGGTGTGATAGGGGCCAACAGGAGTGGAGTATACCATTTACTGGGCATACCAAATTGGGGATAGATCATCAGTGGCATGTGGTCTGTAGTTGACGGCATTCTGCTCCTTTAGAGGTTTTGTTGATATTTCTCAGTTCGGCATGAATGCTCATTTAACCTAATGGGCAGGAGACTTGATTGGAACGTAACCATAAATATGTTGGCTTCCAAATAGTAACTGTACCAGCTCGAAAATACTGGATGTGCCTTTCTCACGTTTATCGTAGGAGAGAGCGAGCCAGTATATGTCATTTTGCTGATGTCAGTGAGAACTGCATGATAAATGGTCTTGAGTGGATAATATTGGTCATTTTTCCTTGTCCTCTTAAAACTTCGGACCAAAAATGCTGGATCTGAAGACAGGTGAAAAGGTGAATTCTATTGTGCCCCATTTGATGTGAGACTGAACCACCTCTTTATAATGAGGAGAATGGTTGTACCTATCAGAGGTCAGAAAGTGCTCTCCTTCACGTAACAGTGTTATTTGTTTGGTATTCTGCAGCTGGATAAGCTTTCTTCAGCAGAGCAGCCAAATCTGATAGCACTGCAAGAGCTGGAGTCAACACAGGCACAAAAAGCTAAGGACCTGCTGCACATTTTAGGCTATGACTGCCCAAATGATGATGACTCTTCAAAGGACAAAGATGCTCCGAGACGAGAGCTTTTTACAGCTGCCTTTTGCCTTTTTGGTGCTTTAGATGGTAAGAAGGCAATTAATTTTATGCCCTAAAATGTTTTTGAAATATTAAATCAGTAAATAAAAAAACATCCTCATTATTAATATTTTTCCCGGCATATTTGCCTGGAAGTTCTCTTGACGATTCTCTGGCTAGAAATTAAAAGGAGCCCTGGGGAAAAGATGCAATTATCCGATGATCCATTTCTCCTGGGGTTCTGTGGAAGTTACATTGGGAGAATGGGAGAACTGCAGACATTCATGGCCATAAATAACTTTGTACATGACAAGTTGCCATAATTTGAATTTTGTTTACTGTCAGAACCAGTAGGTCTTTAGTTAAATATTTCTTTAGGTGTTCGTGATAAACATGTAATTATGTAAGTGAAATTGGTTTAAACTTTAAGCGAAAATTCAAAGACTTGTCTCTATTTTCAACCAAATTAATGTTTCTATGGAATAATCAGTATGGGAACAGTATTTTCTTAAAGTAATCTTTACTTTTGTCAAATTTATCAAGTTTTGTAATTGCCATTGATTTAAATCTGTGGTCAAAGCAATCCAAATGTTGTTTTATGTCAAATGTACCTTTTTATTTGTTCAGGTCTGTCTGAAGAAAGTCTTGCAGTTTTGGGTATTTGCTGTGAGATTCAAATTCTCCCAACATTGCTTTATTTGGTAAGTTCCCATAACGATTGATGGCTTCCAATCTACTCCCTAATCTTTTTGTTTTAGCTTTTTTCCCTCTTAGTCTTGGACTCGGTGAAGTCACTGTTCCTTCAAATATCTTCATACTTTCAGTCCCTCTGAGTCGTAGAGTCATAGCGATATACGGCACGGAAACAGGCCCTTTGGCCCAACTTGTCCACACCGACCAGGTTTCCTAAACTGAACTAGTCCCATTTGCCTGCGTTTGGCCCATATCCCTCTAAACCTTTCCCATCCTGATGCGTGATTAAATCACTCGGGAGGCTAGATTGTACCCGGGAAATAAAGGCTTTTATGACTGACAAGAATGGAGCACACTATATACAATACAATCCCAGACTAAAGGGTCTCCAGGCAGTGCAGTGACCTTTATACTTCCCCTGGTAGGCGGAGCCAACTGGAGTGTACCACAGAACAATATCAACAGGTAGAACAGCCCAACCCTAACACCAACAGTAATTACAGTAACCATATCTACAAACCCCATAGTGCTGACCATCCATGGCTCAGCACTCATAGTGGTAACCAACTATGGTTCACCACGCATCCATATACCTGTCCAAATGTCTTTTAAATGTTATACCTGCCTCTGGCAGCTCATTCTATATACGCATCACCCTCTGTGTGAAAGAGTTGCCCCTCGGGTCCCTTTTAAATCTTTTCCCCTCTCATCTGAAACCTATGCCCTCTAGTTTTAGACTCCCCTACCCTGGGGGGGAAAAAAACCTTGGCTGTTCACCTTATCTATGCCCCTCATGATTTTATAAACATCTATAAGGTAACCCCTCATCCTCCTACTCTCCAGGGGAAAAAAGTTCCAGCCAATCCAGTCTCTCCTCGTAATTCAAACCTTCCAATTCCAGTAACATCCTTGTAAATCTTTTCTTCATCCTTTCCAGTTTAATAACATCCTTCCTATAGCAGGGTGACCAGAATTGTAAGCAGTACTCCAAATGTGGCCTTACTAATGTCTTGTACAATTGTAACATAACGTCCCGACTCCTGTACTCAGTGCTCTGACTAATGAAGGCAAGTGTGCCAAACGCCTTTTTCACCACCCTGTCTACCCCACTTTCAAGGAACTATGTACCTGCACCCCTAGGTGTCTCTGTTTGACAACACTCTCCAGGGCCCTACCATTAACTGTGTAAGTCCTGCCCTGAATTGTCTTCCAAAATGCAACACCTCACGTTTGTCTGAATTAAACTCCATTTGCCATTCTTCAACCCACTGGCCCAGTTATCAAGGTCCCGTTGAAGTCTTGGATAACCTTCACTGTCCACTACACCAGCTTTTGATGCCTTTATGTTTTCTTTGGTTCAGTTATGTCAATTGCTCCTGTAAAGTGTGAACATATTGGCTTTATGGGACTTGATTCATACTGTCCAGTATTTACTTGTATGTCTGTATAACTCTGAAGTGTAACAGCAGCATCTCTTTGTGATCTGGACTATTTTATTTTCCTTTGCTTAGCACAAAGGAACAATGACTGACTGAACCAAGTACACAAAACATTTTCCCTGCTTTCTGCCCTTGGCTCTGCACCAAACGATGACTTATGCAGTTTGTATCATCAAGCTTATCAACTCCTATTGCTCTCCCTCCTCTTGAGTTCAGAAAAATACAAATTAGCACGTGAAATGGGACCAATCTTTAAAAGATACTTGTTGAGAGTTGTCACTACCTAATCAACCAGTTAAGATTGAGTGCAACCAATTAGTGGGATATTGAGTTTAAGACTGGATTTGATATGTTGGTGTACAGGGAAAATCTATAGCCATGAAAATAGTGAGTATCCCAGTCCAGATTGGGCTGGGTGATTGGATTGTGTGAACCACTTTTTTTCATCTTCTTAGTGCCAAGGCTTCTAGACTTCTCAAAGTCTTCAGCCGTATTTGACCAGAGAGAGTTCTTTACTACTGCCTGCTGCACTCAACGCTCCCAAAGTCTCTTACTTTTTACGCTTTTCCAATGGTAGATACCTGGTTGGATTATTGACAAGGCCTTATGCTCCTATAAAGATTTACTTTGGTTCAAAATACCATATGAAGAGTTGAGTTCTATGACTCAACCTTGGATTGAAACTCCTGCCATTAACTACTTAAGCCTTTGCATTTACCTTCTGACCTTGATCAATCACTCTTGCCTCCTCTTCCTTATCACATCTCGAGCTGTTCTCTCTGACTAGTGTTCTTCTCCCAGTAACATTCCATCTCTAGCATCAAGCTAACTCCCAAAAAGTTTCATTATTTGTATCTACTCCATATCGGTTATTTATGCCTAAGGCTGTGTGTAAGACCTGATAAGTTGTTCAATATGACCATTCTGTTCATGTTTTGTTTTAACTTACTGTAGTGTTTGTCAGTAAAATAACCTCTACTATTCTACTTGTACATGCTAATGAACTCCTGTACTTCAGCAAGCATTTTAACTTAGCAAGGTTAAATGAAAAGCCTGGCACAGCTTTGTCCTATGTTTATTTGTTTTGAGTATGTGCATACTTTAGAATGCTCAAATTTAGAGCTAAGGATGTAACCCTGGTTGGCCTCCCTGCTCTTCACAAACTTGAGCTCCACCTGTGTCCTAACTAGTGCCAAGTTTTGTTCACCCATCACACCTGTGATCACTGACCTGGACTGGCTCCTGATCAAGTTACATTTTTGATTTTTAAATTCTCATTTTGTTTGCAAATCTCTCCATAGTCTTGCTCTTCCCTATTTCTGTAACCTCCTCGAGCCCCACAACTTTGTTACCTCTGATTTAATGGCTCCATAATTGGTGGAAATGCCTCCATCCTGAGCTCTGGAATTCACTCCCTCAACCCTTTTTTTGCCTAGGCTTGCATTAAAACCAGCCCCTTTGACTGAGCTTCTGGTCATCTGACCTAATATCACCTTTTGTGATCTAGTGTCAGATTTTGTTTTGTAATGTCCCTCTGGATCACCTTGGGATATTAAGTGCTGCATAAATACAAGTTGCTGAACTGATTAGAACTGACTTGAAGAGGCAGTTGTTGGGCTGGCATCTCCTTCAGTGCTTCAGCATATTAAAGTGCACCTATTTTTAGTGTTTGTAATTGTTTTTGAAGTTCCGTCTCATTAATTGGCCATTTGCTACAATCAGAAATGCCTTCTCCAGAATGGATCATAATTCTTCCGTTTTGTACACTGATTACGTCGAGGTCAGATTGCCAATTGTATTTTCAGCCTATTGCTCTGTATAAGGGCATAGAGGTTGTCTAAAATGCACATCTTGTTGATTGACTGTTTCCTCTTTGCAGATTAATAACATCCCTGATGATGGAATGCTTCCTGTCGATAATCCAGACCTGCACCTCTTACAAGAAGAAGATCACTTTTACATAGCGCAGCGTCTATTTGCTTTATCAAATGTTTGCCTTGAAAAGGAAGAAAGTTCCATCAAAGTTGTGACTGGTAAACAGCCTGGTATGCTTCCAGTCTGCCTCTGCGTAGTTCTGCAGGGATTTGCTACTCTAAGTGGAATCCAAAGAGGAATATAAGCAATCCAAATCTGCAGGCTTAAATGGAGTTTGAAAGAAACGTTGGGCCTCATTTACTGTTTTAATAATTTAGTAATATTCAGTAGTTTATGTATTGTAAAAATAACTGGTATATAATTAATATTTCATGAAGGAGCTTGATGGAAAGTTCAAGTTGTGAATTCTAGTCAATATCAGAATAAGATATGTCGTGTCTATCCTTTAGAAAATTACAGAAAGGTATGCACAGGTTTTGGAGACTAGCTCTGTAGAAATGGAGAGATTGAAACTTGTCTGTTAGGAAGAGACCAATATTACTAGTTACCCTACCAGAAAAGTTTGACATTGTGTTTAAATGCACTCAAACGATCAGTGATCATTTAACATCAAAAATTGTAATTTAGAAACAACATTTGGATCATCTTGGCTAGGTCCAGGGGGGCTGACAGATGCAATTAGTCATTTATTTCTGCATGTCGGAGCAGCAGCTACTGGGGGTGTGGCCTTGGCACCTCCCAGCATGCTAAGGAAGCTAAGGGCAGATCAAAATGGTGGTGGAAGAAATTGGGAGGGGCCTTTCAGGAGTTCCCCTGAGCTTGGGCAAAAAATCTAAAATGGTGAGACTTCATGATCTGAAAAGTTGGACTCTGGAGGAAATCTTTATTCCCTGCTATAGGCCATATTTATAGTGCACCAATCTGATCTGCCTGGTTCAGTGACTGAGGAAGCAAGTCCAAAAGGAAGCCAAGAGGATTTTCTAACTAACTTTAGACATGAAGATGCTAGTTGGCCCGCAGCTGGTGATACTGGTGAAGACATGAGCTTATGCCTAGATCATAACATAAGGCATCAAGCGTCTCTTATTTCATGTGAACAAGTCTGGTGATTCTGATGAGCACTGACAGGACACAGACTGTAATGGCAGGGCTGAGCGTTGTGCTCAGTACTTCCCTGCCTTCTCAGGCTGCTTATAGCTCTGTGAATCATGCAGCTCGGAGTGTGATGACCTGAAACTCTGCCACGACTGCAGATTCGGTTTCAACTTTTGTCAGGTTTACGGTTTCCAGGTGTATATCCATGGATGCAAAAAATGTAATGGAGGACATTGGTAACAATGATGAAGACTCCTCATGAACCAGAAGCTGCTAGTGAAGGTGAGATTGGCCCCAGAACTGGCCAACATTTATGATGCCCATCTGTCTGGTGACGTAAAGAGAGTGCATTTAAAAAGGTAAGTTGGCTGGTCCTTGACCATATGAATCACACGCACAATCATTATCCTGTGTGCCCCTTGTTATGAATGGATTGCATTGACTCATGCCCTTTGCTTGCAGATTGATAGATTCTCTTGTGGTATTTGAGATCAGGCAGATTCCTTTGCTCAATCACCTGCCAGGGAAACACTGCCACTTCATGGAGAAGAGATGAATACCACAGCTGAAAGACTTTGGGTCAAACCCTTGTAGCCCACTCCCAAAGGCACTTGGAATGAAAGACGTTGAAGAACATGCTGTGTCACCTCTATTTTTCTGGGAACAATGTCAGACTGTTGTCATACACTGACATGTATCATACAATTCAGTAATCTTAAAATCCCATCTTGAGTTTGGGATCATACCATGGCTGGCAATGAAATATTTTTCTAAACAAGGAAAGTGTGAATTTCTGGTGCACGAGGTTTCTTTCTTGAATAAGATCTATGCCCTTGACAATTTTTCTGGCAGAAACATGGCAGCTAATAACCAGTACAGATTATCTGAATATATACATGTGTTCATGTGCTTACTATCAACCAATTCTTTTATGATGAGCAAGTTTAGTGGAGTATGCGACAACTTTTCTTTGCTAGAAGAAAATTTGAAAGTTCCCACAGTTGAAAGTTCTCCAACTGCACAGTGACCCATTTCTCTGTGTAGATGCCCACATTATAGTCTCAGGATGTGCATTATTGACATGAACCTTTACACTCAAGCAGGGTCTTCCTGGAGAATATCTGGGTGATTAGCTACGCCTGATTTGAGTTGGTGTCCTTCCCGGAGCTCATGCAATATATCTCTGTACTTGTTACAAAACCACTTTAGGGGGAAGTGATGGCTTGTGGTTTTAGCGCTAGACTATTAATCCAGAAACTCAGCTAAGATTCCAGAGCAGCTGCCATTCTTTATTGAAGTCCCAGTAAAAGAAGAGGCTCTCCTTCTGCAGGTTCACTACTGGAAAAAAATCCTTCCAAAACATGTATGATGATACTCCAACAGCAACATTTTCAGCCTTCTCGATTCTTGCCCAAACAAAATCACATTTCTTGTCATATGCTGATAGAACAGTGGGCATTCCAGTCTAGCTAAGGGACTTAATGGGCTATTTATTTTGTGGCATAGTGGTTAGCACCACTGTCTTTCAGCACCAGGAACCCAGGTGACAGTGTGGAGTTTGCATGTTCTCCTCATGTCTGTGTGGGTTTCCTCCGGGTACTCCAGTTTTCTCCCACAGTCCAAAGGTATGCAGGTAAGGTTGATTGGCCATGCTCAATTGACGCTTGATGTCAGAGGGACCAGCAAGGTAAATAAATTGCCTCTTAATTCCAAGGTACCAAGGCATTCCCCAATACTTGTTAAATTGAGGAACCAATCATCAAGTGGAACTGCCATTGCAGAGGACATTTACACAATAGGGAACATGACATCTGTAACTGGTAAGGGCTGGCTCCAAAAGCCCTGTTCTCACTTCTCCGTGCCAACATTCATAGTTTGATTGTGTGTGGTCTTTGGTATTCGACACTAAAAGAGCAGGATATCATTAATCATTTTAAGAAGATGTTAACTTTGCCATGGTAGAATTATTTTTGAGATGTGTAAGATGCTTATGGGTCAGTGCCCAAGAATATGACTGGGTAAACACTGTGTTGTGGTAGGGAGCTTAGCTGTTGTATGATGTACAGAAGATGGATTCTGCAATGGTGTGTTAAAAGGAATTAAACTTTAGATGTGTTTAGTGCAAAGGAAATCTGGTCAGGCTGCAGCAATTCCCGTAAGGTCGTTGAGAAAGGTGTGCATACTTTAGTGTTGGTATGGCCAGAGGCAATTTGCCTAATCTTGAATTTATATTTTTGTCCCCTTGCCAAGTTGAAGGGGATTGGAAATGTATTACAACAGCACTGGCATCACCAAATTCTGCCCAACTATAAGACATCTACTTTGAAGAGTTGTTGCCCTGCAGAGTTTTGAAGGCATGAGTCCAAAGGAACAGGATATCATAATTTTGGATGAAAGTTGGCACTTTGAGCTCATAAGTTTGAGTTACAATGTTGAAGTCCTGATTTACTGTAAACCAATTTTTTCGCACAAGTTGACTTTCACAGAACTTGGCCGAAATGGTCAGTTTTGTCGAGTTGTAAACTTACACAACTCGACAGTGCTGAGTTGTGTAAGTTCATCTATGCATCGAACCTAGTTTTAAGTATGTGCCTTGTGACCAAACTGCTTGTGACATGAAAAACAAAACCATAGGAACATGCAAAATAACTCCCATGTGCATAACTACATAATTTCCGGTGCATTTTCCTCTGTGCAAAATGCAATGAGGGGTCATCAGTGGTCACTTGTGTGTAGGAACTGAGCACTTTTTACACCTCTGTAATTTGTGTACTGACCCTATTTAACAATTGACATACTGCGTCTGCTGGGACTTAGAAGGCGTAATATTGCTGATACATAAACTTAGTTAGATTTTGTCTTGGGCAATCTTACCTTCTCGCCCCACCACTCGCTGGGTGGGATGAGCCGGTAAGATCGCAAGAGAACGGAAAAATCGGATTCATGCCTGATTTCTCACCACTTGCGATCTTACTGGGGCCAGATATCTGGCTAGATCAGTCTCGCACCCGAAAAGGGTATGAGACTGATTATAATATTTAAAATCAATGGTACGTAAAATTTGATTATTACAAGTGAGTCCAGGGCGCAATTATCCGGACACTTGCCATAGTGGCCTCACCGGCAAGGATCACGTATGGTCCTCATCAATTGGAACCGGTGTGGTGGTCTCGCCGGCAGGGCCAGGGGCCATTAAAGCCCCTGCGAGGTTGGGGCCAAGTGTAGGTGTCCCTTGGGCATTACCTGCCTCGCGCACACTGGCAGTGCTCACTGGAAAGGGCCTGAGGGGAGGGGTGGGGCCTGAAGGGAGGTAGGTGGGGGGAGGCTGTGCACTCCGCAACCACAATGGGGTGGAGGGAATTAAGCAGCCTATCCTGTGGTGGGGGTGGTGTTCACCCTCGTTCGACACTTAGAATCTTTTTGGTAAGATCGCCCCCTTTGTTTCTGTGGAAACTCGATGATAAACAATGGTAAATGATATTGAAGTGCATTGTGATTTCATTTGATGTAAATTGATGACAGCTGATAACTTGAAATGTCGAATGAACAAATATTGAATGCTTTTAACCACAAATGATGTCAATTTTCTGGTAGGTAGTTTACTTAAAACAAAGGTATTAACTTCTCATTCAGTTTTCAATGTAAACCTATACCATTATCTAAACAAAAACTGAACACCATTGTAATCTGAATGACTTCATTTACTCCAAGTTCAAAACCTGGAACACCAATCTATGTCCCATATTTCCACAAAGGAAAAGGAAATGAGCGTCAGTTGAAAGTCACAATGTTTGATTATCTGAATATTCCTTTGCTTACATTCACCTAATACAAATCTGAATTTCTGACCAATTTTAAATGATAAAGTATAATTCTATTAGTAGTAAATGTGGATTTCTAAAAAGATTTTAAAGTAAGTATTGAACAGCAGTTTTTTAACTCTGCATGAATATATTACAAAATTAAATTTTCATGTTTTGAAAAACTAATTGTAATTTGTATTCAACATAAAGTCAAATTGCTTGTCAGTTTTGTATATTGTAATCCGATTAATATCAGACAGATCAAAGCATTTTGAGATCATTAATTTTGATCTGTTTAAAACCTTTTACTGGAGTACAGTACTTTGTGTGAGCCTAATCCCGTGAATTTGACTTGGCTTGATGTTTACTGCGGTTGTATGGATTTCCCACTGAGTGGAAGTCCAGATTTTGTCAAAAGAAATTAAAAACTAACTTTCCTTAAAACAGAAATGTTTTATTAAATGATTATTGTGCATTGTACTGATTGATGCCAATCTATCCCAATATTTAGGCTGATTTGTCATGCCACAATTGTTTTTAGCAGTTTACCTGTCTAAATGAGGAGTGAATTGTTCAAAAGCGGAATCATTTAAAAATATCTGTATTGCTGTTTTGTTCCTTGCAAATTAAAAATTGTTGAGTTCTTATAAGAATGTTGTTTGAAAATCTCAGACTATTTCAAAATGTTGCCAAAATGTCCATCTGATCTCTCTTGCTGCCTCATTTCTCCCCGGTTTGGAAAGCTGTTGGTGAGTTCCTTGGAACAATTTCACAATGGTTTGATGATTCTCTGATTATGCTAAATGAAGTCTGTGGGGCAAATTTTACCGTCCCACCTGCCACGGGAGTTGGAGTGGGCAAGAGGCGGACCATGGGAAGGTCTGTTGACCTCGGAGGGATTTTCCAATTTCGGGGCGAGCGAGGCCATAAAATCGCACCCCAAGTCTATTTATGCTACAGCATCAGGAGGAGCATTACCTGCACATCTGCAGATGCAGTTTCAATGTATGTGATGACACTGATATGTCCCAGGAGACTGCCTGCTTTAAACTGAACAAAGGCAGAAAACACAACACTGATCTCGTTCCCTGTTTTCTTTGCCACTTGCTAAGATATTGGAGTAAAAGGAAGATTTGATAATGAATAAAATCAAGATTTTTTAAAGAAATGGACCTTGGTAAAACTTGGCCAAGGTGGTCTATTAACAATGCTGAGTTGTGTCAACTTGTGCAAGGGGCAATGCCAAGAACCCCAGTGAAAGCCTCATGGGGGAGTGGGGAATTAGTTTATTTGTGGTGGTAGGGGAGAGTGGACATTGGAGCTGGGGATGCCAGTGATTGCTGTTTGGGTGGGAGGGAGTGTTGGGGAAAGGATCCAATGCCAGTGATGTTTGGGGGTGCCAGCATTGACTGCTTTGGGGGTAGGATTGCCGGCATTGACTGTTGGGGGTCCAATGTTTTTATTTGGCAGAAGTTCTTTTTAAAGGTGAGGTTGACTGCTGGAGGGTGGTGTTGGTATTGACTGTTTGGGGTGGTGGGTGGGGGCGGCAATGTTTTTAACTTGACAAGAGTCCTTTTTAAACAAGTTCAATATATATCTGACCAGCCAATTAAATTAAAGATTAATATTCCACATGCATGTGTCAAATCATCATGACACCTCCACCCCTCATGAGGAATGAAATGCAAATTCATTTCATTTAAGAAATCCTAATAAAATTAAAAGCAACACGTGCACAGCCATTCACACTTTTAGTCTAATTTTTTGTGCTTTATTTCCAATCAAAAATCTACTTTGGCCCCAACAGAGTCCCTACATGAGAGACATTACAGATCCAAGCTGACACAACAGTCCATATTCCTGTCTTGGACTTGATCAAAACCAGATCCAAGCTGATAGGATGAGGCATTACACCCCCTCCTGGGCTAGATCTAAGCTTCATATCAGCCAAAAGGCTGGGATGGTGTTTTTAAAAAATGTTCCAAAAGGCTAATTGAATCAATTATATTCAATTGGTTTTGGTACCCAAATAATTCTAAACTGAGTTAGATTCTGGATGGCATGCTGTGGCATTGCTTTCAAGTGGTGGTTACAAAAAGGTCAGCCTTGTATTTGTTTTGATTGGATATCAGCTGAAGGATTTGGGGTGGAATATTAAGACTGCGTTGCGCCCCTCTTTGGGGTTTGAAGCGATTAGCATGATTGGCTCCGGTTTTCACAACCAGCGCGGTTTTACAACCCCAGGATTTCCGGATTTTTTCTGGTTAATTTATTTAAATTTATGTATATGATCATTTCAATGTGTTTAGTGAGTCTAGTGCTCAATCATCCAGGCTCGCTTGCCTTTATGGCCTCGCCGGGAGAGGTTCTCTCTGGCGAGGAAAACACCTCCCTATGAAAGGAGAGCAGTCGTGTTGGCCTCGCCGGTGGAAACGGAGGCCATTCAGACCCCCGGGGAGACCGAAGGCAAGGTGGGGGTGCCCCTTAACACTGCCTAGCTGCCAGGCTAGCAATGTCCATTGGGCACCTGGACAAAGCCCACTGGGTGGTGCCGGGGGGGGGAGGGCAGTGCCGGGGGGGGGGGATATTGGGGATGTGGGCAATAGGGGGGAGAGGGGGTTAATGAGGGGAGGGGGCCCGCTGCCTCTCTGCAGCGATTGGTGGGCGGGAGGATGGGGGTCCATGATTGGTCTGGGCGGTGGAGGGGCAGTGCCGGCTGCATCTTGGACCGAGAGCCCCCGCGATTGTGGCGGGGGGTGGGTTACTTGAGGCAGCCTGCATTAGCAGGGGCCTGACAATGCTCTTTGTCTGTCAGGCCGCTGCTACTGTTAATGTGCACATGCAGCCTCAGAGGTCTCCCTCTACAGGCTCTTGGTCGCATTAAGCCCCTCCCACAAGCTTCTGCAGCAAGCAACGGACTCGCTCAACATTTTGCAGCCAGAGTGCCTATTTGGGGGAGGGGCTGAAAACAGCCCAAACAATGGATCTGGAACTCTGCCAGTTCCATGCCTGCCTGACACTTGGACAAAAAGTTGTAAAATAGTGCCATTGGTTTTTTGCATTGCTGTTATCTGCCTCGTTGAATGTTTTTAAGGCAAGGATACTTACATTTTTGAACAGTAAAGGAATTAAGGGTTATGGTGAGCGGGCGGGTAAGTGGAGCTGAATCCACAAAAAGATCAGCCATGATCTTATTGAATGGCTGAGCAGGCTCGAGGGGCCAGATGGCCGACTCCTAGTTCTTATGTTCTTATCTCCCAGGTTGCATGTAACAGCCAAATTATGTTCACTATTTAAAGGGCTTTCCTTTTCTGACTACTTATTCTGTGACTCGCTGTGACTCCAGGATGCTCCCGAACCCCTCCGCCATGGCCCAACATTGCAGGTATGACGTGGGGCTGGTGCCAGCACGGGATGGACACTCTCAGTTGCTGCCCAAATAAGGTAATTAATTTTCTTTCATGATTCTTTCCTCTCTGATTTGACTGATCATTTGAATTTCACAACCCACTGAAGTCATTGAGTTCAGTTCCTGCAGCAGTCCAGACGCTATAGAATCCTTACAGTGCAGAAGGAGGCCTTTCGGCCCATCGAGTCTGCACTGACCACAATCCCACTCAGACCATAACCCCTTAACACCATGCCTTTACCCTGCTAGTCCCCCTGACACTGTGGGGCAATTTAGCATAGCTAATCAACCTAATCTGCACATCTTTGGACTGAAGGAGGAAGCCAAAGCACCCGGAGGAAACCCACGCAGACACGGGGAGAATGTGCAAACTTCACACAGACAGTGACCAAAGCCAGAACTGAACTCGGGTCCTTGACGCTGAGGCAGCAGTGCTAACCACTGAAAGAGCAACTTAGTGCAAGATGGGTCCATTCAAAAGTTTGATGGCAGCAGGGAAGAAGCTGTTCTTGAGTCAGTTGGTACGTGACAGTTTTTCATATGCAGGTAAACTAGAAGCAATGATCCAGTAGAGAGAGATGTGGGCCAAATGACATGAGGGGCCCTATTTTACCATTTTGATTCTAAGTGCTGGGCGGACTTGAAACTGGGAGTGTTTCAGATCCGATTTTTAGACCCGTTCTCAGGCGCCCCCATACACACTCTGCCTGAAAAAATATCAGTGATTCCGAATTGCGCTGCACAAGCCTGTGGGTGGGGCTTAACATCCAAAATCCTGCAGCTCCGATTGACACCTCCAGCTGCGCATGTGAAGAAAAATAATGATAGAATAAAGCTCTCCTGCCACATCCCTCCTGGGCTGGATAATGCCTCCCCCTGGCCCCCACAGACATTGCCTCACCCAACGCCACACAGACTGATCAGAGGCTCCTCCCCCCTTCCACCCCCTGATCTCAGGCAGAAAGATCCATCCTCCCCCCCCCCCCCCGCCCCCCCCCCCCCCCCCCCCCCCCCCCCGGCCACCCTGCAGAGTGATTTCCCCCTCATCCCCACCCCGGACCCTCCCACACAAGGCCCCCATCTCCTCCGGACTCCGATGGCTGTGTGACACCTCCCTCTCTCTACCCTGCCCCTAATCATTGAGGCACTGATCTACTCCACACCGCCCCCCCCCCCCCCCCCCCCCACTCCCCATTCAGCACACCTGCAAGTGTTCACTTCCCTTCCCCTCAATGCTAACAAGCAAACTGCATGGAACTTGCTGGAATGCAGCTGATCTGCCCTAACGAGGGGCAGCTCCATAAAAAACTCCAGAATGGACAGACAGGCAGGCATGCAGTGCAGGACAATGTGCGCATGACCAGCCCCCCCCGATTTACTGAGGGCTACCTCGGCAGGCTGCTGGCTGCAACAGAGGCGTGGCGGGACACCCTCTTTCCCCCCCAGAGGAGGACACAGACCCAGGGGCTCTGATGGCAATGCAGCCTGGGAGGAAGTCGCCGCCTTGGTCAGTGCCAGGGTACTGGCCCCCCAAACTGGGAAGCAGTGCTGGGAAAAAGTTAATGACCTCATCCATGCAGCAAGGATGAGCGCTGAACCCCATCTTGCATCTTCCCCCAAATCTCTCCTAGATCCTCCCATCCCAGCACCCTGCATGTTTTCAGCCCCTGACCCCCAAGCACCACCTCCTTATCCCCCCTCAAGAGCCCCACTGCGCTTGCCCTCTAAGGGCCACCACCTGATATTCCGTAGTATTCACGCCACCATTTCTTTCACGGCTCCTTCTGTCTCCACAGGAGAAGACCGACCATAACACCTGTGAGAGAGTGAAGACAGTGGGTGGTGAGCCAGACCTCTGGGTCCTCACCACCTTTGAGGAGCGGGTGCCGGAGCTCTCCAGAGAAGGGGAGATGCGGCCTGTCAGCGACAGCTTGGTCGGGCTGCCGTCAAGACGTGAGCACCTGCCATTCCTCCACTCACTTTGAGGCAACTTCTCGGGGGCATGAGTTTTGGGTGCAAGGGGCAAGGTTTAAAGGAGATGTACGAGGCATGTTTATTTGCACAGAGAGGGTAGTGGGTGCCTGGAACTCACTACCGGGGAAGGTCGTGGATGCAGATACGAAAGTGACCTTTAAGGGGCGTCTTTACAGCTATGTGAATGGGATGGGAATAGAGGCATATGGTCCCTGGAAGGGAAGTGGGTTACAAATCTGTCTGGTCTCTTCAAGCTTGGAGGGCCAAAGGGCCTATTCCTGTGATGTAATTTTCTTGGTGCTTTGTTCTATGTTCAATGGAGAACTGTGAATCATGTATTTGGCATCCCGGATTCCTCTCCCTCCCTTGCACTTAACCTTGCGTCCTGTGTTGCAGGGACAGATCCGGACGCCCGAGCCTTCTGGACTCCAGGTCCGTACCGCAGCTCCTGCCTATCCTGTTCAGGACAGCTTGGATGAGTCCTCGGAGGATATGGGTGAAGGGACCTCCGAGGGTGGCACCGTTTTGGCATCAGCTGCCAACTCACAACTCACCATCCCAGATACTGATATTTCAGTGGGTTCAGCTGGTGGTGAGGCTTCTGGGTCACTCTCTGGTGAGCACGACACATCTGCTGACATACATCGGGTGGAGGAGGGAACGTCCGAGGCATCTGGCATGCAGGGGCCTGCTGGAGGTGAGGACTCAGCTGGCTCCAGGCTACACGTTGGGCCTCAGATCACTTCTCCCTCAGCTGCTGGAGATGCAGCAACAGAACCAGGGAATGCAGGAGGGGCTGACGGCCACACTGGACCAACTGCGAGGCTGCTGGGAGGAGCCCCAAGCTTTCAGGTGGATTAGCTATTGACTGTTTTGCGTGCTTCCCAGGTCAACACTGCAAGGATGGCGTCTGCAGTGGAAAGCCTGGAGCAGGGGATCCTCACCATGAGTGGCAGGCTCCAAGTGCTGGCCGAGTCACAGCAGAGTCCCAGAGGGCAGCAGCTGAGTCATAGCTGACCACAGCTGAGGGACTGAACAGGATTCTCGAGATTCTGCGGCCCATGGCTGAGAGGCTCGAGAGCTTGCAGGAGACCCAGGGGGACAGCGCTGAGACACAGTGGGCCATGGCAGCAGCCCTTGAGAACATGGCCCAGTCACACAGGGTCATGGCTGAGGGTTTGCAGAGCATGGCCCAGTCTCAGAGGGCACTTGCTGCGGCCATTGACAGGTGGCCCCCTACTCAAGTGGCCATCACAGCGGGCTCGGCCACCATGGGTAGGACGCAGGTGGTCCTCCAGGACTGGCAGTGTCAGGTGATGCCGGAGCTTCTGGAACTCACTGCAGAAGCACCGCTGTCCCATTTAGTGACCCAGGGGACCACAGGAACCCCGAGGGAGGAGGAAGGGCTCGAGCCCATGCCGGGGTCTTCCAGCCAGGAGACGGTGGCTGTGGCTACACCTTCTGACTCCCCCCTTCCTGACACCGGGGCATCTCAGGGGCAGCGGGATGAAGAGGGTGTCATGGAAACATCCCAGATACCTGGAAGCAGGCCAGGGTTCTCAAGGTCCAAGGCCTCCAGAGGACGCCCGCCATGGGCATCACAGACAACGGGGCGAGGTAGGCAGCTGGCCCCCTCCACCTCCGATGTACATTCTGGTGAGTCACTGAGATGTAGTGGTTGACCACGTACGGTTAGGAAGTTGCACTGAGATGGCACGGGTGAAAGGCTGCACTAGTTAGAAAGATATTTCAGCACCTTAACGTTTTCTGTTCACATGTTAGAACGTCTGATTTAAACACCTTTATTGCAATTAAGTGTTTTTTCCCCACCCACCTGTGACTAATTTGTCTCAGATTTGTCTCGAATAGGAATCCTCTTCCACTGATGATCGTCAGAATGATGCTTCCTGTTGGTGTCAGTTGGGGAGGCCCCTCAATGCTGAGAAACTGAGGAAAGGAAGGCATTGGTTCCCCAGACCCCCCGAGCGATTCCCTTCCCTCCCCCACCCCACCCCACCCACCCCAGGGCCCTGTGTGGGGGTTTCAGATCCCCTACCCACTACACAGACGCGGGCCCAGGTGCCAGCATACATGCGGAGCTCAGGTAGGAGTCAGACTAGTTTGTACCAGGGCATCATCATAATGGTGCTTAGTGAGTTGTCATCACCCTCCTGCCTGCCAAAAAACTCACTAACTCCGAGTACCCAGGCCAATCACTGATGTGACAATGTTGCAGGAGATAGAAGGAATTTTGGGGGAGGGGGGGATGGAGCCCACAGACACGTACCCCTAGCGACTGAACCACCTGGTGATCAGGGCCTCCCTTGCCATCCTCGCATGCCTCATTTGAGCTGCCAGCCCTCCAGCGTCTGGTTGGTGTTCCTCAACAGGCTCTTCCTCTTCTTCCCCCTCCTCCTGCTGGTCATCCTCCTCTCCAGCGACATTCAGCCAATTCGATTCACTCCATATGATATCAAGAAATGGCTGAAGGCACTGGATACAGCAAAGGCTATGGGCCCTGACTATATTCCACAATAGTACTGAAGATTTGTGCTCCAGAACTTGCTGCACCCCTAGCCAAGCTCTTCCATTACAGCTACAACACTGCCATCCACCTGGAAAATTGCCCAGGTATGTAATGTGTGCAAAAAATAGGACAAATCCAACTCGGCCAATTACCGCAACATCAGTCCATTCTTGAACATCAATAAAGTGATGGAAGGGGTCATCAGCAATGTGATCATGCAGCATTTACTCAACAATAACCTGCTCACAAATGCTCAGTTTGTGTTCTGTCAGAGTCACTCAACTCCTGACTTCATTTCAGCCTCGGTTCAAATATGGACAAAAGTGCTGAATGACAGACATGAGGTGAAAGTGACAGCCCTTGACATCAAGGCCGCATTCAACAGAGTGTGGCTTGAAGGGGCCCTAGCAAAACTGGAGTCAATGGGAATCTGTGGGAAAACCCTCTGCTGGTTGGAGTCATACTTGGCACAAAAGAAGATGGTTGTGGTGATTGGAGGTCAATCTCAGCTCCAGGAGTTCCTCAGGATAGAGTCCTAGGCCCAACTATCTTCGGCTATGTCAGCAATGACCTTACTTCCATCACAAGGTCAGATGTGGTGATGTTCGCTGATAATCACACAATATTCCACACCATTCACAACTCCTCAGATACTGAAGCAGCCCCTGTTCAAATGCAGCAAGACCTGGGCTAGTGACAAGGAACATTTGTGACACACAAATGCTAGGCAATGGCCATCTCCAACAAGAGAGGATCTAAGCATCACCCCATGACATTCAATGGCTTTACCATCACTGAATCCCCCACCATCAATATCCTGGGTGTTACCATTGACCAGGATCTGAAGACTAGCCACATAAATACTGTGGCTACCAGAGCAGGCCAAAGGCTAGGAATCCTGTGGGACTAACTCGCCTGACTCCCCAAAACATGTATCATCTACAAGACACAAGTCCGGGGTGTGATGGAATACACTCCACGTGCTTGGATGAGGACAGCTTCAGGAACACTCAAATAGCTTGACACCATCCAGATAAAGCAGCCCGCTTGATTGGTGCCCCTTCCACAAACATTCAATTCCTCCACCACTGATGAACAATGGCAGCCATTTGAACCATCTACAAGATGCACTGCAGGAACTCGCCAAGTTTCTTCAGGAAACGCCTTCCAAATCCACAACCATCAATAAGGACAAGAGCAGCAGATACCTGGGAACAGCACTACCCGGAGGTTTCCCTCCAAGTCACTCACCATCCTGATTTCTAAATATATCACCGTTTCTTCACTGTTGCTGGTCAAAATCCTGTAACTCCCTTCCTAACAGCACTGTGGGTGTACCTACACAGTAAGAAGCCAGGTTAAAGTCCAGCAGGTTTATTTGGTAGCAAATGCCACCAGGTGTACCTACACATCAGGGACTGCAGTGGTTCAAGAAAGCAGCTCACTGCCACCTTCTCATGGGCAACTAGGAATGGGCAATTAATTATCGTCTAACCAGCAATGCCCACATGCCATAAATGAATTTTTGGAAAGTCCCAGTTCTGGCTACTGTAGCTTCGGTCTGGGATTATGGAGAACTGCCAATCAATAAGATTTGTGTACAGTTCTCTGTGGCAGGACTGCCTTCCAAATGAGGGACTCACCCCAGTTGATGGCTGCAGGGTAGCTAGTATCAGTGGCAATGTGCTCACTGATGAGACCTTGGATGGCAGGAAGGGAAACCCTGTCATCTGAAAAATCTTGGCCTTGTTTTGTTAAAACAGTGGACACAGAATTTCATATGGACATGTTAAAATGTTCATGACGAATATTTGCATGGATCACCTTTAACTCTGTTGACATATTCTGTGACCAATGGTGTTCTTTTTGGGACAACTTCTGGTTGGCCCTCCTTTTCCAATAATGTTTTTCCAAAAATATATGAAGCACTTAGAATGTGATTTATTCTGTATAACTGAGTAAAATCTGGCATGTCATTGGATGGTGTAAGTGGAATATTGAGCAGGCTACTACGCAGAATGTTCCGGCCACGCTCGCCCCAAGACCGGAAATTCCTGCCCGAGAGCAACCGACCTTTGATTGGTCCGCTGAATTTTCCCATCCCACCCACTAAGATTCCTGTGGCGGGAAGTACGGGAAAATTCCGCCCTTGGTGGTTTCAAAAAAGCAGTAAGTTTTACATCAAAGATAACTGCAGGTAGTTACATTCTAGCACTTGATTGGGGCGGTGGGGGTGGGAGAGCATGGGTGGAGGTGGGGGGGGGGGTGCGCGGGGTGGCAGTTATTGCAGCAGAAGGGGCTGTTAAAATCACCTGCCACATGAAAGTTAAATGATGGTTGGAATAAGAGCATTGTGCAACTCCAAGTACCCCGGTAAAAAGCAGAATAAGGAACCACGTTCCAGCTGGTGATGCTACACATGATGCCAAAATTGCATTTCTTTTCCTGAATTTTACAGATTCACCTCTGATTTCAGATGGATGTACTTGACATTGGAGGTGGTTTTCCACCATCTGGACATGACAGTTTCACATTTGAAGAGGTAGCGTGAAATGAATTAAAGTCATTGTTGAGGACGTATGAATGTTCTTTAACATCTGGAATTCAATGTTTGTGAACGTATAGGGAAGTGATTTTTGGACACAAACAAGTAAAAGAACTGTGCAAACTACTTTTGTACATTCTGATGCTTGACCTGGTGATTATTTCCAGCAGTTTTACTTTGGTTTCAGGTTTTCAGCAGCTGCAGCGTTTTGCTTCAGTGAACCATTTTTCTCGCTGGGTCACATTCAGTGAGGGGACCTGTTTGCTGTTGCACAAACCAGTCAGCATCAACAAAGGCATTGGATTCGGACATGACACATGCACACCCAGCCCAATTGATCATCCTCCCTGTCAATGGAAACCTGAAATAAAAACAAAAGTTGCTGGAAATATTTAATTGATCAGACGGCCTCCCCCCACCCCGCTGTGTATTCGTACCCGTGCCGACTTGAAGTCACGTCAGGTCAGTGAGGTTTACAACCATTTCACCCCAAAGTGAACCTGTCCTGGGGATCTACCAGGGGGATGAGTATAGCCCTGGGGAGAGAGGGACATGGCCAGGCAATGCCCCCTGGCACTGGCCCTTGGCACAGGTTGCCACCATGCCAACCTAGCAGACCCTAGTGGGACCCTCATGGGGGTGGGGGCTTCATTTGTATGTGGTGGTGACCGTGAGCAGATGTGGAAGCTGGGGATGCTGGCAATAGCCATTTGGGGAGGGGGATGTTGGCATTGACTGTGGGTGGGGAGTCGGGGGGCGGAGAAAGGGCCCAATGTTCAGGTGGGACATGCTGACACTGACAGTTGGGGCAGGAAGTGCCGACTCCAATCGGAGTGGGGGAGGTCCCCCTGAACACTCCATGGTGGGCTGTGGGGAGGATCATTCATGTTCTGATTGGGATGCCCTTCAAATATGGCGGCCTGAATTCCGTATAACCGGGCTTTGCTGGCATATCTAGGCCCCACCCTCCCACATGACAAAGTCAAACTTGCCCAGCTGTTTTTTTTGACTGTGGTAAGATACGGAGAGAAAGCCACCCTGTTTCTCTGGAGAAATGATGTGGAGATGCCGGCGTTGGACTGGGGTAAACACAGTAAGAAGTTTAACAACACCAGGTTAAAGTCCAACAGGTTTATTTGGTAGCAAAAGCCACACAAGCTGGAGAAACACATTGTTTTTCTCACCGGATCCAATACTCGGCCAAATTCTAATAAGATCGTGGCACAGTGGTTAGCACTGCTGTCTCACAATGCAAGGGAGCCAGGTTCAATTCCCGGCTTGGGTCACTGATTGTGAAGTTTGCACATTCTCTTAGTGTCTGCGTGGGTTTCCTCCGGGTGCTCCGGTTTCCTCCTACAGTCCAAAGATGTGCAGGTTAGGTGGATTGGCCATGCTAAATTGACCCTTCGTATCAGGGGGACTAGCTAGGGTAAATGCATGGGATTATGGCGATAGGGCCTGGGTGGGATTGTGGTCGGTGCAGACTCGATGGGCACTGTAGAGATTCTATGATTCTATAATCCATTGTTTCGGGTCAATTACATTTCTTATTTGTTTTGTTAATCTGTCCACATATTCTGCCTCTCCTGCTGAGTATTCTCAACAGGTATGTGATCACTCCTCACTTTTATATAATTTATTCATTAGTGTCACAAGTAGACTTACATTAACACTGCAATGAAGTTACTGTGAAAATCCCCTGGTCGCCTCACTCCAGCACCTGTTCGGTACACTGAGGGAGAATTTAGCATGGCTAATGCACCTAACCAGCACGTCTTTTGGTCTGAGAGAGGAAACCAGAGGACCCAGAGGAAACCTCTGCAGACATGGGGAGAACCATGCAAACTCTGCTCAGACAGTGACCCAAGGCTGGAATCAAACCTGGGTCCCTGGTGCTGTGAGGCAGCAGTGCTAACCACTGTGTCACCATGCCGCCCACATCATACTCTTCAGGACAACATGCTAATAATTATTAATAATGAATATATTAGTCTATTATGTATCATCAAATCACATGAGAACTTTATCAATGTGCATACTCTCCAAACTACTTCACTTAAAATTAAAGTGCTAGCTATCTGACATTCGCCTCTTAATATTTTACCTGTTTCAGGGAACAGCGGTGATCAATCCTGCACTGGACATTTACTTTCCTGAAGAAAATGGTGTTAAGATAATTGCTGAACCTGGCCGTTATTATGTGGCATCATCCTTCACACTGGCAGTCAATATTATTGCCTGAAAAATTATTTAAAAGACTCAATCCCACTCCAATGGTATTTTTCATCATTGAAATATTCAATAGACAAGTGGCATATAGAACAAGTGTGGCAATATATTGCATGTGATGGGATGTGGATTTATTCCAGTGATTAACAGAGTTGGAGGAGACGTGAAGTGGAAGTTGGCTGCTTCACACAAGAGAAAAAGTAGTTGCTCCATTTTGCTTCAAGCCATGACAGTAATTAAAGTCTGAAGATGCAACACGAGTAAAGCTTGGTGTTGCATTCTTGGCCTGTGTTACCTTAGCTGATCTCAGCCAGGATCAATATTAAGAATGATTTTTAGGCTGCTGAAGGATAATAAATCAGCCGGGCTCTCACTCCTGTTTATTTTTCAGTAATATCTAATAAGAGTGTTTGTGTGTGGATTTCTGAAGCAAAGATAAAGGCAAGGTGAGGGTTCAGTCTGGGTTCTGGTGCTCCCAACAGGGATGTGGGGAGATATTTTACCATCGCGTTTTCAGGCGTGAAAATTTGGTAAAGTCAGGCATGAGGCCATTTTTTTTACACCAGTTCCCACTTTACCAAAGCCCAAAAAATCAGCACGATTGGGAACCTACCCAAAACAGGCATGACGTCAATTTAAATAATTTTGCATTCATAATCCAATTAGTGAGTTGCACGCCCCACTTTACCAGTGCATCTGCCTTTACCATTGTGTTCGCCCAATCCAGATGGGTCTGAAACAGACATGCTCAATAAAAGTTTGATTCTGGTGTTCCATCAGTGAGGAGGTAAGTGCCTACGGTCGGACGGCTCTGTGCTAGTCACAGGGGGTCATTTTGTGGCGGCCATGTTGTGTTTTGGGTCGGGAGGGCTCTGCGAGTGAGTGGGGGGCTGTTGCCCATGACTGTGTCCAATGTCCAATTTGCAGCACCGACCTGGGTCTCAGCACTGACCTTGGGTCTTGGGGATGCTACTGGATCCTAGTGCACACGGCACTCTTCCAGGTGGGGGATGTGCTGGAAGCCCTTTGAAATGGCAGGGCTGCAGCCTCAGGACTTTTCAAGCAGTAGTGTTTGCGCTCACTACTGCGTGAGTCTGGGTGTGTGTTGCTGGGGGATGGGGGGCTGTGTTGCCATGGGACCTGTGGGTGGAAATGGAGGGGTTGTGTTGGGGGGGGGGGGGGTGGGAAGGAGGTGAGGGCAGTATGGGCAGTGTGTGTCGCTGGGCTGGAAGCAAGCAATGTTCCTTAACCTCTCCATCTGTCTCTCCCCTTCTCCAAATCCACACCCCTCCCCCATTCAGATTGATGAGGTGGCTTTTGCGATGCAACCAATCGATCTTGCTGTTCTTTTGGTTGCTGCTGGAGCTCAGGAGGAGGAGCAGAAGTATGAATTGCGGGCACAGGAGGCCCAGGCCATACCATTCGCAGGAGTAGAGGGAGACGTTCAGTCGAGGCAGGAAGTGGCTGCCATTCGCCCAGAGGGGGAAGGGGCATAGGAGAAGGAGAGAGCGGAGACCCCAGCGGTTCCCCACATGAGTCTCATTTGAACAAATGTTGAACACCATGTGCCACCGACAGCTCCGGCTCTGAAAGGAGACAGTGCAACACCTGTGCCATTTGTTGCAGGACCTGGTGCCTGTGGGCAGGGGGGATGGGCACGGGGACACCCACTCTCGGAGGCTGTCAAATTGATGGCCGCTTTAGACTTTTATGCCACTGGTTCCTTCCAGACCCCCAGCGGAGATGTATGTGGCATTTCCCAGTCAACTGTCCATGCCTGTGTCAAGGAGGTCACGGATGCCCCGTATGCCCAAGCTGGCCAGTGTATCAAGTTTCACCTGGACCAGGCCCAGCAGGTAGTCCAGGCTGCAGGATTCATGGCTATTGCAGGGATGCCGAATATGCAGAGGGCTATAGACTGCACCCACATCGCCCTCCAGGCTCTGCATCAGAATCCACAAAGATCCATCAATAGAAAGGCGTTCCACTCCCTAAATGTGCAATTGGTTTGTGACCATAAGATGAACATCATGCATGTCTGCGCCAGACACCCCGGCAGCGAGCATGACAGTTTTATCCTGAGGAGCTCAGTCATACCAGAAACCTTTGAGGAGGAGCCCAGGGTGCAGGGATGGCTCGTGGGTGACATGGGTTACCCGCTGATGCCACCTGTGCGGAGGCTTGAGACTGAGGCGGAGACCCGGTATAATGAGGCCCATGTTGCCACCCGCTCTATAGTGGAAAGATGCATAGGGCTCCTGAAAATGCGGTTCAGGTGTCTGGACTGCTCTGGCGGGGCCCTACAATATAGCCCCCTGATTTCTTTCCACATTGTGGTCGTGTGCTGTGTCCTTCGCAACCTGGCGCAGCAGAGAGGTGACCTTTTGGAGGAGCAGGAGGATGTGGAGGCCGACCAGCCGGGTGTCACTGGGGAGGAGGCCGCCCAGCAGGAGGCGGAGGAAGAGAAGGGGGAAGAAGAAGAGGACCACGCCAAGCAACACTACCCAGGGCTGGCAACAAGAATCAGGCATGCGAGGGAGGCCCTGATCACCAGGCGCTTTGCTCACTGGGGCCTGTGTTTCTGCACATGGGTTCCATTCCCCCCCCTCCCTCCCCAAAGTCCGATTATCTCCTGCAGCATTGTAACACCAGAGTGATTGGCCTGGGTACTCTGTGTTAGCGAGTTTCTTTGGCAGGGTGATGATGACTCGCTAAGCGCCGTTATGATGATGCCCTGGTGCAAACGGCTCCTACCTGAGCTCCACATGCTCGCTGGCACCTGGGCCCACGTCTGTGTAGTGGGTAAGGGATCAGTGAACCCTCAAACAGGGCCCAGGAGTGGGTGGCGTGGGCAGGGGAGGGAATCACTCACAGGTTCTGGGGAACTAATGGCTTCATTTTCCCAGTGACACAGCGTTGAGGGGCCTCCTCAACTGACATCAACATGAAGGATCCCTCAGGCGACCGTCAGGGTAACAGCATTCCTGTTCGAGGCAAATCTGAGACAAATTAGTCACAGGTGGGTGGTGAAAAAACATTTATTGTTTCCAATAAAAGTGTCTAAATAGTAAATGCTAACCTAAAAAGTGTGAACAGAAAACATTAAGGTGCTTAAAAATCTATCTAACTAGTATAGTCTTTCAACCGTGCCATTTTTGTGCAACTACAACTTCCTAACCTTATGTGGCCTATCACTACGTCTTGGTGTCTCCCCAAAATATACATCAGAGGTGGAGGGGGGCCAACTGCCTACCTTGCCCTGTGGCCTATGATGCCTTTGGCGGGTGTCCTCTGGAGGGTCTGGACCTTGCGGGCCCTGCCAGTTTCAAAGTGTCTGGGACGTTTCCATGACACCCTCTTCATCCTGCTGGCCCTGAGATGCCCCAGTGTCAGGAAGGAGGGAATCAGAAGGTGTAGCCACACCCACAGTCTCCTGGCTGGAAGGGCCTGGCATGTGCTCGAGCCCTTCCTCCTCCCTCAGGGTTCCTGTGGGCCCCTGGGTCACTCCATGGCACGGCAGTGCTTCTGCAGTGAGCTCCAGAAGTTCTGGCATCACCTGACACTACCAGTCCTGGGGGACCATTTGCGTCCTACCCATGTTGGTTGAGCCCTCTGCGATGGCCACCTGAGTTGGTGGCCACCTGTCAATGGCAGCAGCAAGTGCCCTCTGTGACTGGGCCACACTCTGCAGCCCCTCAGCCATGACCCTCTGAGACTGGGCCACCTTCTCAAAGGCTGCTGCCATAGCCCGATGTGTGTCAGCACTGTCTCGTGCAAGCTCCTGAGCCCCTCAACCATGGGCCACAGATCCTCGAGAAGTCTGTTGAGTCTCTCAGCTGTGGCCCACTGTGGCTCAGCCATTGCTTGGAGCCTGCCAGTCATAGTGAGGATCTCCTGCCCCAGGCTTTCCACTGCAGACGCCACGCTTGCAGTATTGACCTGGGAACCACGCAAGACAGGCAATAGCTGGTCTGCCTGAAAGCTTTGGGACTCCTCCCAACAGCCTCTCAGTTGGTCTAGTGTTGACGTCAGCCCCTCCTGCATTCCCTGGCTCTATTGCTGCATCTCCAGCAGGTGCGGGAGAAGTGATCTCAAAGGCCCAGCGTGTAGCCTGGGGCCAGCTGTGTCCTTGCCTCCGGCAGGCCCCCGCATGCCAGAGGCCTCGGATGTTCCCTCCTCCACCCGATGTACATTATCAGATGTCTTGCGCTCACCAGAGAGTGACCCAGAAGTCTCACCACTAACTGGACCCACCGATGTGAGAGTAATTGAGATGATGAGTTGTGATTGATTAAACATGATTTCCTTTACACAAAACCATGCTGACTCTTCCCGATTATCTTGAGTTTTGCTAAGTGCCCAAGTATTACCTCCTTAATGATTGATTCTAACAGCTTCTTCGTGACAGATGTCAAGCTAACTGGCCTATAGTTTCCTGTTTTCCACCTCCCTCCCTTCAATTATATTTAATACTTTCCAGCCTGCTGGAACCTTTCCAGAATCAAGCAAATTTCAGCAAATTGACAACAACACTGTTACCTCATTAGCCACCTCTTTTAAGATCCTAGGATGAAGTCCATCAGGACCTGGAGATTTGTCAGCCCACAACTCCATCATTTTACTCAGTACCACTTCCCTAGTGATTGTAATTTCAACAAGCTCCTCTCTCCCTTCTATCTTCTGATTTACAGCTGTTACTGGAAAGTTTCTTGTGTCATCTATCGTGAACACAGAAGGAAACAAAATGTTTGTTCATTTCATCTGCCATTCTTTATTATCTATTTTAACTCCTCATTCTCGCTCTCTAGATAGCCAACATTCACTTTACTCTTTTCCTGGAAACTCTTGCTATGTTTTTATATTTCTAGCTAGCTTCTATTTTAGTTATTCTCTGTCATTCTTTATATTCTGACTAATCACCTGGCCTGCCATTCATCTTTGCACAGTTGTGTGCTTTTTTCTTAAGTTTGATGCTTTTCTTAACATTTTTAACCAGGGGTGTGGTCTTCCCCTTAGGACTTTTTTTATAGAGGAATATATTTATTCTGAGTATTCTGAAATGTCTGCTTCAGTGTCTGTCATTCCTTCTCAATTGAACTATCCCCTAGCCTAGTATCCCAGTTAGTCTCAGCTGGCTCAGCTTTCAAGACCACATAGTAGTCCTTATTTAAGTTTAGGACACTAATCTTAGATCAACTCTTTTCCCTTTCAAACTGGATGTAGAATTCAATCATATTGTGGTTGCTGATACCTTGGGGTGCTTTTACTCTGAGATCATTAATCCTGTCATTTTACACAATACCAAGTCTAATATAATCTGTTCTCTGGATGGTTCCAGAAACTATCTCGAAAGCACTCTATAAACTCCTTATCCAGGCTACTACTGCCAATCTGATTTTCCAGTTTCTATGTAGATTAAAGTCATCCATGATAATTGCCATCCTTTTATCACAAACTCCCAAAGTTTCTTCTATACTTTGTCCAACATTGTGGTTACAGTTAGGGGGCTCTGTGGACCACTCCCACTCGTGACTTCTTTTCCCTACTATTCCTCATCTCCACCCAATCCAATTCTACATCCTGATCTCCTGAACCCAGGTCATCTCTAACTGTTACATCAATGCCATTTTGATCAACAGTGCTATTGATGCACCTTTACCTAGCTTCCTATTCTTCTTGAATTTCATGTACCCCTTAATATTCAGGACTCAATCCTTGTCATCCTGCAGCCAGTTCTAATTCTTTCATCTGTGGGAATGGCATGATGGCACAGTGGATAGCACTGCTGCCTCACAGTGCCAGGGACCAGGGTTCGATTCTGGCTTGGGTCATTGTCTGTGCGGAGTTTGCACATCCTCCCCGTGTCTGCGTGGGTTTCCTCCGGGTGCTCCAGTTTCCTCCCACAGTCCAAAAGACATGCTGGTTAGGTGCATTTGCCATGCTAAATTCTCCCTCAGTGTACCCGAACAGGTGCTGGAGTGTGGCAACTAAGAGATTTTCACAATAACTTCATTACAATGTTAATGTAAGCCTACTTGCGACACTAATAAATAAACATTTCTGGATAACGGCTTTCAATTTTGTTACAAATGAGTGAGGAGAAGTGAACTCATTCCCCTTTATTCAGCCCCCTCAGTTAGCTGCAACAAGGGTTGTTAATATAAATTTATTTTCCCATAGGTGTCTTTTGCAATTCAAATATATTTACTTTTTAATAAGCCAATCAAAACAGACATTCTTGAGCCAGAGAAAGAGTAATTTTATTAGTTTCTAAACCCCCCAAAAAATAAAAGATGTGATTTACGCACACAGAGATCTCAGAAGTAAGAAAAGTTAGAGTTCAAATAAAAGTTAAAAGAATAAATGATTCAGTCCTTCCCTTATCCTTTAGCTGTAGTCTGTTGAACATTGTGATCATTTGAAGTTAACTGGTTTCCTTTAAAATCCTGGAGTTGAATTGAAGTTCAGGTAACTGCATTTTACTGGAGACATTCTTGGCTTCAGAGAGAGAGGGAGAGACCGAGTAGCTGTGTCTAGATTGGCAAAACCAATTTTTGAACCATCTGTCTATATATTCCACAAAATAATTTGATGAACATATCTCGTGGTCGTTGTTGTCAAACACGTAATTGCATTTTGACCTTTCATTGCCAAAACATTTGACACATTTGAGATGGTGGAAACCAACAGGAGATGGGGTCATTTTGTCCTCCACAGGGGCTTTCTGAGTGTCGGTTATATATCTGGCTAATTAGCAGTTCCCATTGAATTGATGAAATTATCGTTGATTAAAGGCCTTGCATTTTTACTACCATCATTTCAATAGTTCCTTTTTGAAGTGGAAGCCATCTTTGGTTAATGTATTTTCTTATATTAAAAAAAGTCATCTTTAAATATTTCACTGTTTTTGGTTAGCTGTTCTAGTCATATCTGGATTTCATTCAGTCATAATTTCCCCTTGTAGTGACAGTACATTGCACAAGGATAATCTTGCATAATTTGAAAATATGAAAATCTTAAATATACCTATTTCTGCAGTTGGCTGACCACTGTCATTATTGCCTATATAGTAAATCATCGCAAGACTCTTGACAGGAGATTTATCAATCAAACTTTGACATAAAGCTACATTAAGGAGACATTAAGACAGGTGACCAAAAGCCTGGTCAATAGATAGCTTTTATGAAGTGTCTTAAAGGAAGAAAGGTAGAGAGCTTTACTTAACCATACTGTAAACTGTTGTTGAGGAACTTTAAGGGATTAAGGCCTAGTCAGCTCAAGGCCCAGGCAACAATGGTGGAGCAATTAAATAAACCTGCTGGACTTTAACCTGGTGTTGTTAGACTCCTTACTGTGAGCAATTAAAATCAGGGCTCTGCAAGAAAAAAAGAACAAAGAAAGGATGAGGTCATAATTTGAGGAGCTCAAAGATCTGGGAGGGCTGCAAAGATCGGGGAGTGTTCGAGAGGTAAGAAGGAATGAGGCTATGGAAGGACTTGAACATAAGGATGAGAATTTTAAAGTTGGTGGACTGCTGCCAATGTAGTGACAGTAACGATGGGTGAACAGGCCTCGGTATGAGTTCAGATATGGGAAGCTGAGCATTAGATAAGGTCACGTTTACAGAAGAAAAAAGTTGTGAGACATGTTAGTAAAGCGTTGAAATATTTAAGTGAACAAAGAAATGGATGAGCAAAGGGTTTGGGCTAGGTCTAGCAGGAGAATAGACTTCAGAAGTTGCTGTGGATCAAAAATAAGATTTGTATCCATGGTGCCCACAAGATCTTGAATTGTAGGAACTTCTTTGGTATTTATGAATTCTTTTGATAGGTCGTATTTTTAAAAACTTTTATAACAGGAATGAGGAGAGAGGTTAGTTAAAATTTATTTATGCAATGGGATGTTGGGAAATGGATTATTTTGCACAGGGGAATATTTGTGGCAGAAACACTCCCTGTTGGAAAGTATAGAATGTTCTGGCTGTTGACACGTGTGCAGCATACTGCAGAAACTGCATGACATGTCCAGACAAGGAAACTAAACCTGTGCTATAAATGATGATTAGGTATCAGCTTTAGCAATGCAGAGAATGGCCAGATGATTTTTCTCTACAAGTTCTTGTGTAATAAGTGACAAACCTCCTTATTATCACCTGATGTGGAGATGCCGACATTGGACTGGGGTGGGCACAGTAAGAAGTCTCACAACACCAGGTTAAAATCCAACAGGTTTATTTGGAATCATGAGCTTTCGGAGTGCTGCTCCTTCATCAGGTGAGCGGAGGTTACTTCACAAACACGGCATATATACCTTGATTTATCACCTGATGAAGGAGCAGCACTCTGAAAGCTCGTGATTCCAAATAAACCTGTTGGACTTTAACCTGGTGTTGTGAGACTTCTTAATATTATCACCTGGACAGTCTTCCAATGGACCATAAATGTTCTGCATATTCTATGCAGTGGTCTAATATCTTGGGGGGTGAGGAAGAGACTGGACATTGATGTGAATGGGTCCATCCTCCTTTAAATGCTGCACAACTGTATTTTCCTCCAGCTTGTTCTTATTTTCCTTCTCCTCCATGATAATGCCCTGTAAGGGTCTGTTCACAGGAAATGCCACACCTGCTCCTGAGAAGATTCACTGTTTAGATGATGGGAATAATTTGTTACAATTTGATTAAGGACTAGTAACATTTTATTTAAATACTGTAAACACATTTTGAAACCCTAGCTATCTTAGGAGATTAAAGCAACAAAATAAACTTTAGCATACAAAGTCAGAAAAGTAAAACAATTTACAGTATCTATCTTATACTCCAACATTCAGAATAATATGAATTAAAAGGCCAATGTAGTTGAACACACCACACTGTACATTGAATGACAGATGTTACTGAGACAGATCCCATGGATTTTTCAGTAACCTACCCTGATGTCAGTGACCACTGTGAGTCACAAAATCTCATACAAATTCTGTCTCCCCCACTAGAGAGTTCAACTCTTCCGTTTCAAAGGTCTAGCCTCAGAATTCCTTCAAAAGCTGCACCAACTTGGACTGCCTGAACAGCTGCTCATTCAATGACATTTGAACCTTTCCTCCTGAGACTACATTCCATGGGCTTCATAAAGTTGCGCTCCCACCTCTAACTACCAGCACAATTCTAGCTCTTTTGGAGACTGCTAGCTTCAATATGCTGCAACTCTCCCTGGCTTTGTCCGAACTGAAACCTCCCAGCTTTAGCATAGGAATATATGATTTAGAAGCACAGGTAGTCCATTCTGTATCTTAAGCCTGCTCTGAAAGTCAAGAAGATCATAGAACATAGAACACTACAGCGCAGTACAGGCCCTTCGGCCCTCGATGTTGCGCCGACCAGTGGAACCAATCTAAAGCCCCTCTAATCTACACTATTCCAATATCATCCATATGTTTATCCAATAACCATTTGAATGCTCTTAATGTTGACGAGTCCACTACTGCTGCAGGCAGGGCATTCCACGCCCTTACTACTCTCTGAGTAAAGAACCTACCTCTAACATCTGTCCTATATCTCTCACCCCTCAATTTAAAGCCATAAAGATCATGGCTGATCCAGTTATGGTTTCAACTCCACTTTCCTATTTGCCTCCCATTATCCTTGACTTTATTGTCAAACAAAAATGTATCTAATTCTGGCTTGACTATTCACACCTCCACTGTTCATAGAATCATAGAAACCCTACAGTGCAGAAAGAGGCCATTCGGCCCATCGAGTCTGCACCGACCACAATCCCACCCAGGCCCTACCCCCATATCCCTACATATTTTACCCACTAATCCCTCTAACCTACGCATCTCAGGACACTAAGGGCAATTTTTAGCATAGCCAATCAACCTAACTCGCACATCTTTGGACTGTGGGAGGAAACCGGAGCACCCGGAGGAAACCCACGCAGACACGAGGAGAATGTGCAAATTCCACACAGACAGTGACCCAAGCCGGGAATCGAACCCAGGTCCTCTGGCGTAGAGCGTTCCACATACTAATGACACTCGGAGAAACAAATTATCCCTCATCTCAATCTTAAAAGAGAGACCACTTATCCTTAAACTGTGTCTCCTGGCTCTAATCACCCCCAAGAGTGGAAACATCCTCCCTGGGTATTTACCCTGTCAAGATCTTATATGTTTCAGTAAAATCACCTTTCATTCTTCTAAATTCCAGAGAGTATAGGCCCAACCTGTTCAATTTTTCTTCATAATCTAAACCGTTCATCTCAGGAACAGTTCAATGAACATTCTCTCTACTGCTTCGAATGCAATTATATATTTTTTCAAGTAAGGATATCAAAACTGTACACAGTATTCCAGACGGGGTCTCACCAATGCCAAGTACAGTTGCAGTAAAACTTTCCTATTTTTATATTTCATCCTCCTGGCAATAAACACCAACATTCCATTTGCCTTCCGATTCAATTGCTCTACCTGCATATTAGCTTTTTGTGATTCATGTACCAGGGCACCCAGATGTCCTAGATCTTGAATCTATCTCTATTTAAATAATATACTTCTTCTTCCTGCCAGAGTGGACAAGTTCACATTTGACCAGATTGTACTCCACCTTCCAAATTTTTGCTCATTCAATTCACGAGTGGGATTTTACGACCTCGCTCATCCTGAAAGCGTAAAATCCTGCCCAAGGTCAATGGATCTTTCCATGCTCTGATTTCCATGGTGGACGGGGTGGTAAAACTCCGGCCCACCTGTCTATATCCCTTTGCAGATTCTCTACCTCCTCTTGGCAATATGCTTCCCTGCATATCTTGGTGTCAATGGCAAATTTAGCTACCATATATTTGGTGCCTTCATCCAAATCATTGATGTAGATTGTAAATACTTGTGGCTCAGCACCGATCCCTACAGCAGTCCATTAGTTGCAGTGTGTAAATCCAAAAAAACCAACTTATTCTGACTGTCTGCTTCGTGTTAGTTAACAAATCCTGTATCTGTGTTGATATGTGTTCTTATCATGTGCAGTAACCTTTGATGTGGCACCAAATCAAATGCCTTTTGAAAATCCAAGTATACCATATCTACAGGTTCCCATTTATCCACCTTATTTGTTACTTAGAATCAGAGTCATAGAGGTTTACAGCATGGAAACAGGCCCTTCAACCTAACTTGTTCATGCTGCCCTTTTTTAAAAATCCCTAACATAATCCCAATTGCCCGCATTTGGCCCATATCCCTCTATACCCATCTTACCTATGCAACTGTCTAAATGCTTTTTAAAAGACAAAATTGTACCTGCCTCTACTATTACCTCTGGCAGCTTGTTCCAGACACTCACCACCCTCTGTATGAAACAATTGCCCCTCTGGACCCTTTTGTATCTCTCCCCTCTCACCTTAAACCTATGCCCTTTAAATTTAGACTCTCCTACCTTTGGGAAAAGGCGTTGACTATCTAGCTGATCTATGCCCCTCATTATTTTATAGACCTCTTTAAAGTCACCCCTCAGCCTTCTACACTCCAGAGACAAGAGTCCCAGCCTATCCAACCTCTCATAGAAATCATAGAAACCCTACAGTACAGAAAGAGGCCCTTCGGCCCATCGAGTCTGCACCGACCACAATCCCACCCAGGCCCTACCCCCATATCCCTACATATTTACCCACTAATTCCTCCAACCTACACATCTAAGGGCAATTTTAGCATGGCCAATCAACCTGACCTGCACATCTTTGGACTGTGGGAGGAAACCGGAGCACCCGGAGGAAACCCACGCAGACACGAGGAGAATGTGCAAACTCCACACAGACAGTGACCCAAGCCGGGAATCAAACCCAGGTCCCTGGAGCTGTGAAGCAGCAGAGCTAACCACTGTGCTACCGTGCCGTCTCCTTATAACTCAAACCATCGAGTCCCAGTAGCATCCTAGTCCACTTTCAAGGAGCTATGAACCAGTACCCCTAGATCTCTTTGTTCTATAACTCTCCCCAACACCCTACCATTAACTGAATAAGTCCTGCCCTGGTTCAATCTACCAAAATGCATCCCTTCGCATTTATCTAAATTAAACTCCATCTGCCACTCGTCAGCCCACTGGCCCAATTGATCACGATCCCGTTGCAATCCAAGATAACCTTCTTCACTGTCCACTATGCCACCAATCTTGGTGTCATTTGAAAACTTACAAACCATGCCTCCTATATTCTCATCCAAATCATTAATATAAATGACAAATAATAGTGGACCCAGCACTGATCCCTGAGGCACACCGCTGGCCACAGGCCTCCAATTTGATAAACAACCCCCTACAACCACACTCTGGCTTCTGTCATCAAGCCAATTTTGTATCCATTTAGCTACCTCACCCTGGATCCCCTGAGATTTAACCTTCTGCAACAACCTACCATGCAGTACCTTGTCAAGGCCTTGCTAAAGTCCATGTAGATAACATCAACTGCACTGCCTTCATCTACCTTCTTGGTTACCCCTTCAAAAAACTCAATCAAATTTGTAAGACATGATTTTCCACTCACAAAGCCATGCTGACTGTCCCTAATCAGTCCTTGCGTCTCTAAATGCCTGTAGATCCTGTCTCTCAAAATACCTTCCAACAACTTACCCACCACAGATGTGAGACTCATTGGCCTATAGTTTCTAGGCTTTTCCCTGCAGCCGTTTTTAAACAAAGGCACAACATTTGCCACCCTCAATCTTCAGGCACCTCACCTGTGACTATCGATGATTCAAATATTTCTGCTAGGGGACCTGCAATTTCCTCCCTAGCCTGCCACAACGTCCTGGGATGCACTTCATCAGGTCCCTGGGATTTGTCTACCTTGATGCGCTTTAAGACTTCCACCACCTCCTTCTCTGTAATATGTATACTCCTCAAGACATCACTAATTATTTCCCCAAATTCCCTAACATCCATACTTTTCTCAATAGTACATATTGATGAGAAATATTCATTTTAGGATCTCATCCATCTCTTGTGGATCCGCATATAGATGACCTTGATCCATAAGAGGCCCTACTCTCTCCCTAGTTACTCTTTTGGCCTTTATGTCTTTGTATGAGCTCTTTGGATTCTCCTTTGCCTTATCTGCCAAAACAATCTCGTGTCCCCTTTCTGCCCCCCTGATTTCTCTCTTAACTCTAATCCTACACCCTTATACTCTTCAAGGGATTCACTTGATCCCAGCTGCCTATGCATGTCATGTGCCTCCTTCTTCTTGACCAGGGCCTCAATATCCCGAGTCATCCAGGGTTCCCTACATCTACCCGCCTTGTCCTTCACTCTAAGAGGAATGCACTTATCCTGAATCCAGGTTAACACACTTTTGAAAGCCTCCCACTTACCAGATGTCCCTTTCACTTGACACTTTTGAAAGTTCCTGCCTGATGCCATCAAAATTGGCCTTGCCCCAATTTAAAATTTTAACTTTTGGGCCAGACCTATCATTCTCCATAGCTATCTTAAAACTAATAGAATTATGGTCACTGGTCCCAAAGTGATCCCTCACTAACACTTCTGTCACCTGCCCTTCCTTATTTCCCAAGAGGAGGTCAAGTTTTGCCGCCCCTCTAGTCAGGCCATCCACATACTGAATGAGAAATTCCTCCTGAATACACTCAACAAATTTCTCTCCATCCAACCCTCTAATACTATGGCTGTCCCAGTCAATGTTGAGAAAGTTAAAATCTCCGACTATTACCACCCTATTTTTCTTGGAGCTATCTGTAATCTCCTTACATATTTGCTCCTCAATTTCCTGCTGACTATTTGGGGGCCTATAGTACAACCCTATCAAAGTGATTTCCCCCTTCTTATTTCTCAGTTCTACCCATATAGACTCAGTGGCTGAACCCTCGGATATATCCCCTCTCAGTACAGCCGTGATGATTTCCCTAATCAAAAACGCAACTCCCTCTCCTCTCTTAGCTCCTGTTCTATCTTTCCAATAGCATCTGTACCCTAGAACATTGAGCTGAGGGTCCTGTCCCTCCCTTAGCCATGTTTCAGTAATTGCTATAATATCCCAGTCCCACTTACCCATCCATGCCCTGAGTTCATCTGCCTTGCCCATCAGGCCTCTTGCATTGAAATAAATGCAGTTTAATCTGGACTTCCCTTGCTCTCTGCCCTGCTTTTGCCTGATCTGTCTGGTACTAGGATTACTGACACTTACTACTTAATGTGCTTTCTTTAACTTCTGTGCTGTCCTCAACCTTCTCTTCTGTCTCCCTACTGCTTTGGGTCCCACCATGCTCCCAAACTAGTTTACTCCCTCTAGAGTGGCTCTAGCAAATCTCCCCGTCAGGATGTTAGTCGCCCTCCAGTTCAGGTGTAACCCATCCCTCTTGAACAGGTCACCTCTTCCCCAGAAGAAATTCCCAATGATCCAAAAATCTAAACCCCTACCCCTGCACCAGCTCTCAAGTCACGCATTCATCTGCCTAATCTTCCTATTCCTACTCTCACTAGCATGTGGGACCGGTAGTAGTCCAGAAATTACTACCTTCGAGATCCTGCACTTTAGCCTTCTGCTTAACTCTCTATATTCACACTTCAGGACCTCATCCCTTTCCCTACCTATGTCATTGGTACCAATATGTACAATGACCTCTGGCTGCTCACCCTCCCCCTTAAGAATGTCCTGTAACCGCTGAGACATCCTTGACCCTGGCACCAGGGTGGCAACACATCATCCTGGAGTCTCGATCACGGCCACAGAAATGCCTGTCTGTGTCTCTAACTACGAATCCCTATTACTACTACTTGCTTGCTTTTTGCCTGACCCTGCTCTACAGCAGAACCAGCTGTGGTGCCACTTGGCTGCTGCTGGTGTCTCCCCCTGACAGGCTATCCCCCTCAACAGTATCCAAAACATATACCTGTTTGAAAGGGAAATAGCCACAAGAGAGTCATGTACTACCTGCCTGCCCCTCCTGGCAGTCACACATCTACCTGACTGAATCTACCTCCCTGTAACTAGTATCTATCACACTCTCTGCCTCCTGTACGCTCCGCAGTGCATCCACCTGCCGCTCCAACCAAACAATGCAGTCTGTGAGGAACTGCAACTGGACACACTTCCTGCAGACAAAGTTGTCAGGGAGACTCAATTGCTCCCTAATTTCCTACATTTGGCAGGAGGAGCATACCACTGCCATTCTGCCCTTATACAGGTAAAAGGATAAAAGAATCTCAACTCACCTTTAACTTGCTTGTGGTCGTCCCAATGACTTTTTTTTTGGTTAGAGGAGAAGGTAGGGAGGGAAACACTGAAGTAGTGTTTGGGGTTTAACTGTCCCTTTACAACAGCTCCTCCACAAACCACCTCTTGGTAGCAGTGACTGCGCCTATGCAAATCTTACCTGCAACAGCCAATCATCATCTCCGCTCTGCTGCCCTCACCTGGACTTACTTACTCAAAAACTCTACTAAACTAATTAAACACAATTTCCCTTTCACAGAGCCATGTTGACTCTGCCTGATCATATTATGATTGTCTAAATTACCCGCTATAACTTCATTAATAATGGATTCTAGGCACTTTCCTGTGCAGCCACTTCTTTCAAGACCCTGGGATGCAGGCCACCTGATTCTGGGCACTTGTCAGCCTTTAGGTCTAATAGATTTTCCATCACCTTTTCCCCAGTGATCATGATTGTTCTAAGTTCCTTCTGTCTGTTCATGTTTGAGTTTCAATAATCTTTGGATCATTTTCTAAGACATCTACAGTGAAAACCAACTCAAATTATCTGTTTAATGCCTCCGCCATTTCCTTGTTTTCCATTATAATTCCCCAAGGTCACTGGAGGACCAACACTAGCTTTAGTTACTCTTTTCTGATTTAAATATTTGTAGAAACTTTTACCAACTGCTCTTATATTGCTAGTTAGTCTCCTGTCACTCTATTTCTTTTTCAAAATTCTTTGCTGGCTCTTATAATCTGATCAATTTTCTGACCTTCCACTAATCTTTGAAGATTTGTACAATGTTTCTTTCAATTTGATACAATCTTTAAGACTTATCTAGACAGCTATATGAACGGAGTGGGAATGGAGGGATACAAAAGAGTGGTCTAGTTTGGACCAGGGAGCGGCGCGGGCTAATTGTTCCTGGTTTCTCGTTTCAAGGCTTCATTCTATGATCATCTTGCTGGTGCCAGTACAGAGTGAGACTGCGGATAGTTGGGAACCTGTCTCGGGGGCAGGGAATTCATATGGTGTTCGTGGAAGTGGAAATGACTAGGGTTGGGAAGCATTTTCCGATCGGGGCCATTGTGATCTCCTGGACTCGTTTCGATCGCCTCAGGGGGTCGGAGAGGAATTTCCCAGATTTTTTTTCCCCATATTGGCCCTGGGGTTTTTCACTCTGGGTTTTCGCCTCTCCCTGGAGATCACATGGTCTGGAATGGGGGGGTGGGGGTAAGTTAATAGGTTGTAATGAACAAAGCATCGTAGCTGTGAGGGACAGCTCGGTGGATAGGATATTGGTATGTAGATAGGCTGGAAAATTGGGCGGGGATCCTGGATTCAGGATTCAATCCTGGACCGGGGAGCGGCGCGGGCTTGGGGGGCCGAAGGGCCTGTTCCTGTGCTGTATTGTTCTTTGTTCTTTGTTCTTTAACTTTATTCAGCCGTGGATGATGCATCCTTTTCAAAGAATTTTTCTTTATTACTGGGATAAATCCTTGCTGAGAGTTACCAAATAAACCTGTTGGACTTTAACCTGGTGTTGGGTGGAGAGATGGCAGATGGAGTTTAATCCGGACAAATGTGAGGTAATGCATTTTGGAAGGTCTAATGCAGATAGGAAATATACAATAAGTGGCAGAACCCTTTAGAGTATTGATAGGCAAAGGGATCTGGGTGTACAGGTACAGGGAAATTATTGGAGAGGAATCTTCGAGACAGGATTTATTCCCACTTGGAAATAAGTGAACGTATTAGTGAGAGGCAATATGGTTTTGTGAAGGGGAGGTCGTGTCTCACAAACTTGATCGAGTTTTTTGAGGAAGTGACGAAAATGATTGATGAGGGTAGGGCAGTAGATGTTGTCTACATGGACTTCAGTAAGGCTTTTGACAAGGTCCCTCATGGCAGACTGGTGCAGATGGTGAAGTCGCATGGGATCAGAGGTCAGCTAGTTAGGTGGATACAAAACTGGCTCGGTCAAAGAAGAAAGAGTTTTAACAACACCAGGTTAAAGTCCAACAGGTTTATTTGGTAGCAAATGCCATTAGTTTTTGGAGCCCTGCTCCTTCGTCAGATGGCGTGGTCAAAGAAGACAGAGGGTAGCAGTGGAAGGGTGTGTTTCTGAATGGAGGGCTGTGACAAGTGGTATGTCACATTATCAGTAACCCCCACAGCTTGCCTCCTGGACTTGCAGGCTGTCCTGTCTGGAGACAATACACATCTCTTTAACCCGTGCTTAATGCTCCCTCCACCCACATTGTCTGTATCTTTAAGATCTGGCTGGCTGTAGGGATTCACATTCTAATCGGTATTCTGTAACTTGATTTTTGTGTCTCTGTGCCCTGTTTGAGAGCCCATTTCCACTCCATCTGACGAAGGAGCAGCACTCCGAAAGCTAATGGTGTTTGCTACCAAATAAACCTGTTGGACTTTAACCTGGTGTTGTTAAAACTCTTACAAGTGGTGTTCCTCAGGGATCAGTGCTGGGACCTTTGCTGTTTGTAATATATATAAATGATTTGGAGGAAAATGTAACTGGATTGATTAGTAAGTTTGCAGACGACACAAAGGTTGGTGGATTTGCGGATAGCAATGAGGACCATCAGAGGATACAGCAGGATATAGATCAGTTGGAGACTTGGGTGGAGAGATGGCAGATGGAGTTTAATCCGGACAAATGTGAGGTAATGCATTTTGGAAGGTCTAATGCAGATAGGAAATATACAATAAGTGGCAGAACCCTTTAGAGTATTGATAGGCAAAGGGATCTGGGTGTACAGGTACACAGGTCACTGAAAGTGGCAATGCAGGTGGAGAAGGTAGTCAAGAAGGCATACGGCATGCTTGCCTTCATCGGCCGGGGTATTGAGTTTAAAAATTGGCAAGTCATGTTGCAGCTTTATAGAACATTAGTTAGGCCGCACTTAGAATATAGTATTCAATTCTGGTCGCCACACGACCAGAAGGATGTGGAGGCTTTGGAGAGGGTACAGAAAAGATTTACCAGGATGTTGCCTGGTATGGAGGGCATTAGCTATGAGGAGAGGTTGGAGAAACTTGGTTTATTCTCACTGGAGCGACAGAGGTTGAGGGGAGACCTGATAGAAGTCTACAAGATTATGAGAGGCATGGTCAGAGTGAATAGTCAGAAGCTTTTTCCCAGGGTGGAAGAATCAATTACTAGGGGGCATCGGTTTAAGGTACGAGGGACAAGGTTCAAAAGAGATGTACGAGGCAGATTTTTTACACAGAGAGTAGTGGGTGCCTGGAACTCGTTGCCAGGGGAGGTAGTGGAAGCGAATATGGTAGTGACTTTTAAGGGGCGTCTTGACAAGTACATGAATAGGGTGGGAATAGAGGGATATGGTCCCCGGAAGGGTAGGGGTTTTTAGTTAAGTCGGGCAGCATGGTCGGTGCAGGCTTGGAGGGCCGAAGGGCCTGTTCCTGTGCTTTAATTTTCTCTGTTCTCTCTGGTTATATTCTCAAGTGTCTGATGTGTAAGTACAGCATTTTGGTCTGATTAAAGCACATGTTCCTCCTCTTACTGCTATAATGAAGTCCAAAGCCATTCGATTTTGTAACACAACAGTCTGCATTACCACCATTTCACCATTAATTTGTGCCAAAGCCGTAGCAGTATCATTAGCAACTTTTTCTAAAATGTAGGCTATTTTCTCTATTTCCATTGACAGTCTTGCATGAGAATATGGTGGTATAATTATTCTGAAGAAGTGATCCATTCCCTCTAAAGCTCGTCGTTCTCTCTCGTTGTCTTCCTTGGTAGTTACTTAGTGTGGTAAATATATGGGACTACGTATCCCAAGTAACATACCCCTTTCCATCCTGTAGGTAACCATGGAAAGGCTTTGTTTCCACAAATCCAATATGTTCCATTAAATGTTGGGCGTCTGTGCTCCCCTCTAAAACAAAATGGAATATCACACTTATGGTCATCTTCTGGTGGTTTTAGGTATATTCTACTTCTTACATTTATGGTAGTACTACAGTAGCTAATTCCTACCTCTAAACTACCTTTTTCATAATACATAATATCCCTTGTTCTTGTTCCTCGAATATTGTTTCCACCAGAGTCAAACTTGGAGCTTGTTTTGCTGTATTAAATACTGGAGAATATCTATTCTTATAACCTCACCCTCCTGTGCATGCCATATTATTAAAATAATCTACTCTTATACATTTTTAAATGAATCCCACTGTCCTTCCTTTAGGTCTAAATAATTGGGTCAATTGATCCACGTAATCAATTCCCCCCATTTTAATGTGATGGGGCATAGGGGAATTCCTTCTCCCACATGAATTGGTATATGAGTACATACCCAACATTTGGATACATCAGCTGTTTTAGCATAAGTGTATGCTAAATACAAATACGTATTTTTATGAAAATCTTGATGGGCTGATTGAACTCTGCGTGACAAGAATGTTATTACAACAAAGTAAAATACAGTCATCTTGTAAATCCAAATATTTTCGAGAATGTTGAATGTTAGTCAGTGTAGTACTCTGTTTCAACCGTGCTTTATTCCTGCTCTTGTATAGAAGATAACAACTTGTTGTTCAATGATTTTTTTTTGATGTTGGTATCTTCTGTCTTCGTACATATACAATTCTTGTAAACAATTACCATATGGCCCTAAAGCCTTAATATTAGAAATTTAATCAATTTCTGTTATTTATTAATCACATATAATATTAGTATAATTAATTCTAATTATCCTGTTAATAATTTTCAATTTGTTTGTCTCTCAGCAAAATTTCACTGTGAATTATATTTTTATCCTTCAATATTATTTTAATTGTTAGGATAAGCTTTTCATTGAGTCCAGTGTCTCCAATTCTGTCATTAATTGAACCATGACCTTATCTCCTTCTGCTGGTAGTTTTGGATTCTCTCTTTCTGCCAATTTCATCCAATCTCTGTGTTGTTGTGTGATTATCTGTTTCTTCAAAGAATGTAATCGAGTGATCAAATCTCTCAAACACTGAAATACTGTTTCTTTTCCAATATTTAATTCTCCCCTTCCTAATATGACATCCTCTGGAAGATGCATTTCTCTGCCTGTCATTAATTCAAATGGAGTTAAACCTGTTCTCCGTGATGGGGTGGCTCTCTATCTTAACAATATTGCAGGCAATGGTCTCCTTCATCTAAAATAGCTTTGGCTACACCACATGGATTGCAGTGGTTCAAGAAGGCAGCGCACCACCACCCTCTCAAGGGCAATTAGGGGTGGGCAATAAATGCTAATCTAGATAGTGACACCCACAGCTCAGCATTAATGAATTTTAAAAAAGAATGTGCAAATCATACTTCTTAGGATGGGCATGAGGAAAGTTTCAAAGGGAACGAGATGTGAATGGAGTCTAAGAGACTCTGAAAGAAAGGTATAAGGCATCAGTTCATTGAGTATTTTCAAAGCTTCAAAGAGAAGTCATTACTGAAATGATGTGAATTTTAACCCACTTCACTGTACCTCCTCAAACATAGCTTGATCAGAACCCGGAAAGCCACCTCCAATGTCAAGCAAATTCATGTTAAATCCAAGATCAATCTGCAAAATTATTTTAAAATAAATAGATAAATAATCTGTCTGAGAAAAAAACCCTCACAATGCACAGTACAGAATTAGATTCTGCCATGTCAGCATTTATTGAGGATTTCTTACAGTTTTTGAATATTGTGAAGCCCGCTTCATAATCCACCTTTAACTGTTTGCTGGATCTCTGAATGATAACATCCAGACAGTGAACATTCAGCACAGCTGGATCAAGAACCCTTGGGACAATCAATATTAGGAGAATTTGGGACTCCCTTGCATTCCTATAGGCTCGCATTGAACCCCAAACATGTAGTAAAATGAATGAAGAAATATACCTGTAGAATGTTTAATCACTGTCTTTGTAATGAAAAAACATACATCACAATATTTCACCCTGAAATGAAACTGCTCCTGGAGTGACTATTTTTGGCAGATGGTCCACTGATTCTTAATTTGCAGGAGAAAGGTTGAACGGTTTGAGACTTGCGTCAATGATGTTTATAGTGACTATTTTATTATCAAGAAGTAAAATAGAAAGACAGAATGACCAGCTCTCTCTAAGAGCTACTCAGCTAGCCCCACTCCCCTGCCTTTACCATGCAAACTTCTCCTCAGATAATTATTCAATTCTGTGTTGAAGGCTTCTGTCGAATATGCCTCGGCCACACTATCAAGGGAAGCATTCTAGATCCTAACCACTTGCTGCCTAAAATGTTTCTCCTCATACCACCATGGTTTCCTTTGTGAACAATTTCTCACTTTGTCCAGACCCCTCATGATATTGAACACCTATATTGAATCTTCTTCAATCTTTTCTTCTTGAAAAAGAACAGCCGCAGCTTCACCAATATTTCCTTGTAATTCTCCCATGCCTGGAAACATTCTCAGGAATCCTTTCTGATCTTTAGTATCCTCTTAATACCTTCACACTCTTCCTAAATTGTGATGCCCACAATTAGGCACAAATACTCCCATTGAGACTAAAGCAGTGTTGACAAATCTTCACCGTAACTTCCTTGCTCTGTTTTTGAATCCCAGCATCCCATGTGCCTTAATCACTGTTTTCTCAGCCTTTCCTGCCACCTTCAGTAATTTTTGCATATGTGCCCTTTGGTCCTGCACCTCTTTTGTAACTGTATCCTTTCTTTCATATGGCTTTTCCTCATTCTTCCTACCATTGTGTTCCATTTCACACTTCTCCGCATTAAATTTCATCTGTCACGTCTGCTTGAGGTCTATCTCTATTCTCCTCACAATTCATGATTCTTCCAAGATTTATATCACCTGCAATGTTTGAAATTGCACACTATACACCCAATTCTAGGCCATTTAAAAGATCAAGAAAAACAGTGATTCTAATACTGACCATGGAGAATCCCACTGTATACTTTCCTCCAATCCAATAAACAATATTTCACCTCAAGTCTGGTTTCTGTCCTCATACCCATGCGGCAGTATCCTTCAATTCCCTGGGCTTATGTGACAATTTATCAAATGTCTTTTGGAAGTCTGTGTACACCACATTATTTTTTTTAAAAATTCATTTGTGGGACATGGGCATTGCTGGCTGGCCAACATTTATTGCCCTTCCCTAGTTGCCCTTGAAACTGAGTGAATTGGTAGGCCATTTGAGAGTCAACCACATTGCTCTGGGTCGAAAGTCACAGACCAGACTGGGTAAAGACGACAGATTTCCTTCCCTAAAGGACATTAGTGAACCAGATGGGTTTTTCCGACAATCAACAATGAGTTTCATGGTCATCAGTAGATTCTTAATTCCAGATTATTTTTATTGAATTCAAATTCCACCATCTACCATGGCAGGATTCAAACCCATGTCCTCAAAACATTAGCTGAGTTTCTGGATTAATAGTCTAGCGATTATACCACTAGGCCATCGCCTCCCCAGTAATTCATTGAAAAGTTCAATCAAATGAGTTAAACAAAATTTTCCCTTAAAGAAACCATGCTGGCTTTCTTTAACTAATGTCCCCTTTTCCAAGCAACTGTTAATTTTGTTCCAGATTATCATTTTAAAAGCTCTCCACTACCGAGGTCAAATTGATTAGCCTATAGTTACTGGGTTTATTCTTACACTCTCTTTGAATGGGTATCACACCTTTATAACTCTCCAATCCTTCACTGTTGCCTGTATCTAAGGAAGAATGTACAATTATGGTCAGTGCCTGGACAATTTCCAGCCTTATTTTCCTCTGTGTCCTCGGATGCATCTCATCTGATCCTGGTGACTTATCAGCATTAAGTACAAACCGCCTTTCCCGCCCTTCCTCCTCCCATTGGCAGGCTGGTGGAATGTTGGACATTGAACTTGTTTGACATTGGATTTCTTTCTAGAACACAATTCACCTCAGGAAAGCGCCAAAATACAAACTTTCGTAATCCACTCTTTACTCACATAAAAATATCCTTCTTATGATATTGGATATTGTATCAGCAGGTGGTAAAACATTTATCTTTAGCCATTCTATAGAGGCTGAAAACAATGTAGGTGATGACATATTTGTTTTGTTATGTGGAGGTGTGGGAAGAACTTTTTATGGAAAAGCTAATTCAAAGGTGTCATCAATGAAAACCTATTGAATGGTATCTATGAAAAGTAGTTTGAAATCAGCTTCAGCCTCCTCTGCATTGTCCTTTTGCTCATGTTTGTTATTTCTCTAGCTGTTCCATTCACCACAATGCATTATTACATTGCAACTACATAACATGCAGCAGATTTCCATAGCACTGGATTTTATTGCAGGACACTTCAATCTGATGAGGCATTTGTGTTCTCTTGGTAAATTCCCACCCGACACTAGGCCTGTGCTTAACAAGTATATATGGCAGCTGTAGAAGTGTTATGGAGCAGAGCTGTATAGGGTACCTATGGTCACCCGGGACCAATCTTCCACTTCACTTTGTGGGACAAATAATGGGAACAGTATGGAAGAGGTGAAACCAAATCCCTCATGAATGTTATCTGTGAATGCTTCCTACTTAGCACCCTTTGGAACAACAGTGGTATTGGAAGCAACTGAAGGAATTCACTGCAGAATGTATACAAGGCTAATCTTCAATACGGAATAGGAGAATATAAGCAACAAATTAAAATAGGAAAACATGCTACTTACTCCCATGTCAATGACAAGATGTTCATCTGCTATAGCTTGAGCATAAGCATTTAGATTAGTACAGCCACTTCCCACATGAAAACTGTGAAATAAACAGAGGTTACACTGGGCCCATGTATACTTAAACACATCATTTAGCTCTTTTCTATGTGAAGAAGTTTACCAGATTTACGTCAATATTGGCTTTAAGTGATAAGGTTCACAGCATCAATTCATTTATCTCTCATCCCTTTCTCCCTGTCTCACTTATCCTGAAGACATTAAGAGGTAAATCTTCACTATCACTGCCAGATTGATAATGTAGCAGAGTGGATTGCCCATCTTCTGTAGAATCTGCGATAATAGTAGTGCATTTGATATGGATTTTTTTATGTTTAAGGGGAATGTTTAAAAATTCAGCTTTATTCTACAGGGAATCAGTAAGTCTGGTGGGTATACAGCTCAAATTTTGGGAGAGCAGGATAATCACTCACTTTAGCCTTGTACCTGTTTATTTTAAGAAGTCTCACAACACCAGGTTAAAGTCCAACAGGTTTATCTGGTATCACGAGCTTTCGGAACGCTGCTCCTTCATCAGGTGACTCACCTGAGTTGTGAGTCCTCTTTGGACGTCTCCCCAGTTTGGTTGTTTTAGCAACATAGACACTTTAAGGGTACTGAAATTGTTGAACAAGGCAGAAGGGGTATTTGATGAGCTGATCATTCTCAATCAAATCTGTTCTGGCCAGAGCAGCCGAATAGTCCCAGCATTATCTGTTCTCAATTAGCTTCTCCAGTTTTGAATGGAGAGTGTCCCACATTCTCTCATGAGTCATCCGGCTGTGACAATGTCCCCTTGTCCTAGACTTCCATTACAGCAGAAAAAATTATTGCAGGCTACTTTTCAATTCCATTCTAAAACAACAATTCTCTGTCTTCTACCACCTAACCAATCCCGTGACTAAGTGAATAATTTGCCTTTGATTCCATAAGCTTGAAATTTAATCTTTGTCAATTAGAACAGAATGGCATATAGGTATAGACAATCTGGCAGGTCAAGTGTTCAGCAATTAGTTTCCTACCTGACTCCAATAATGTCCACAGTCAAAGCCTTTGCATTTTCCATCAAGCTTTTGCATTCATGTACAGGAGCTCCAAACTTTTCGCTCAGTGGCCAAAGAGACATAGAATCATCTGCAGCAATGCGTAAAACCATTCTAGATAGAAAGAAAGAACAAACTTGTATTTACATATCACCTTTCTTGCCCTCAAGTTATCCTAAAGCATGTCACATGGATTATTTCTGAAGTTACTGTTATAATCATTGGATGCGGCATCTATTCATCTATATAAGTAGATGATAGATATGCAGCAGATCAAATCCATTGGGGATGGGGTAGCTTTCATATGGCGTACTTTTGCCAAAGATTCAAGATGCCAATTGCTGAGTGGCAGCTTCTGCCACAAGTGCCACATATAATGTGGTTATTAGGTGTTGCTGTGGGTTGTTAATTTCAATGTTACTAAGCTGCTTTAGCCACCAATCATCATCCTGCTCATGATGATGCCGTTTCCCTTTATTGTCAGCTAATGTCTCCAGGTGTGAAAGCAATGAATAGCATTGTGAAGGAGATCCATGAAGTGAAGGCAAGGATCCAGACTTTTTTTTCAGTCTATCAGAAACTGTCAGACGTGGTCAAATTGCATGGTACAGTCAATGTTGTCAAAAGAGTGATGAGGCTGAGGAGCTTTCATGGACACCAATTTTCCCCCAAGGTTTTGTACAGTCCTATCCTGCTGATGATATCCAATGCTTCAGCGAGATCTCTGAAAGTAAAGTAAAGAGATATATCCTGTTCCCTATACTTCTCTTGTAGCTGGCATTTGGAAAAGATCGCATCCGCTGTAGATCTGCCAGTACAGAAACCACACTGTGTTTCTGGATATACTTGGTCTGTAAAATAGATGGAATTTTTAAAGAATAATGCTAGCAAAGGCCTTCCCAGTTCAGTGTGAGGGTGAGCTGTGAGGAGGATGCTGAGATGCTTCAGCATGATTTGGACAGACTGAGTGTGTGGGCATAATGTGGATAAATGTGAGGTTATCCACTTTGGTAGCAATAATATGAAGACAGATTATTACTTGAATGGGTGCAAATTGAAAGAGGTGGATACTCAGCGAGACCTTGGTATCAGTCACTGAAAGTAAGCGTGTAGGTACAGCAGGGAGTAAAGAAAGCAAATTGTATGTTGGCCTTCATAGTGAGAAGGTTTGAGTATAGGGATAGGGATGTTTTGCTGCAATTGTATAGAGGTATAGAGGTGAGGCCACACCTGGAATATTGGCCACGATTCTCCCATTGCGCCCTGCAACTTTTCTGGCGGGTTGGGCGGAGAGATGCGCGTGTCGGCCATTTCGCAGGTTCCCCGACAGCGTGCAGCTCCCAGCTGGAGAAAAATGATGCCGCCGGGAACCTGCTGAAAATCAGCGGGCCGCTGTTTAGAATGAGTTTACATACCTTTACATGCCATTATCCAAATCCACACAGCAACTTCCGCCGATGTCGGAGTCTCCCACATCTTTGGCATGATGTAATTTTGGCACGAATCAGAATAGGTAATTAAAAGTTGCAACCTGGCGTGGCAGCCTTGAACAGGCGTGAGGAGGTAAGTGCTGCTCGCAGAGTGCGGGGGACGTTGCAGGCAGGTCCTGGAGATGCCTGGTGGCTTTCCTCTCGCTGCCTTCAGGTGTTGGCCCATGGACCAGTGATATCTGGGATAGGGGGGTGGCGGGGTGGGGGAGGGGGGGGGTCAGGGGGTCTTCTATTTCCTCTGGGTGACGTTCCATCAGGGAGTCCCGCAAACCCACCCCCCACCTCCAAGCAGCGCTGAAGTGTACTGTGAGAGGCAGCGTCGAGTGCTCCCATTCCCCCCCACACCCTCTCCAAGCAGTGCTGAAGCGCACTGTGAGAGGCAGCGTCGAGTACTCACGCTCCCTCCTCCTCTCCCGCCCAGGCAGCGCTGTAGCGCACTGGGGGAAGCAGCCTCGAGGGTTCCCGCTCACCCTCCCCCTCCACAGCACTTTGCAGTGGCATTGTCTTGCCGTGGGGTGTTGTCAGGGGCTTTACTAAGTGCTGGTGTTCCGGGGTGGGGGAGGAGTGTACCATGTGCTGACTGAGGCCTAATCAGATGAAGCAGCTGCTGCTCCAGGCCCCGGGGTGCAGAGGTTCAGACATGGACTGCATGGAATCTGCTGTCACTGGGCACACATCTGGTGCTGATTTGCAATCTGTCCCTGGCCATGTGACACGGACCAGCAACACATGCCTGTAACAGATGCTGCAGTCACACACACAGCAATGGCTCAAGGGTGCGCATTGCCCATGGCTGCACACCGACCTGCATAATCCGTGCCAGCATTTGTCATGATGGGAATCTCACACAACCCTAATCGGATCATGGTCCATGGCACCTTGGATTGTGTGGGGTTGCCAGCTCCCACAAGTGGGGATGCTGGCCCAAGTGAGGGATTGGAGTGGTGCTGGGTTTATGCAGCCAATGAGAATAATCCACCATTCTATGCTCTTTCCAAACCCCATTGTGCAGATGGATCTCGGTTTGCTCGATCTGGAACTGGCCGTGTTGGTGGCAGCAGGGGTGGAGGAGGAGGAGGCGGCGGCTCAGGAGGTGGAGGGCATGGAGAGACCACCGCAGGAGCAGCCACTACCAGACCCTCAGGAAGGAGGGCAGGGGGCTGCCACTGAGGGCCAGGAGGTGGGTGAGCAGGCCCCCAAGAGGGTCCCAAGAAGGCTAAGGGTGTCAAGGCCAAGGAGATACAGGGCCCACAATTCATTCGAGGAGGAGATGTGCCGTCGCCGGCTGCGCCTGTCCAAGACCACGGTGTGACACATTTGTGAAGTGCTCTCACACTTGGCACCTCAGGGGAGGGGCGGCCACCCGCTCCCTGTGGACGTGAATGTGACGGCTGCCCTCAATTTCTATGCCCCTCCGGATCATTCCAGGCTCCCAGTGGTGACCTAGTTGGGATCTCCCAGGCCTCCGTGCACAGATGTGTGCAGCAGGTCACTGTTGCCCTGTATGCCCGGGCAGGGCAGTTCATTAATTTCGATGTGGGCCGTGCACAGCAGGAGGCCGGGCTCTCGGCTTTGCATCCATTACTGGGATTCCGAATGTGCAGGGTGCAGTGGATGGGACACACATCGCCTTGTGGGCCCCCCATGCTGGGCCGCAGTGATTTGTGAACCGGAAGGTGTTCCATTCCCTAAACGTTCAAATTGTCTGCAACCATCAGCTGAAGATCGTGCAGGTCGATGCACACCTCCCAGGGATTGTCTATGACAGCTTTGTGCTCCAGCAGTTGGACATCCCTGGGCTCTTTGAAGAGCAGCCCAGGCTCCCAGGATGGCTACTGGGTGACCAGGGTTACCCTCTAAGGTCATGGCTGATGACGCTTGTGCGGAGGCCCCAGATCAAGGCGGAGACTGTGAGTGGAGAGAGGGTTACAACCTTCTCTTAACCCTCTCTCCACTCACATTGTCTGTACCTTTAAGACTTGATTACCTGTAAAGACTCGCATTCCAACCATTATTTTGTAAATTGAGTTTGTGTCTTTATATGCCCTGTTTGTGAACTGAAATCCTACTCACCTGATGAAGAAGCAGCGCTTCAAAGGATAGTGGCTTTTGCTACCAAATAAACCTGTTGGACTTTAACCTGGTGTTGTGAGACTTCTTACTGTGTTTACCCCAGTCCAACGCCAGCATCTCCACATCATGACCTCCCCTGTAGCCAGTGAGGATACAAAGATTTCTCTCAAGGCCCCAGCAATTTCCTCCCTTGCCTCTCTCAGTATTCTGGGGTATATCCCATCAGGCCCTGGGGACTTGTCTGCCTTAATGTTTCTCAAGAACCCCAATACCTCCTCCTTTTTGATCTCAACATGACTCAAACTATCTACACATCCTTTCCCAAGTCCACCATCCACCAAGTCCTTCTCTTTGGTGAATACTGTCATTTAATACCTCGCCCATTTCCTCTGGCTCCACACATAGATTCCCTCCCTTGTCCTTGAGTGGGTCAACCCTCTCCCTGGCTACCCTCTTGCTCTTTATATATGTATAAAAAGCCTTGGGATTTTTCTTAATCCTACTGGCCAATGCTTTTTCATGATCCCTTTTAGCTCTTCTTACTCGTTGCTTAAGTTTCTTTCTCCTTTCCTTGTATTCCACACTTGCTTCGTGTGTTCCCAGCCTCCAAGCTTTGACAAATGCTTCCTTTTTTCTTTGACTAGGCTCACAATATCTTTCGTTATCCAAGGTTCCCAAAACTTGCCATACTTATCCTTCATCCTTACAGGAATGTGCCGGTCCTGAATCCCTACCAACTTACACTTGAAAGCCTCCCACATGCCAGATGTTGATTTGCCCTCAAACATCTGCCCCCAATCTACATTCTTCAGTTCCTGCCTAATATTGTTGTAATTAGCCTTCCCCCAGTTTAGCACCTTAACTTGAGGACTACACTTATCTTTATCCATCAGTACCTTAAAGCTTACTGAACTGTGATCACTGTTCCCGAACTGCTCCCTTACTGAAACATCGACCACCTGGCCGGGCTCATTCCCCAGTACCAGGTCCAGTATGGCCCCTTCCCTAGTTGGACTATCTGCATACTGTTTCAGGAAGCCCTCCTGGATGCTCCTTACAAACTCTGCCCCATCCACGCCCCTAGCACTAAGTGAGTCCCAGTCAATATAGGGGAAATTAAAATCTCCCACCACAACAACCCTGTTACTTTTACACCTTGCCAAAATTTGGTTGTACACATTCGAAAGGAAGTGAAGAAATTAGAACAACCAGAGCCATTTTCCCTGAGAAGATGGACAAGTGGTTGGATTGGATCGATGGGAATAAACATACTACAAGGAGTCACGTATTTTCTTGTTTATGTTCTCGGGATATTGTTGGGACTATAATGCTATTCAAATGTTGTTGTTCAAAGATTACAAAAGAGATGGCAAATAAATCAGCAATTGAAGAAGAGAAAAATGGAATGGCTATGACAACCATCTCTCCAAGTGCTCCAACTTATGAAAATGAATACACGAAAGCTACCTTTTAAAAAAACCGATTAAGAATGAAAAACTTGTGGACTGATTAAAAGAGATGCAAACAACACTAAACCAATATAGAAACAGTAACATCATAATAATAGGATAGAGAACTTTGAAGTAGAAAGGAGCAATAGTTGGGAACAATAGTTAGATATATTAGTGTGTGGCCTAGAATTGTCATCAATCAACTTGCCAAAAGGAGGGATTTGATGAAGGGAATTTAATCATCCTGATCACAACATCGGGAATTAACAGCTAACATTTTAATTTTAAATGAACTTTAAAATAAAACTAATGAGGGCATTAAAAATCATTTGAAGTTATTTGTTAAACCTGCCAGTAACTGATTGTTAGCCCAAGGTTTTCCTGTATCAGAGAATGGACTGAAATGCATGAAAAACTTAATTACAATGTAACTCAGACATGGTACATTATGAAATTATCCTTTGTTCGAAAAGGCAAATTATATACATTTTTATACAAAACACGGAGTTTAGTCTGAGACTTCTGCCAAATGTATGGGCTTGCGTCCAATAGAACTGGTTCTAACCTCTTTACAAAATGCTGAATAAGTCAAATGAATGATTATGTATTGCCAAGCAACAAGAGAGCCATATTGATCTAGGGTATACTTCCAATAGTAAAACAGACAATAACAAACCGTTATTTAAAGTGTCAGATTATAATTCGATCTGAGAATACATCATGAATAGATTGACAAGTTAACTATTAAATGAAATCATGTTAAGTTAATTGTTGGGCTGTCACTAAGATAACCATATTGTATAATTATTTAAGATTTTGGCATGAAAGTTGGAGATCTGTGGAAGAACCTCAAGGTGCTATTGCATCGCCAGATCCCCCTTCAGCTGAAGTATTGTATCTGTCTAATGTATGTCTTTGTTCTTTGTACTGTTCATATGTTTTTTAACAAAACTAGTTTTGGAAAATTAATTTATTACGCTTTAAATCTGAGTTTCATTTACCTTTATAAAAAGATGTTAAACAGAATACTTTTAAATATTTTCTAAAAAAAAATTCCGGCCACTGAGTACAGAATTCCCCACTTCACAGCAGGTAATCAGGTTCGTGTGAGGAATTTCAGGGATGGTCCCAGTTGGGTCTCTGGGATCATTATGGAGAAAATGGGACCAGTATCTTACAAGGTCAAAGTTTAGAGTAAAACCCTAAAGAAACCATCTCAGAACCAGGGAGTCCCTGTCTGAGCAGGCCCCACCACCAGCCATAGAGATAGTCACTGCCAATGGCAGACCTCAGCTCAAAGCTGACTCTGTATTAGCCCCTCTGGATAGTGAGGGTACGGACTCAGAGATGGATGCTGAAGATGTCGGCCTCTGGGATGAACTGGAACCTGAGGAGGAGAACCATTGGTAACCTTGATGCACTATCAATCAAGTCAAGACTAGTTGTGAGCAAGACAAATAGGCTTTTATTAGCAAGAACTTGGAGACAGGTTAGCAAGAACTTGGAGCCATCCCTGTCGGAGATCTGGTCTGTACTAAAGGCTAAGGGGAGGAGCCACCGCCTTTATACCCGGACCGGGGGAGGAGTCTTGGGCGGAACCGACAGGGATGTGCCACATATACAGGTAATAATAAATACTAACTAACAGTGGTTAACCACAACAGATAACAGTGGTTTACCACATTCACCCCCTGTTTAAAAAAAGAGTCCATCGGGGGTGAGGCAGAGTGAACAATATTTACAATATTTACAGGTTCAGTCTATCCGGAGGCTTGCTCTGCCGCTGCGATCGCTGTAGTGCCGGTTCCGGTGTGGTTTCAGGTCGCGGTGTCGTTTCAAGCGCCAGGACGTTGTTGTCATCCGTAGTCTCGTCCGCTCGTCGAGTGCGTGGTGACGACTCCTGGGGGTCAGGCGAGCTGTATACGGGGGTGAGAGAAGTGAATAGTGGTTCTGATGTGGTAGGGACAAAGTTGGGGATTGGGGGTGAGGGGTTGGGGGCCATAGTGGTCCCTGAGTCACCTGCGGGCGCTGGGTCACGGATAGATACCGTGTCCTCCCACCCATCGGAGTACAGCACATAGGCGTACTGGGGGTTGGCGTGGGGGAGTTGAACCCTTTCGACCAGGGGGTCAGATTTACGGGTCCTGGCATGCTTCCGAAGCAGGACAGGGCCCGGGTATGCCAGCCACGACGGTAGTGAAGTCCCTGAGGAAGACTTCATGGGGAACACAAACATCCGTTCGTGGGGGGTGACATTGGTTGCCGTGCACAGGAGGGACCTAATGGAGTGTAGTGCGTCTGGTAGGACCTCTTGCCAGCGGGTGACTGGAAGGCCTTTAGACGGTAGTGCTAGTAAAACGGTCTTCCAGGCTGTGGCGTTCTCTCTCTCCACCTGTCCGTTACCCCGGGGGTTGTAGCTAGTAGTCCTACTCGAGGCTATGCCTTTGGAGAGCAGGTACCGTCGCAGTTCATCACCCATGAAGGAGGATCCCCGGTCACTATGGATATAGCTGGGGAAACCAAACAGAGTGAAGAGGCTGCGCAGGGCCCTGATGACTGTGGCTGAGGACATATCTGGGCAGGGAATCGCAAAGGGGAAACAGGAGCACTCTTCAATGACATTGAGGAAATATATGTTGCGATCAGATGAGGGGAGGGGGGCTTTGAAGTCGATGCTTAGGCGTTCAAAGGGGCGGGTGGCTTTTATGAGGTGTGCCCTCTCTGGTCGGTAGTAGTGCAGCTTGCATTCCGCGCAGACCCGGCAATTCTGAGTTATAGACCTGACATCCTCAATGGAGTAGGGCAGGTTACGGGCTCCAATGAAGTGAAAAAACCTGGTGACGCCCAGGTGGCAGAGGTCGTTGTGGAGAGCCTGTAACCGGTCCACCTGCGCACTGGCACATGTTCCACGGGACAGGGCGTCAGGTGGCTCATTGAGCTTCCTGGGCCGATACAAGATATCGTAATTGTAGGTGGAGAGTTCGATCCTCCACCGTAATATCTTGTCATTCTTGATCTTGCCCCGCTGCGTATTGCTGAACATGAAGGCAACGGATCGTTGGTCCGTGAGTAGGGTGAACCGTTTACCAGCCAAATAGTGGCGCCAGTGCCGTACAGCTTCCACAATGGCTTGGGCCTCCTTTTCGACAGAGGAGTGTCGAGTTTCGGGGCCTTGGAGGATTCGTGAAAAGAAGGCCACGGGTCTGCCCGCCTGGTTAAGGGTGGCGGCTAGGGCAAAGTCAGACGCATCGCTCTCCACCTGGAATGGGATGGATTTGTCTATAGCGTGCATCGTGGCCTTCACGATGTCAGCTTTGATGCGGTCGAAGGCCAGACGGGCCTCTGCCGTGAGGGGAAAAAGGGTGGATTTTATAAGCGGACGGGTTTTATCCGCATAGTTGGGGACCCACTGTGCATAGTACGAGAATAAGCCCAGGCATCTTCTCAGTGCTTTGAGGCTGGTGGGGAGGGGGAGTTCCAGGAGGGGACGCATACAGTCGGGATTGGGGCCGATGACCCCATTCTCCACTACGTACCCAAGGATGGCGAGGCGGTGTGTACGGAATACGCACTTCTCCTTATTGTAGGTCAGGTTAAGGAGACTAGCCGTGTGCAGGAATCTGTGGAGGTTGGAATCGTGGTCCTGCTGGTCATGGCCGCAGATGGTGACGTTATCCAGGTATGGGAAGGTGGCCCGCAGCCCGTTCTGGTCTACCATTCGGTCCATTTCACGCTGGAAGACCGAGACCCCGTCGGTGGCGCCAAAAGGGACCCTAAGGAAGTGGTAAAGGCGACCATCCGCCTCGAACGCCGTATATTGGCGGTCCTCCGGGCGGATAGGGAGCTGGTGGTATGCTGACCTCAAGTCAATGGTGGAGAACACCCGATATTGTGCAATCTGATTGACCATATCAGATATGTGGGGAAGGGTGGTACGCGTCCAGCTGCGTGTATCGATTAATGGTCTGACTGTAGTCAATGACCATCCTGTGTTTCTCCCCAGTCTTAACGACTACCACTTGTGCTCGCCAGGGGCTGGTACTGGCTTCGATGATCCCTTCCCTGAGGAGCCGCTGGACTTCGGACCTGATAAAGGCCCTGTCTCCAGTACTATACCGCCTGCTCTTGGTGGCGATGGGCTTGCAGGAATGAGATTCGCAAACAAGGAGGGAGGGGCGATTTTAGGGTTCGAGAGACTGCAGGTGGTGCGCGGTGGGCAATTCAGACGCCGCTGATTGCAGACGGAGAGCGGGGTAAAGGCCCATTATACTGTATAGTGACATTCTTCAGATGGGTCAGGAAATCTAGCCCCAGGAGTACAGAAGCGCAGAGATGTGGCAGCACGAGGAGCCTGAAGTTATCGTATACTGTGCCCCGCACCTTCAGGGTCACCACGCAGCAGCCGAGGACATTTACAGAGCGGGACTGCGATGCCATGGAGATCGTTTGCTTGACGGGCCGCACGGAAAAGGCGTATCGGCGCACCGTATCAGGGTGAATGAAGCTCTCCGTACTCCCGCTGTCAAATAAACAATGCTCCTTGTGCCCATTTACCTCGATGTCCATCATGGACTTGGCGAGTCGATAAGGCTTGGACTGGTCCAGGGTAACCGATGCCACCGTTGAATCCTGCAGATAGCCATAGGGGGCTGATGAGGTAGGAGATGGCGGCCCTTGCTGGTCACTCGCGGCTGAAGTCGTCCAAGATGGCGGCCCCCATGGGTCAGCGGAGGCCGATGACGTCATCCAAGATGGCGGCCCCCGCGAGTCGCACGCGGCCGGAGTCGTCCAAAATGGTGGCCCCCGCGGGTCGCACGCAGCCGGAGTCATCCAAGATGGCGGCCCCCGTGGGTCGCACGCGGCCAGGGTCGTCCAAGATGACGGCCCCCGCGGGTCACACGCGGCGCTCGTGGATTTGGAGGTAGACTTACGGCAGACTTTAGCATAGTGCCCCTTCTTCCCACACGCGGAGCAGAACGACTCCCTCGCTGGGCAGCATTGTCGGGGGTGCTTACCCAGGCCGCAGAAGTAGCATTTTGGGCCTCCAGAGGCTGCTGCAGTGGTCAGGTCACCGGTGAGGCGTGGTGCAGGGTAGGTCTGTGGTCCTCCCGGTAGCGACGGCTGCGGTGTCCATGATGCGCCCACGTGGTCAGGTGAGTAGGCTTCGAGGTATTGGGAGGTCACCTCTAAGGATTTGGCCAGTTGCACCATTTTCTTTAAGTCCAGCACACCCTGTAGTAGCCGTTGTCGGATATAGGTCGTTCCGAAGCCCATGGCAAAGGCATCCCTGATTAAGTCCTCTGTGTATTGGATGGCAGTCACAGTCTTGCAGTTGCAGTTCTGGCCAAGCAGTCGCAACACGCGCAGGAACTGGTCGACTGATTCTCCCGACTGCCGTCTGCGCATAGCTAGGAGATGTCTCGTGTAGATTTCATTAGGTGGTTTGTTATACTGGCCCTTTAAAAGTTCGATAGCAGCCGTGTAACTTTCCACGTCCAGAATCGTAGAATATACTACGTCGCTTACCCGCTGGGGAGCACCCATAGTTTGTCGGCATCCATACGGACAGCAGTGGAGGCGTCGATGTAGTCTTTGAAGCATTTCAGCCAGTGATCAAACGTGTTTGACGCTCCAGCAGTTTGAGGATCCAGATTCAGTCTGTCGGGTTTTAGCAACTGCTCCATTTTTTAAAAATCTTGCTAATAAAATTGATGCACCATCAATCAAGTCAAGACTAGTTGTGAGCAAGACAAATAGGCTTTTATTAGCAAGAACTTGGAGCCATCCCTGTCGGAGATCTGGTCTGTACTGAAGGCTAGGGAGAGGAGCCACCGCCTTTATACCCGGACCGGGGGAGGAGTCTTGGGCGGAACCGACAGGGATGTGCCACATATACAGGTAATAATAAATGCTAACTAACAGTGGTTAACCACAACAGATAACAGATAACAGTGGTTTACCACAAACCTGCAATGTCCCCTTTGGAAAAAAAGGTCCCTAGAATGGTTTATGCCATCTGACCCAGCCCTGCCTTTGGGGGATTTCCGACCAAACGCCAAGCGAAGGAAAGGACTTCCTCGCACGGGGGATGCTGGAAGAGACGCGGCACTTAGGGGGAAGGGATGTTATGACGGCCACGAAGGATCGTCAAGAATTCTTTCTGGAGACTTTGTGGAGTACAGGTTGTCTTATTAAGCAAGCAGAGCCTCCCCCAATGGGAAGTGGTCAGCGGGGATTCTTAAACCTATTGCTCTACATGGACTGTTACTATAGGTCCTGAGGTGAAGACAATCAGCCTCCACCTCACTGGAATTTCAAGACCACCATGAAACGAATTCTGCCTTAATCACAAACAACAGCAAAGGACTCATCAACAGTGAACTCTCTATTTTTTTTTATCTTTTACCATTGAATCTTAATTTGATCAAAGTTAACCTCCTGTGCTATAATTTGCAATTTTGCATGCCTGTGAGAGTTTGTATGTATTGTGAAGGTATGAAAATGCCTTTGCCCTTTTAAGCATTTTTACACCTGTTTTTTTCAGGACAATAAAAATGAACCCCTTTTGTGTTTAAACTGAAGAAAGCCGGTCAGACTGAATTATTTGCAATCGGTACATAAATGGTTAAGTACAGACACTGAATTACCACCTCTATCCTTCTAAATTACAAACAAACCTGTTACGAGCAATCGAGAAGTGGGAAAGAACAGCCAAGTCCTCACGCCAGCACTCACTCAGTCGTAATGTATTTCACATTCATAAAAATAAATACCTGAAAATGCCGGCCAAAATCTTCCAGTCCCACTCACCACAGGGATCCACGGGTTTAATGGATAAGGAAAATGTCCGTTCCCCTTGGGTAGGACCAGAAAACCCCTCCCAATGAGTGGGTTCAAACATGTCTTTTAATATTCAAATTTTAAAACAGGAACCAACATGCAAATGGAAATAAGAACGCAAAAAGGAGAACCATGACGAAAACAGGGAAATTAAACAGGTTACAGTGAAGAGTTAAGGTGAACATCAGGGCAGTTCCAGGACTTACCCACATCAGAAAATAATAGAGGGAGAGACGCAGGCTAGGATTCACCTCTTAGTGGCGGAGTTCCAGAAGGTCAGGTGTCCAATCTCCCCAGACCCTAACCCATACCCTTATGGTCTTGATTTGTTACAAAGAGCGTCAGTGTTTTATTTAGGACTACAAAGTAACAGTTTCAGGAGCTCCAACAGCCTGCTACTTTACAGAATCAATCCAGAGAGGAGAGGGAGAAAATAAAGATCACACATGACTTAGATGCCATGTCTTTACAACCAGTGTTTGTATCATCGTTTTCCTCAAAGCCAAATCAAAAGTTTAAGTTTATACATTAGTGTCACAAGAAGGCTTACATTAACACTGTAATGATGTTACTATGAAAATCCCCTAGTCGCCACACTACGGCACCCACGCAGACACGGGGAGAACGTGCAGACTCTGCACAGACAGTGATACAAGCCGGGATTCAAACTTGGGTCCCTGGCTCTGTGAGGCAGCAGTGTTAACCACTGTGCCACAAAAGCCAACCACTCCATAGTTCAAAAAACAGAAGAGCTCTGAAATTTAATCCCCACAAAACAAATCTCAAACCCAGGAATTGGGCTCCATAGAGTCACTGGTCCCAGGTCTGCAGAGGCCTCAAATAGGAAAGGCTGAGCTGGGACACCTGGCCACTTCTGGTGTAGCCCATACAGTGTCTCCTAGCTGCCATGGTGCCAGTGCATAAGTGTGCCAGAAGAATGCAAAATGAGCAAATTGTGATGTCAACCACCCTCTAATGCTGATTTAGCGCAGAAGTTGCCTTTTTGGACCATGCAGGCCCAATTATTGCCCCCTCATAATCACCCCCGGATAGACATGTGTCCAGCTGCATGTTCTGCCCTCACCAGATTTTCTAAAGGCCTAACCATCCATCTTCCAGCTGAGGTGATTTTAACTTACTCTGGTAGCTGCAAATCTATTGGAAGTAAACTGCAGTGTTATTAGAGAGATTCTGCTGACCTTCTGGATTTTCAAGGGAGCGGTATTGGATCCTGACAAGGAGGACAGAGGAGTTGCTCAAAGATCTGATTCAATAATGGGAGCCCTCACTGCACTTCCCCTTAAACTTCAACATGTTCTGGAAAGAGCACAAACAGCAGACTAAATAGTTATATGCAGGAGACAGTGAGAATCTTTAGGGAATACTTTTTCTACCTTCACATTCAGCTAGGCAAGGGTCACTGAATTGTACCATCTCTTACAATCTGACCTGCAGCCTCATGGCTGGGTGAGGACAACATAGCCAGAGGCCCTCGAATTCTCTGTCACCCTAAATGTCAACAGCAGTCAGGTGGAAGTAGGCGACATCAGCACGGTTCACTTCAGATTGCTGCATCAGGGTGATCACAGAGTCCATGTACACAAGCAGAGCAGACTCTGTCATCTGCTAACCAGAGATAAGTTGGAGGAGAGACTAAGTGGATTTTCAGAGTGCAACTGAGTGCGTGCACGTGGCTTGACAATCTTCTCTTTTTAACAGGGAGATGTTCCACAACCACTCTACGTACATCCAAAGTATCCTCTCAGTGAGTACTCATAATCCTCCCAGCAGTCAGCATGCCTATATTCTATGGCAGTCAGCTGTACCTGTTATCTGGATGCCACCATGAAGAATCAGATGCTGGCTGCTGAGTGACAAGGGATACCCACTGTACTCCTGGCTCATGATCCCCCTCCACCATTTGAATACCTGAGGTCAGCTTGTCTGTAATGAGAGCCACACTACAATCAAGAGCATCCTTGCGAGTAGGAGGAGAAGCATGAGGGAGAAGTACAGGAATAAGCAAACTGTGTGCAATAGGAACATGAGGAGGCTATTTAGTCGCTTGAGCCTGTTCCAACATTCAATGTGATCATGCCTGATTGGTCACCTAACCTCGTGCTTTTGCTCTATATTCTTAATATCTTGAAGGGCGGATAAGTTGTGTAGAAGTGTCAAGCTGTTAAGCTATTTGAATGGCCAGCCTTTTCTTTAAAAGTTAAAAAAGAACAGGATAGTGGTACAAGTTAGCACTAAGTTGGGGAGCCATAGGAAAGCTCATTTGAAGGACATTTCACATTGTTTCTATTCAAATAATCATCTAATGCCTTCTTGAAAGCCTTGACTGAAATTGCCTCCACCACACTTACAGGTAGTGTATTCCAGACCCGAACTACTTGATGTGTGGAAAAGTTTTTTCTCACATCACATTTGCTTCTTTTTGCAAATCACTTTAAATCTGTGCCCTCTTGTTCTTGCAGGTAAAAAATTCTCCCTATTGACTCGTCCAGGTCCCTCATGGCCTTGAATGCCTCTATCAAATTCCCTTTTAGCCTTCTTCTCTCCAAGGAGAATAGCCCCAAACTCTCCAATTTATCCTCATAACTGAAGTTTCTCATTCCTGGAACCATTCTTGTAAACCTCTTCTGCATTTAATTCTGCAACAATAGGCGGAAGGTCAGAAGATTGGACAGAATATAAGGAACAGCAGAGGATGAATAAAATATTAATAAGGAAGGAAAAATTAGAGTATGAGAGAAAGATGGCAAAAATATAAAAACCGATAGTAAGAATTTCTATAAATATTTTTAAATGACGTGAGTTAACAAAGTGAGTGAGTCTGGAGAATTGATAACGGAAAACAAAGAAATGGCAGGTGAATTGAACAGATACTTTGCATCATCTTCACAATAGAGGGTACATTCCAGAAGTAGGTATATACCAGGAAATGGAACCAAGAAATGGAAGGGAAGGAGAACTCTGGAAAATTGCAATCACTAGTGATAGTACTGCTGAATAAACTTTTGGAGGCTGCAGGCTAACAATTGCCTGGGTTCTGATGGACTTCATCCTAGGGTCTTAAAAGCAGTGGCTCGTGAAATCGTTGATGCTTTGGTTTTAATTTTCTAAAACTCCCTAGATTCGGGGAAGTTGCCATTAGATCGGAAGTTAGAAAATGTAACTCCATTATTCAAAAAGGAGGGAGACAAAAAGCAGGAAACTACATGCCAGTTCGCTAAACATCTTTCATAGGGAAACAGGTCATTTGGATAATCTCAGGGTAATCAGGCAAAGTCAATCTGATTTTTTGAAAGGGAAATCATGTTTAACCAACTTATTGTAGTTCTTTGAGGAAGTTAGATGAGCTGTGGATAAAAGACAACTAGTGAATGTATTGTACTTAGATTTCCAGAGGGCATTTGACAAAGTGCCACATCAAAGGTTATTGTAGAAAATAAAATCCATGGTATAGGCGGCAATAAACTGGTGTGGATAGAAAAATGGCTAATATGAAGCAGAGAGTAGGGCATATGAGTCTTTTTCAAGTTGGCAAGATGTAGAGAATGGTGCATCACAGAGATCAGTGCTAGGATCTCAACTATTTTACAATTTATATAAATGACTTGGGTGAAGGGATGGGTGGAATGATTGCCAAATTTACCGATGACACAAAGATAGATAGGAAAGTAAGTTGTGAAAAGGACATAAGGAGACTTAAAAAGATACAAATAGTTTAAGTTTAGGCCGATACTTTCTAGAGTTTAGAAGAATGAGGGGAGATCTAATTGAGGTATATAAGATGCTAAATGGGATTCTCAGGGTAGACATGGAGAGAGAGGATGTTTCCCCTTGTGGGGCAATCTAGAACAAGAGGTCATAGTTTTAGGATAAGGGGTAGCAGATTTAAAACAGAGACATGGGTGATCTGATTCTGTGTAAATACCGTGGATGTACAAGTTGCGTCGTCAGCCCTTACATTGGTCCACTCAACGCGCACACAGCAGCATACTTATCCTCTGTCATTGCATCCAACCTGCTCACAGTCTGTCCATCTGTATTTACACAGAATCAGATCACCCACAACATCAGGACTCGATCCCAGATCTCGGGTCTCTCTCCACCCTTGCAGATGGCAAAGCTATCCAGTGAAGCTCCATTCAGTAGTCTTCATCTATCTGCCAAAACTGAGCGCCCTTTCCTCAGCAAGGAGCCCTCAGGCACCCACAGGGAGGATGTGACAAGAGCTGACGATGTTAAAGTGTGTGTGAGAGATTTAATGATGATGAGAGATCCCGGAGGACAGTAATGCTGCGAATATCTGGTGGCCCTATGAGAGTGTGAGATGAAAGTGAGAGAAGGCCGATTTACCATGGCAAAGTGGATGAGACCATTCATTCTCTTTCTGCATCAGAGGTTGGTGGACCTCCGGCTCCCATCACAGGGGGTAGAGAAACTCCCGCCAGTCCATGACTGCCTGAAGGAGTCTCTCTAGGACCTTGCCACTGAACTTTGTAGCACAATGCTTGTCTCTTTTCGGGGCTTTCACTTGTGAGACAGGCAGTCTCACCAGTGGGACACCAGTGGGACAGGCAGATAGGGGACCGATAGAGAGCGATATAATAATTCCCCATGGGGCACACACGCTCAGGGGGATGGTGACCCACATTCCAAGGTTGACCAGGGCGGGAGACCCGTCATTACATTTTATGGAGGTGCAGCAGGCAGCCGACATAAACGACTGTGATGAGTTGGAAAGGGTAAAACTATTACTATTGACCCTAGACTCATATCTATGTAAGGCAGTGACCTCCAGGGAAGGGGGAAGACCTACAACATGGGTAGCGGCACAGACAGCGGTTCTGGAGGCCATGGGGTTAAACCAGGGTAGTCCCTTCACGAGGGTGTGGGAGACAAAGCAGCAAGTCGCAGAGTCCCCAGACATGTTCGCAGACAGGCTGTGGACGGTGTATGAGGGAGCGTGTGGAACTCCTTTAGACAGGCAGAATTTGGATGAGAGAACGGCCCACTGGCTGAAAACACTGGGAGCAAACTATCTCCCGCGAGTTAGGGCAAAGGCCGAGCATTGGTTCGACCCAATGGACCCGAACCTTAACGAGGCGGAGGTAATTAGAAAACTCACCCTTGCATACCCGCAACGGGGAGAAGGGTGAGGAGAAGCCCTCTCAGGGCAAGGTGCACGAAATTGCACCGGCACCCCTCCAGAGGAGGGAGTGGAAGCAGGAAGGCAGTCGGATTTCAGACAAGAGACCGGTGAGCTACGGGTGTGGGAAGCCCGGGCACTACAGGAGGGAGTGTAGAAACCCGAATAGGTCAGTGGAGGAAAGGGCCCCGGTCGCAGCCAACCCAGCCCCGGTGGTAGGTGTACCTGGGCAGGGGACTATAGATATTAAAGGTCTGCTGGCATATTTAAAATCCAAAGCAGCAGAACCCGGACAGGTGGCCATGGCAACCGGCCAGAGAGCACCCGTGTCCGTACCCCAAGCACCCCTATGACTACCAACGAAGCAGCCCACCTTTTTATGCCCACTAGAGTATGGCCCATGCGGGAGACCCTGGGTCAGGATGAGGGTCCAGGATGTAGTAGGGAGTTCCAGCTGGACACAGGTGCTTCCAGTACTATTGTCCACACGGACAACCCCCGAACATCCCCCCTATCCCTACAGTCTTGTCGGCTTTACGGGGAACGAGAAGGCTGGTTTTTTCTCGATTCCTTTGTCCATCAGGTTAGGGACACTCCAGGCGTGGTGGAAATGCGTCCTGATGAGCTGGGAACAAGAGGGTAAAGGGATTTTAGGCGCCGATTTTATAGTGGCACACGAGGTCCTGGTGGATCTGAGAAACCACTGTCTGTGGGCATAACAGGGGAGGGGGCTGGGAAGGAGGTCATGGTGGTAGAGGAAGCACACAAGAAGGGGGCCCTGTGTGTGGTAAAGCCCAAGGAGGGGTATGATTTAGAGGCCCGAGTAAGAAATACCCTGGAGGAATATCAAGGGTATGTAAAGGGAAATCCAGCCGCCTTCGCGACCCATAAGCATGATTGTGGGAGGGTCACCGGGACAGAGGTAAGGACAGACAGGGATCCCATGTCCCGACCCCAAAAACTTCCCCCGGGAAGTGGAGGCTGATTTAGAAATTGCCCTAAGTTCGCTGGCCAGGCAAGACATTTTGAGGCCAATCGCCATCCACGTGAACTCGCCACTCTGACCAGTAAGGAAGCGGGATAATTCATGGAGTGCGACTGTGGATTATAGGGTCCTCAATACAAACATTCCGGCTTGTGCCCCAACGGTGGCAGCCGTAGCAGACCTGTTAGGAGAGATCCCAGCGTCAGCATCTGCATTTACAGTGCTGGACATTTCTAACGGCTTCCGATCCATCCCAGTCAGGCAGGAGGACCAATATAAGTTTGCGTTTACATTTAAGGGGCAGCAGTATACGTGGAGCTGCCTCCCACAAGGGTTCCACAACAGCCCCAGCATTTTCCACCAATGCATGGCGGAATGTCTGAAAGGATTTAGTGAGCCCCACAGACTCATCCAGTATGTGGATGACATTTTTCTGTTTACGGACAGTCGTGAGGAACATGGCCCCCTGGTCGACGAGCTGTTGGAGTTGCTCTGTCGGAGCGGGTTGAAAGTCAACCCAAAGAAAGCACAGATCGGGTTGCCGGAGGTCAAGTTCCTGGGATTGACCCTTAGGGCCGGGGAAAGGGGGGTAGATGTGGCCAGAAGGCAAACAGTACAGGAACTCCCAGTCCCAGTGGACGTCAAAGGGGTTAGGTCCTTTTTGGGAATCACAGGCTGCTGCCGTGATTTCATTGAGGACTATGCCACAACCGCAGCACCTTTGCTCAGGCTGCTACAGAAGGGGGTAGAGTGGGAATGGGATGAGAAATGAGAGTCTGCATTCGTCCGACTTAAACAGGACTTGCAGAAGGCCCCAGCTGTGGGAGCCATTGACCCCAGCGGGGAGTTTTTCCTGGAGGTGGCCGCAGGCAGTGATGGCCTGAGCGTGGTGCTCCTCCAGGAACGGCACGGCAAGCTGAGGGCGGTAGTTTATTCCTCCCGGGTCCTCACGGAAGTAGAAAGGTCGAACTCTAACTGTGAGTGGCACCTGCTAGCCACATACTGGGCAGTGAAGAAGGTGCAAGTTTTTATTAGGATGTCCCCCATCACTCTCCTGACCCACCATACCCCGACCCAAATGCTGTTGGACGGCCGGATTAAGGACGGCACGGTGAGCAGCGCTAGGATCACCCGATGGACCCTTCTCCTTTCCCAAATGGCTTTACGGGTGAAGGGGCTAAGCGAGCCGCAGCTCGCAGCCAACTTGGTGTACCCCGGGGAACCGCACCATTGTTCAGTAGAGGGGGTATGGGAGGTAGAGTTTGGCTTTCAGGCAGGGCTGCACCCCACGGGTAGGGAGATATATGTGGACGGATCCAGTACCATATCTGAGGGCACCAGGCTCACGGGTTGTGGGATCTGGGACCCGGAGGCAGAGATAGCCCTTAAACTCCCACATACTCTAAGTGCTCAGCAAGCAGAGCTGGCCGCAGTGATGTATGTGGTCACCCACCCCGAACGTTTCCCCACTCCATACACCATATGTTCGGACAGCATGTTTACCTGCAACTCGTGTACAGAATATCTGGCCATCTGGTCACGCCGAGGGTACACGTCTTCAGACGGGAAGCCCCTTACCACAAGACCTCTGCTCGAGAGGATTGTGGCTGCCGTAGGGAAGTGCGGGGATAGGTATATCCACAAGGTAAAAGCCCACTCCAAAATGGAGCCACGGTGTGAGGGGAACTGAAAGGCAGATCTCCTGGCGAAAGAGGGAGCCAGGAATGGGGTAACGTGGGACCCCTATGGGGAAGGACAGGTTGCAGGAGCCAGAGGGCAGCCTCAAAGAGGGAGTACAGGGGTGGCTTTGGCCCCAGACCTGGCCACGGTCCAGGTACAGGACCCCATTGGTCTAGTTGGACCAATGAGCGGCACAGGCTTGGAGGGCCGAAGGGCCTGTTTCCTGTGCTGTACTGTTCTTTGTTCTTTGTTCTTCATTCTCAAGGCTGCCTCAGCAGCCATTTGCAGACAGGAGAGAGTAGAGGGACCATATGGGGATAAAGACATGTCAGTAAAAGAAGGCATGCTCTTTAAGGGAGACCGATGGGTAGTGCCTTCCCAGCACAGGAGGGAATTTATGGAAGTAGCCCATGAGAGTCCCGGAGCGGGACACCCCGGACCAGAGACCACCTGGCAGCAAGTAGAGAGAGTAGGATGGTGGCCTGGTCTCCGGGAGGACGTTCGCGACTTCTGCGCGAACTGTTTGGTTTGTGCAACCAACAGCCCCAATCCCCAGAAGAGGAAGGTTTCACTGAAACACACCCGAAGGGTGGAAGGGCCATGGCAGTCGGTACAAATCGACTACATCGGACCCCTTCCCTCCGCCTCAGGGGGATACAAGTACTGTCTGGTACTGGGAGACGTGTTCTCCAAGTGGGTGGAAGCTTTCCCGTGTCGGACAGCCACCGCTGTAGGCACGGCCAAAATCCTAGTTCGGGAGGTATTTTCTAGATGGGGACTCCCACAGTTCGTGGAGTCCGACCAAGGGAGTCACTTCACGGGGCAAGTGATGCAGGCGACCCTTAAGGTCCTGGGCATCAAGGCCAAGTGGCATGTGGTCTATAACCCCCAATCCTCGGGCCCCGTAGAAAGACTAAACTGGACCATCAAGGAGAGGTTACGGAAAGAGATCGGCGACCCTCCCAACCGGTGGGTGGAAGTTCTGCCCTTGGTACTCATGGGGATCTGAGCTAGCCAGTCTAGGAGCACGGGGTACTCTCCACATGAACTCATGACCGGTCGGGTCATGAGGACGCCGATACATGTCATGGTGCCTGCCCTGACAGAGGGACAGCTCAGGGAGGTAAATAGGGACAAGTTTGCCAAAAAGCTGTTCGAGCAGCTTAAGCAGGTGCACTGGCAGGCAGCCAGTAACATGGGGGCCCAGCACCGCAGGAACAGACTGCTGCTGGAGCCCTGCACGAATCACGAGTGGGCCATAGGGGACCAGGTGATGGTCTGCAATTTTGCAAGGGTAGGGACATTTGAACCCTTGTACGCTGGCCCATATAGTATTATAGATAAAGCCAGCCCCATGGTATACGCTGTCCAGCTCCCCCGCAGAGTCAAGTGGTTCCATATGAACCAGTGCAAACTGTTCGACCCCACTAGGGCAGGCAAGAGCAAGAGGGGGCCGAGAGCTAGGGAGTTGACGGGTGAACAGGCCCCAGTGGATGTAGAGACGGTAGGGGAGATGCCCGACCCCCACATTAGTCAGCCTGTTGTAACATGCTGTCCCTGCCCAACAGTACAAGAGGTAGTGTCCACCATGAGGCCAACGGTGATACAGGCACCCAGCCTGTGCAGTAAGGGAAATTCCGAGCACCCGCTCACAGGTCGGGCGAACTGTCTCAGAGAGGCAGAGGTCATAGAAACCGAGGTATCACCATTAGCATGGGAACCGCCGGGGAGACATAGGAGCGGTAGGGTCTCCAAGCCCTGGTAAGGTGGTCCCTGTCGTACCTAACAACCAGGACCCGGGCCCGAAGTAGAAGGGCCAGGGAAGAGAGTGGTGGGAACAGGGCACTGCAGAGTACTGCTGGAGGGAACCCAGTCCCCGCAGGGAGAGTAGAAGGATCCCAGAACCCCTTAGCAGAAGGGGAGACAAGGGGCAGTCAGGCCCGTCGACAGGAGGAAGTCTGGCCCGGGCCGTTGGGCCAAACAGATGAACGGCCCCAGCATAGCGGGGACCAGTTTTGAATTGGCCACCCGGAGACGGGTGGAGTTGTATATAGCATTGTGTTCTGTTTGAGTTTAATTAGTGTTTGGTAGTGTGTAGATTCTTTAAGTGTATGGGATCACAGGAGTGTATAATACGGTAGCCTCGGCAGTCTCAAATGGACACCGGGCACTAGGACCCTGAGGAGTCGGGCTGCGAAAAACAGGATCACAGCCGGCAATTTCAAAGCGGTCGCCGCTACCATCGGCCGAATGGCTCCTTTCCATTTTTTTGATGGATTGCAGGAAGGGTGGATAGCGAGGTGAAGGCGAGGAGGTGTTTCTGTTTTGTCTTGCAGATGGGTCGCCCAGGCTGTACGGGTGATGGCGATGATGGGCCTCAGGATGTGCATGGCGCGTCGTGGGGACACGAAGGAATCCATGGTGTACGGGTGCTCTGGGGGCAGGGCACCCCTCGTAACGACCGGGCAAGGGAACCCAGTAGCGGATAGCCAGGCCGGATACTCCCATAAGGGGAGATGGCCTGGATGGCTGGGGTCAAACTCGATCAGGTTCTCCAGCCACAGGAGCTTCAATTACGGGGAAGCATCCGTACCCTGTGCAGAGATACAGGTGGCAACCGACCGGGTTAGGGTGACTGAGGGCAGGCGGGTGGGCTTGGCCTGTGAGGGGAATGTTCCTTTGGGGAGATGGTGGTGGCTCAGGAAACTGAGTCCGAACATGAGGAATCGATCCTCGGACTGGGAAAGACTGGACAATGACACCTACCGGACCGTCACGGGGTCACCAGGAGGGATCACTGTATGTTGGGAGAAGTGGTGGGCTTACGACCAGAGACTGTATTTGTGCCTATGGGGGTCTGCCAAGGTATGTCCAGTAGGGGCATCGACCACCTTCGTGAGGTGGTGGCAGGACTCCGGAAGCGGGATGAATTGGGACCACGGGGGGCAAGCGTGTGTGACTCCCAGGATGGGGATGACAGTGAAAGCTACCGAACTGCTGGTTCAGGTAAAGAAGCCTACCCAGTTCCGGTGAATTGTGGGAATTCGAACCATACGATTATGGGGGTGGTCGTGAGAATCCCAGTCATGGGAACCTCGGCACGACCAGCCCCACTGTCCCGAGTGGAGAATGTGGGAGTCATTCGTGGTGGGAGGGTACATGTTCGCTATGGGAAGGTCCCACCCTATGGCATAGTGCGGGATCAGACTGTGACAGGCATTGATCTTTTGGGTTGCCGGAGCCAGGGAACACAAGTAATCCGGTGTCCCCAGCACATGGACGCCGAGGCTAGGCCTCAGTGTGGGTTCAGGACTGTTGGGGCAGAGCCTATAAATTGCACCATGGAGGCGATGGCCGCAGGCCACGTCCCTCCACAGGTGGCATATACAGGAAGTGGGACGTACTGTGTCACCACCAGTGCCCAGCGGTATCAGCACGGACCACGGCAGTGGTGCCCGGTACTGCACAGCAGCTTCTGCAGTAGTCCATGTGGCACAACAGCGAATATTGCCCATCCCGGAACCTTCCTCGGTTCGCCTCTCGGTACGTGAAAACGTAACAAATTTACATCAATATGTGGCCCATTTTGGGTCTGATATTCCCCCAGTCAAAGAGAAATGAAAGAAGTTGCTGGCAGCAGGGGAGCTGTCACAGAAACACTTCTTCTCCCTGGAGCAAAAGACGCTGGATATCGCCAGGGAAATTGAGAACATTAAATCTCCAAATTGGTGGGACCTGGAATCCTGGATTATAGTTCCAGCCTGGGTCCGCATCATTTCCCTTTTACTCATTGTCTGCCAGATGATAATTGTCGTGTACCTGTTGTTCACAAATTGTAAATTTAGAAGACGGAGAAGGACGGCCAAGCTGCAACAACTGATGAATCGAGCGGCCAGACGCAGCCAGAACGAAGTCCCGTTATTGTGACACAGCCGTATCCCATGATCTTTTGTCTACAAGTTATGTTCCCTACGTTTTAAGGAACTGTTGTGATGTATCAATGCGTGATTTTTTTGTTCTTGTCTGTATACTGTTTTTGTCTGTAATCGATGTGCTTTGAGGGTTTAGTTTAGTGATTAAGGGGACTTCGGGGTCCATAACTTCGCAGGTTGGCAAAGGGGTGCTCACAGTCCTGGAGGCTGGAGGAGTTGCCCATCAACTGTTTTAAATCGATACAGTCCGAGCGAGTCCGGATGTATCGTCGGGACATCTGTAGGTTTCAGGGCAATCCTCCATATTTTAAAAGGACTCAGGAGAAACCTGACAGTTTAAAAGTGGGGTAAGAAGTTTAACAACACCAGGTTAAAGTCCTGGACTTTATATGGACTTTATATGGACTTTAACCTGGTGTTGTTAAACTTCTTACTGTGTTTACCCCAGTCCAACGCCGGCATCTCCACATCATGACTACCATAGACAGTTTAAAAGTGGCCAACTCTGGCTGCTGGCTGATAAAAACCTCCCAGAAGGCTCGGCAGGGCAAACATAACCTGTCTGTGGACTGTGCTAAGAAAAAGGTGTGAGTCCACTGAATATGCAAGTGGCCAAAAAGGCAGACACACCAGTGATCTAATCATCAGAAGGACAAAGGACAGTAAACAGACCAGCAGGGAGTCAATGGCCACAGAAATCGGCCCATCCACAGAAGACATTGAAATAACGACCCACGGGGGGGTCAAGGCAGTTCCAGCCTTTTGTGTGTGGATTTGACTAAATTAAACTGAAACTGCCGGTGATCGAAAGCCCCTTTGTCCTTGAAAATCACCTACGGGGGCAGGGAAGGTTTTGTTAAATTGAGCTGAGAGAAGCAAACAAGCAGGTCCAAGCTCTCTTCCAGAATCGCAAGCTGAGAAGCAGACAAGCAGGACCGAGCTCTCTCCAGTTTCGATCCTGCACTAAGACATTCGAGCCGACCACAAAGGAACCCCTTTTAGAATTGTGAGTATCCCAGCCAACCTTGCGAAGCTCCCGAGGATAGGATAGAGGTTGAGGCAAGGGGAGGGGTGGTGTATTGTAATTTTAAAGTTCAGTAATACGTTGTAACCGTTAGCATTTCTCCCATAGTGATAGTATAAAATATAAGTTTTATTCATGTGTGGTGGGCTATTGGAGAGGTTGATTTTATTGTTAAATAAATCACTGTAAGTTTGAAACTCGTTTGGAGTTCGTCTTGCCTCTTGTTCTCTCATCAGCGCCCTCTGGCGAGGTCACAGTTTCAATATCTCTTCCCATAAATCCGGAGTCTAGAACCGAGGGTGATCTGAGCGATTCGAACCCGCTCACTCAAGGGAGACTGCTGGTCAGGAGATAAAAAGGACAGAGTCTCTCTGTTCTCTCTCTTGGAGACCTACTCGAGTGGAGTGGGTGCAGGGTGGCCGTTGTCCCACCGACAAGGGAGAGAACCACTCAGGCCTTGGTGGCTGTGTGATATAAGTATCAGGTTACCGGTCAGGTATAAACGGTGAGCCTGGTTCAGCGCTCTCTCCTGCGGAGTTGCCCCAGTGCAGCATTCCCCGGCCTTTGAAATTTCAAAGCCTATAAGAGAGAGACACTCACAGCTATCGGCAGACCCCCAAATACCGGCCTGTAAGTGGAGTAAAAAGAAAGATCCCGCTACAAGCTCCATTCAGTAGTCTTCGTCTATCTGCCAAAGTTGAGCGCCCTTTCCTCAGCAAGGAGCCCTCAGGCACCCACAGGGAGGATGTGACAAGAGATGACGATGTTAAAGTGTGTGTGAGAGATTTAATGATGATGAGAGATCCCGGAGTAATGCTGCAAATATCTGGTGGCCCTATGTGACTGTGAGATGAAAGTGAGAGAAGGCCGATTTACCATGGCAAAGTGGATGAGACCATTCAGTCTCTTTCTGCATCAGAGGTTGGTGGACCTCCAGCTCCCATCACAGGGGGTAGAGAAACTCCCACCAGTCCATGACTGCCTGAAGGAGTCTCTCTAGGAACTTGCCACTGAACTTTGTAGCACAACGCTTGTTTCTTTTCGGGGCTTTCACTTGCCACAACAGGTCCTGGGCTGCAAAGAGTGAGTGTGTGTGTGCAGCTGCTGTTTAAGTATGGTGCCGGGAACTTCGACCCAATGAGGTAACATCAAGGCAGACGAATTGCAACCCACTCCACCATGAGTTATGAGCTGCTTATTTATGCATATGTCAGGACTGTAGGAATTCTATGATGCTGTTCTATAATGAGCTGATAATCTGATGATCTGGCACAGTAACACACCCTGCCGGCCAGTGAGAGCCACGCAGACTTTTCCATCTGCCACCGCAAAAGCGGAAAATTCCATTCTATGTCTTGGATTGTTTCTGGCATCAGTACACATTTTAGTTGAACAAGAATGCTTTGTGAATCAAGCCGAAGGCAAGAATATGGAAATTGTTGGAATGTCCAAAGATCATTAATTCATGGTCCAAGAATGATTGGTCTGGTCATGTTGTTTATATAAGCAAAGTGATACGAAGAGCTTATGTGGACCATGTTACCATGGTAACTATATGACTAGGAAATATTCAGTTGGGCTAGGTGCATGTTCTTGGTTCCGTATTGCTATTTCAGCATGATATTGGGTGCCTTTTCTGTATTGTGATCCAGTAGTACTTTGCTGAGACAGGGAGATCAAAAGTAGAATTGGTACAAGTTTTGAGTTAACCACTGCATGTTGTAGTTACATTGCATTGTGGAGTGTGATGTATCCAAGTTCTTACAGTAAGCTGTGAGTTGAATAATGAATTATATATTCACATTGGAATTGTGTAGAAATTAATTAACGGAGTACCCCTGTTGGATTGTATAATATGAACTTGTTAAAGATGTGAGTCTGCCTTGCTACAAGTGATTTCTGGGTACTCTGGCATGTAAAGTAACAAAATGAAATAGAATGGCAAAGTAGCTGCAGAAAAGCACAACAGTCAACCATTCACACCCTGAAGTCTGTTGTTTCACTGGATGTAGTCATGGCTGATCTGTACCTCAACTCCACTAAATGTTTCTTTCCCCCCACAGTCCTTGATGCCATAATCTATACATAATCCAACATCAACAATCTTCTGACTATCCTTTCTGGAAGTTTGTTCTCCTGATTTTATTCCTAAAGGACCTAGCATTAACTTTTTTAAAAATTCAATTTCTAGACTGGTGGACATAGCTTCTCTGAGTCTACACTATCCCATTCATTTATAATGCTTTAATTCTGGTGAATATGGACTGCATCTCCTTCAAGAGGTGGAGAGCATATTAATAGTTAGAGAAGACATAATGAATGAGTGCACAAACATGGAACAATTCTGTGAAGGAAGAAAACCTTGGCATGTATTAGCAACCAAATTGGAACACAGATTAGGTTCCAAAGAGGAGTCATTTTGGACTTGAAATGTTAACTCTGTTTCTCTCTCCACAGATGCTGCTAAACATCTTGAGCTTTTCCAGCACTTTTTCTGCTATTACTAGATTAGGTGATAGATGGTAGGATTCATCATCTAAAAATGTATGGCGTACAACAACTTACAGTTCACAATTTCTAGAAGATTGTTTGCATGCGGCTGGCCATAAATTTGTGGATTTTCAAAAACCATGCATGTATAAATTCAATGGCCTTACTCTGCTGCTGGATTTCCAAGGTGAAAAACAGTGGATTTGGGAGCGTGTGTATTGTATGCACTACAGATTGAGTGTTGTTAAATTCTCATTGGAAGACAGAACTGCCCGAACTAGGGTAAACATGTGCAGTCTGGTCTGGTGAAAGCAACCTATTTTCAGTCCTCTCTGCCCTATAACAAAAGTGAGAGGAAGATCCAAATTTGCTTTTTAATGAAAAGTCTTGTTGCCAACAAACTGGGATAAGAATCTCGAAACTTAAATAGCCAAAACAAAAATTATTACGGGCCCAGAGTTAAAAGTCCAATTTCAAATATACTTCAAATTGAATTAAAGCGGGGAACCCTTTTAAACCTCAACTTTACTTCATTTCAAAAAATCTCTCACCTTGATCACTCATTTTACACAGGTGAACCATGTGCACAACACATTCCCAGCTAGAACATTGTGTTCTACAGCAAAACTATTCTCTTGTGTGTTTTCATTTATTTTACTTCAGCCAAAAGATCACGACGACCCACAATGGCTGGACATTAATTTCCAGATCTCGATCATGCATTCCATTCTTGCCATGGCAACTGGGGAATTGATGATTTCATTTACTTGAACCAAACACATGCCACATAGCGATTCAGCTGCAGTCTCAACGAAACTGATTTGGGCTACATTTTCACATTCACTAAACCAATGTACAGGGTGCATGCACCATTAGGCTGCAGTGGGACCACTAACCCTCAACCTTACTGAAATGAGTCTCCAACAAACTATTCAAGAATTTCTGGGCATGTTGTTTCTCTGATCTTAAGAAACATAGAAACATAGAAACCCTACAGTGCAGAAGGAGGCCATTCGGCCCATCGAGTCTGCACCGACCACAATCCCACCCAGGCCCTACCCCCACATATTTACCCACTAATTCCAGGACACTAAGGGGCAATTTTAGCATGGCCAATCAACCTAACCTGCACATCTTTGGACTGTGGGAGGAAACCGGAGCACCCGGAGGAAACCCACGCAGACACGAGGAGAATGTGCAAACTCCACACAGACAGTGACCCGAGCCGGGAATCGAACCCGGGACCCTGGAGCTGTGAAGCAGCAGTGCTAACCACTGTGCTACCGTGCCGCCATCTTCTCTTTCCTTTGTGCCCACAGCCAGAATAAACAAGCCAATTTGCACAGCAGTCATCATCTTGGTTCATTTAGGCTTGTCTATGGATAATGTGGCAAGAGATCAATGGACAACATGTTATTTTCCTCCGTGACCATGAATACTTCTTCTCCAGTTTCCCGATGGTTGTGTGAATGCAATTCAGTTCCCTCCATAACAAATGTTTCATAGAATCACAGAGTCCCTACAATGCAAAAGGACACCATTCAGCACATCAAGTCTGCACCAACTCTCTGAAAAAGCAGCCCACCCAATCCCACTACTGTACCCCATCCCTGCAACTCCATGCATTCACCATGGCCAATCCACCCAACCTGCAAATCTTTGGACACTAAGGGGCAATTTAGCATGGCCAATCCACCTAACTTACACTGCTTTGGACTGTGGGAGGAAACCAGAGCATTCGGAGGAAACCCACGCAGTCACAAGGAGAACGTGCAATCTACACAGTCATCCAAGGCCAGAACCGAACCTGGGTACCTGGCACTCTCATATCTCGCCTTTGATAAGGAGTTTTCCAGGTTAAGTGATCTGTTTCTTGGAGAAAGATAACCAGGAACATTTGGTACATCAAAACTTAAGGAGTCACCTATTAAAACTTATGCAATGGTACTCTCGGCTTAATTCAGTTTTTAGATGCATGACTGCTTATTCTGTGCTAATGAGGATTCTGTGTCAGTGGGGGCAGGATTATTGGAAACAGCTAAAGATTCTAGTTTGGCCTGTGAGCATAAAGTGGGTCTAAGTACAGTGCTATATATCTGCCTGGTTGGATTTTGATAGTGTGCTTTTTGTTCATGGAGGTGAGGGAAAGAATACTGAGTAATTGAGCACTCACTTTGTCAGACACCATGGCTCTGATATTGGTGCAGGGAGAAAAGCTAGCAAAGAACTCATTAGAGCTGGGAATGTAGAAGGGCTGCCAATCTTAATGGAAGGGCCTCATCAGAATAATTTTGGCCTGACTCGCATATGCAGCAGGTCAGACTGACTGCCAAGTATGTGGGTGGGAGCAATAAGCTGCAGCAGACTGTAGAGGCTGGGGGTGGTTCCAGGCAGTCAGTCGTGAGGAAGAAGCTCGGGGCCATGATCAAGGCAGTCTCCAAGAGGACAGACAGGAGGAAGCTGACTGATTTACATTCTGAACTGCAATGTGGGAGATTGAAGATATCTTTCTTCTCCTGACCCACAAGGGACTGCCACAGGAGTAGACCTTGTGCAGACAGACACTTCTTGATTCAGATCTGCTGTCAGACATGAGCTTCCCTGTGTGCAGTTCAGCTTCACTTGTAACGTCGATTCTGCCATTGCAGTGTGACTTATGAACATTCATTCAGGCCCCACCTGCTATTACAGGAACCACATTGATAGCCCGATGTGTATTTTTCTTTATTTACAGTGCTGGGAATGGGATCCAGTTCCTTGATCTGGATATTTAATGCCAACTCTCTCCCATCTGTTTGTTTTTTGGGGTCGGACAGAGAGAGGACATGTCCCCTTTTCTTCATGCTCTGCCACGTTTCTTTTGGCCTACGTCCAATCCTTGTTGCCCCCTCTGATGCTTTGCCCTTATATTTTGGCTTGTTGTTTTCTTGTCTCCTGGGCATTTCCCTTTTCTTATATATTATTAATCCTGTTAGTTTTTTTTCATGTGGGGTGGTGAATGGGGGTCACTCTCGTGTGGAGAAAAAGGGGGGTTGTGGGGGCGGGGGGGGGGGAAGAGGAAAACAGGGTGATGGTCTGGTTCTGCCGTATTTTAGGTGGTGTGTGTTACAGGGAGGGGCTGTTAGGTTGGTATTTTATGTGTTTCTGGGGGTTGGGGTGGATGTCAAGGTAGTGTGTTGGAGAGTTTTTTTGGGGTTTCCTGGCTGGGGAGATTTTGTGTCTGTTGCTGAGTCAGACTCCTGTTTTTCTGGGGTGGGGGGGGGGGGCTGGCGTAGCAGGTGGGCTACTGGGGGGAGATCAGGCGGTGGGGGGAAACGCCCTGGGGGTTTCCTGTTGGTGGATAGTGTGGTGAACCATCGTTGGTTCACCACTGGGGGTTGTTACTATGTTACTGTTGGGCTAGGGTGTTGTTACTGTGGGGGTTGTACAATGTTGTTGGGTTAGGGTGTTTACCGGTTATAAGAGTTATCATGGCACATTCCAGTGGGGTCCCGCCTCCGGTGGCGAGGTATAAGACCCCCTGCTCCGGCAGGACCCCTTCAGTCTGAACTGGTGTATTCGTGTTAGTAGTTCCATTGTTACTCTATTAAAGCCTTCAATACCGAAGCCTTGGTTCCATGTGCTTATTGTCGCGCATCAATTTAATAGAGTAAACAGAAAACTCACAGCTGTACAACAAGGAGAAAAAAAAACAGAGAGTATGGAACAGATTCTAAAACCGGATCGTCTGACACTGGACCCACGTGCGGTCGGTGCAGCTAACACATTCGACCATTGGTGGAAGTGCTTTGAGGACTACCTGGCAGCCTCGGTAGCTATCACTACAGACAGTGATAAACTCCAGGTCCTCCACGCAAGGGTAAGCGACACGATTTATCTCGCCATTCGTGCAGCTCCCACTTACCTGGGTGCCGTCGAGCTCCTAAAAAAAAGATACACTATGCCACCCAACGAGATACATGCTCGTTACCTCCTCGCTACACGACGTCGGCAGTCGGGCGAAACCATGGAGGACTATGCCAATGAGCTCCTGCAGCTTGCCAGGGGTTGCGATTGTAAGGACGTATCAGCCGAACAGTATATGTACGACCTCGCCCGAGACGCGTTCGTAGCAGGGGTAGGGTCCTCGTACATCAGGCTTAAATTGCTGGAAAAGGGGAAACTCAACTTGACCCAAGCAATGGAGATGGCCGTGAGGTTGGAGGCGGCGTCGAAGAGCTTGGCGCTGTACCCCGAGGACCACGTGCAGTCAACGTGGTTGGAGCAAGCTCTGCTCCCTCCTCGCCCCGCTAACCCGCGCTCCCTGATCGATTCGACGACGACGGCAGCTCCAGGTGGCCAGCGATGCTATTTTTGTGGTGGGGCCAAGCATCCACGGCAACAGTGTCCGGCAAGAACGGCAATCTGCAGCCAGTGCGGTAAAAAAGGCCACTACGGCAAAGTCTGCAGGTCCAAACCTAAAAACGGCAGTGCAGCTTGTAACCCTCCAGAACGGAGACAATCTCCTTCGGCGTCGCAGTACCCACGAGGTCCAACCACGTGCGATCCCAGGACGGCGCCATCGTGGCTGACAGAGGAGGAGGAAGACCACCAGGAGTCGCTGCGCTTGGCGCCCTCGCCCACGTGCGATTTATGGGGGCGGCCATCATGGTCCACGACGACTAGGAGCGACCAGCAGGGGTCCTCAGCATCCACATCGGCAGCATGCAGTGACGCCCAGGGGCCAACGGTGGCGTCGATCTCCCTGGATCAGACCAGGCACTACAGACTGGAACATTCTATGATGGATATAAAGGTTAGTGGTAGAACTGTGAATTGTCTGTTTGACAGTGGAAGCACCGAAAGTTTCATACACCCTGAAACTGCTAAAAGGTGTGGACTCCGGGTTCTCCCTGCCAAACAGACAATTTCCATGGCATCACGGTCCCGGTCTGTACCGATCCAAGGACGATGTATGGTAACTCTTGAGGTACAGGGCACAATTTACGAGCAATACAGGCTCCTTGTGTTACCTCACCTTTGCGCGCCAATTCTCCTCGGACTAAACTTTATGGTCCACATGAAGAGTGTGATCCTACAGTACGGTGGGCCACTCCCTTCACTGGCAGTAGGGAATCAGCCGCAGCCTCCAAATTGCCCAAAGCGCCCCGCATGCAATCTATCCACCCTGAAAATCACTACACCATCCCTTTTTAAAAATCTGGTACCTGGCTGCAAGCCCATCGCTACTAAAAGTAGGCGTTACAGCGCTGAGGACCGGATCTTTATTAGATCTGAGGTTCAGCGGCTCCTCAAGGAAGGGATCATACAGGCCAGTGCTAGTCCGTGGAGAGCGCAGGTCATGGTAGTCAAAAGCGGGAACAAACCTCGGATGGTCATCGACTATAGTCAGACCATTAATCGTTATACGCAGCTGGATGCGTATCCTCTCCCGCGCATTTCTGATATGGTCAATCAGATTGCGCAGTACCGAGTGTTTTCTACCATAGACCTTAAGTCCGCCTACCATCAACTCCCCATCCGCCCAGAGGACCGACAATATACGGCTTTTGAGGCGGATGGTCGTCTATACCAATTCCTCAGGGTTCCATTTGGTGTCACCAATGGGGTCTCGGTCTTCCAGCGTGCTATGGACCGAATGGTGGACCAGAACGGGTTGCGGGCTACCTTCCCGTACCTGGATAACGTCACCATCTGCGGCCATGACCAGCAGGACCATGACACGAATCTCCAACACTTTCTGCGCACTGCATCTCGCCTGAATCTGACCTATAACAGGGAGAAGTGCGTATTCCGTACGCGTAGGTTAGCCATCCTCGGATACGTGGTGGAAAACGGGGTCATTGGCCCTGATCCAGACCGTATGCGCCCACTCACTGAACTTCCCTTGCCCGCTAGCACGAAAGCACTGAGGAGATGCCTCGGGTTCTTTTCGTATTATGCACAGTGGGTCCCCAACTACGCGGACAAAGCTCGTCCGCTCATTAAGTCCACGACCTTCCCACTTACGCCGGAGGCCCAATTGGCCTTCAAGGTTTTGAAGAGCGACATCTCGAAAGCCACGATGCACGCGGTGGATGAATCCATTCCTTTCCAGGTGGAGAGTGATGCATCTGACTTCGCCCTAGCCGCCACACTAAACCAGGCAGGCAGGCCCGTCGCATTCTTTTCCCGCACCCTTCAAGGCCCAGAAATTCGGCACTCAGCAGTGGAGAAGGAGGCTCAGGCCATTGTGGAGGCAGTCAGACACTGGCGCCATTACCTGGCAGGGAAGCGGTTCACCCTGATCACGGATCAACGATCCGTGGCGTTTATGTTCAGTAACACGCAGAGGGGCAAGATCAAGAACGATAAGATCTTGCGGTGGAGAATTGAGCTCTCCACCTATAATTACGATATTATGTATCGTCCAGGGAAGCTCAATGAGCCCTCGGATGCCCTCTCGCGCGGAACATGCGCCATCATGCAGGAGGACCGCTTGAAGGCTCTCCACAATGATCTGTGTCATCCTGGAGTCACCAGACTCTACCACTTCGTCAAAGCCCGCAACCTGCCTTACTCGGTGGAGGATGTCAGGTCAGTGACTAGAAGCTGTCGGATTTGCGCAGAATGCAAACCACACTTTTATCGACCAGACCGGGCACAATTGGTCAAGGCCACTCGCCCTTTTGAGAGGCTGAGTGTGGATTTTAAGGGCCCCCTTCCCTCAACGGACCGGAATGTCTATTTCCTCAACATAATAGACGAGTATTCCCGGTTTCCGTTTGTTGTCCCCTGTGCGGACACGTCGACTGCCACCGTCATCAAGGTTTTCAGTGAACTTTTTACCCTGTTCGGGTACCCCTGCTACATTCATAGCGACAGGGGCTCGTCGTTCATGAGCAACGACTTGAGGCAATTCCTGCTCTCATTCGGGATTGCCTCTAGTAGAACCACGAGCTACAACCCTAGGGGTAACGGACAGGTGGAAAGGGAGAATGCTACAGTCTGGAAGGCTGTCCTACTGGCACTGAAATCCAGGGGCCTTCCAGTCTCCCGTTGGCAGGAGGTCCTTCCAAATGCGCTCCATTCTATCCGCTCCCTCCTGTGTACGGCAACCAATGCTACTCCCCACGAGAGGATGTTCTCATTCCCTCGGAAGTCGTCCTCGGGAACCTCATTGCCAGCCTGGTTGACGTACCCAGGACCCGTCCTTCTGCGGCGACATGTGAGGGCTCGCAAGTCCGACCCCTTGGTCGAACCGGTCCAACTCCTCCACGCCAACCCTCAGTATGCCTATGTGGCATATCCTGACGGGCGAGAGGACACTGTCTCCATTAGAGACCTGGCGCCCGCAGGGGACGTAGCAACTCCTGTCGCTCCTATTCCCCCAGTCACGAATCCACTACTCCTCATTACTTCCCCAGACGTGGCGCGGTCAGCACCGGGACCAGTGCATAACACTTTTACTCCCATGTACAGCTTGCCTGAGACTCGGAGATCGGCGCCACCATCATCACCACCACCACTACCACCAAACGTTCCAGGATCCCCTGCACCATCGCCTCACCAGGGCCGGCCGGCCCGGGAGTCCTTGAGGGGACAGCCAGACATTGCTTTGGAAAGAGCGCCACCACAAGCACCTGCTCCGGTTTCGCAACCGGTGTTGAGGAGATCGCAGCGTCGGTGCGGTCCTCCAGACCGTCTGGACTTGTGAATCCTGTGATTTGTCTGTTTACATGACCTGTTTTTCGTGCACCCCGCCACCTTTTGTTCTTAAAGGAGGGGTGAATGTGGTGAACCATCGTTGGTTCACCACTGGGGGTTGTTACTATGTTACTGTTGGGCTAGGGTGTTGTTACTGTGGGGGTTGTACAATGTTGTTGGGTTAGGGTGTTTACCTGTTATAAGAGTTATCATGGCACATTCCAGTGGGGTCCCGCCTCCGGTGGCGAGGTATAAGACCCCCTGCTCCGGCAGGACCCCTTCAGTCTGAACTGGTGTATTCGTGTTAGTAGTTCCATTGTTACTCTATTAAAGCCTTCAATACCGAAGCCTTGGTTCCATGTGCTTATTGTCGCGCATCAGATAGGTTGTGGGTCGAAGGGTGCTTTGTTCTCTTCCCATATGTCGGCACTTTTGCCCCCTGTGTGTGTCTGTTAGGGTGGGCGGGATGGGGGCTCCTGCAGCTGGTGGGATGGGGTGACTTTTTATTTGTGGGTGTTTTATGTTGTGGTGGGCAGGGTGGTGTGGTGTGGATTTGGGTAGTATTATCGAATTGGTGTGGAGCGAGCGGGTGTTTATCCAGATGGTTTATGGTTTGGTTATGAGGCAAGAAATTTTGTTGGCAGTACAAAGATGACTTCTTTAACCATTTATTTATTTCTTTATTTATTAATTAGTGTCCCAAGTATTCTTACATTAACAATGTAATGAAGTTACTGTGAAAGGGTAGACTGAGGAAGAATTTATCATGGCCAATCCACCTAACCTACACATCTTTGGAGTGTGGGAGGAAACCGGAGCACCTGGAGCTTTATCACGCAGACACAGGGAGAACATGCAGACTCCGCACAGTTAGTGGTCCAAGTTGGGAATCCAGCCCGGGTCCCTGGCACTGTGAAGCAGCAGTGCTAACCACTGTGCCACCATGCCGGCCCATTAATTAATGATTTCACATATATTATACTATTTTAAAGTGATCCAGGGGGTTAGTTATTGCCCTTCTTAGGAGGGTTTCTTTTGTCAGTGATGATAAGTTACCCTGTGTCCAGGGTTCTTTCCATTGCTCAAGGTGATTCAGGGAGTATCAAGATTTGCATTTTTAAGAGCGAGTCCTTTTGTTAGTTGTGGCGACCTGTCCTGTGTCCAGGTTTCTCCTATTGTTTCTGGTGATCAAAAACTTAAAAGATTTGTATTTTCCCTGGAGCTGCCTGTGGATTGTACAGAGTCGCCATGTGGCCAGTGTGCTCACCATTTTATATCTTGCTTGAAAAGTTACAGATTTATATTTTTGTTTTAGGGGTTTACTCTTCTCCGGATGGATTATTTCAACCGTTCTATTAGGTCCCCGTCTGTTTCGGATTACCCCCACTGATTACGGTGAACCTATATCGATCCGTGGACCGTGTCTAGGACACCATCCGAGAGTCTTTATTTTTGTGTGCATGTAGGACATTCACTCACTGCAGGGTTGCTGAAGGTCGGGACCAGGTCCGGCTCAGGTTCATTTAGCTCCCATTCATCCCACGTTCGGGGCTGGCTGTGAATGGTGTCTAACTGTTCTTGCCATTCCTCTCCAGTAGATTCCCACCTGGGGTTTAATATTGCTTATTTAGCTTGCATCCTGACTGGTTTTGCTGCTTCCTCGCGCTTTATCAAGGGAAGGGAGAGTTGATCTCACTGTCCTGTGCTTTGTGTCCTCTTTATGTCCCTTTTCGAATCCTGTTTTCTCCAGCAGTTTTGGGGTGAGTGAGTGTTCTGTGTTCGACTCCTGCTCCTTGCTACCTCTGTGGGTCAAGGAAGTTTCCTCTCTGTACCTGTCCTGTATGTGGGCTTAAATTCCATCCCTTCCTGTCCTCAAGTGACAGAAAGCTGTTGCAGCTCATTAGCTCTCTGTGGGTTTGGGATTCGCCCACTTCCCATCCCTGAGAAACAGGGAGACAGTGTGTTCTCAGCTTTGTGTTCCCTCCATCTATGGTTCTGGGGGTTGGTGGGCAGAGTGGGGGTTTCTTCAGCTTGGGTGGGGGTTTTTGGTTTTGCTTTTGAATCCCTGTTGCATCCCTTTATTCCCTGTGTGGGAATACCGTTTAGTCCTCTAATCCCTAGGTCAGTTCCTCGCGTTGCATCTTGGTTTTTTTTGGGGGGGGTGGGGGGAGATACTTCTTTTTACCCTTGTGACATTTTGTGCCAGTGGTGGGCTCTTGGTCTCTTTCGAGGGGTGTTGATGGTAGATAAGTCTCCAGGTCTGGGTGCCTTATGCTCTTGTGTATGTTTTGGAGAGGGGCATGGAGGGTAAGGTAGAGAAGCGGCATCCTGGTTTTTCTTATTGATTATCGGGCCAGTGGGAGGGTCGAGGTTGGGTCGGGCAGGGGGCTGGTGGAGGGACCTTTGGTAATGATGTTGGTCTAGCTAGGGGAGAGGGTTTTATTTCTGGGGCAGGGGGTCTTTTTGGTAGGTTTGGGTATGTGTAGTGTTATGGGAGGCCCGTCAAGAGGACGGCAGGGTGCCTGTACCATCTGGGTTGGTTATGGTAGGTTCTGGGGGATGTAATGAGTCTTTTTGTTTGTAGGGGTTGGGGAGAGGTTCGCCTCGGTCTACGAGACTGTTTGCTTCTTAAGTGGTGGAATATTTTCTTTATTTTATTTTGGGTTCTTTCCTTTCCCTTTTTCAAAAAGGTCGGCATTCTTGTCTTTTTATTTGCTTTTGGGTCACCGAGAGTGGATTGGATGTGTCCCCGAGCTGGGGTTAAATGGGGGTGGGGGGGAATGTGCATCTCATATTCTCCTTGCCCCCCGTTTTCCTTTTGGTTCTTCGCCAATTCCGCTTTCTCCATTATGGTGCCTTGCCTTCAGTGTAGTGACTGTCGTATTCCCTTCTTGGCCTCATTTCTTTCCATTTGTTTCCTTTTTGTGGGTTCTTGCTGGGGATGAGTGGTGAATATTATCTTTGTGTTCAGTGTCAGGTTATGTGTGAGCAGCTGGGGGGGGGGGGGGGTGGTGGGGGAGGCGGTGGAGGAAGGACAGGGGTTGTGGTCTGGCAGTCGCTAAATTAGGGGGCGGTCTTGTGCGCAGGGGGCACACCGGGATATTGAGTCGGGCAAGTTTGATCAGGGAGTGCGACGCGTGCATTAGTCTTTCATTGCAATCCTTCTTCCATGTTCTTGGTTTCTAGGCCTTTTTCCATTCTTTTTGTTGACTTTGCATCATTGGGGGTGGATTGGGCATGTCACATATATAGTTAGGTTTTTGGGGTCAGAGAGAGAGAGGACATTCCCTTTTTCTTCACGCTCTGCCACTTTTCTATTGGCCTGTGTCCAACCTTTGTTGGCCCCTGTGACGCCTTGCCCTTTTATTTTGGCTTGTCGTCTTCTTGTCTCCTGTGCCTTTTCCCCATTTTAATATATCATTACTCCTGTTAGTTTTTTCTTGTGTGGGGGAGGGGGGGGGGGGGGGGGGGGGGAAAGAAACAAGATGATGGTCTGGTTCTGCCATATTCTAGGTGGTTTTGGGGGGGAGATAGGAGATGGGGTTGTGGGGGGCTGGCGGGGAGAGAAAAACAGGATGATGGTCTGGTTCTGCCATATTCTAGGTGGTTTGACGGGGGGGGGGGGTGGAGAGTGGTTGTTTACGTGGTATGTGTTATGAGGAGGGGACTGTTAGGTTGGGGTTTGTGTGTTTCTGGGGGTAATGGTGGATGTCAAGATAGTGTGTGTCGAAGAGTTTTTGGGGGGTTTCCTGGCTGGGGAGGTTTGTTCTGTTGCCGAGTCAGACTCCGGTTTTCTTGCGGGGCGGGGGGGTTTACTGGGGGGAGGTCAGGTGGGAGGGGGAGGGGGGGGGGGGTCCTGGGCGCGTCCTGACAGGGATGTTGGTGGGTTGGTTGTGTTTCGAAGGGTAGTTTGTTGTCTTCCCATCTCTAGGCACTTTTGCTGCCCGTGTGTCTCTGTTAGGATAGGGCTCCTGGAGCTGGTGGGATGGGGTGATTTATTACTTGGGTATTTTATGTTGTGGTGGTCAGGATGGTGTGGTGTAGATTCGGGTAGTATGGATTAGATTGGTGAAGGGGCACTAGTTGGCAGAGTGAAGGGGTGTATCGTTTATCCGGATGGTTTATGGGTTTGGAATGATTTCTTTGATTATTTCTTTATTTATTTAGTAATTAGTGTCCCAAACAGGCTTACATTAACAATGTAATGAAGTTACTGTGGAAGGGTACACTGAGGAAGAATTTATCATGGCCAATCCGCTTAACCTACACATCTTTGGAGTGTGGGTGGCGTAGTCAGCAGGAAAAGGATTGCTGTATTTCCTATAAGGCCATTAGATATTGGAGCAGAATTAGGCCATTCAGCCCTTTGAGTCTGCTCTGCCATTCAACCAAACTAAGTTTCTCAATCCCATTCTCCTGCTTTTTCCCTGTGACCCTTGCTCCCTTTACCAATTAAGGACCTATCTCTGTCTTAAATGCACTCAATGACCTGGCCTCCACAGCCTTCTGTGGCAATTAATTCCATAGATTCACCACCCTCTGGCTGAAGAAATTCCTCCTGATCTCAGTTCTAAAGGGTCATCCATTTACCCTGAGCCCGTGCCCTTGGATCCTTGTCTCTCCTACTAATGGAAACATCTTCCCCACGTCCACTCCATTCAGGCCTTTCATTATTCTGTAAGTGTCAATGAGATTCCCCCCCTCATCCTTCTATACTCCCTCGAGTACAGATCCAGAGTCTTCAGATGCTCCCCATACATTAAGCTTTTCATTCCCAGGATAATTCTCGTGAACCTCCTCTGGACCCACTCCAGGGCCAGCAGATCCTTCCTTAGAAAAAGGGGCCAAAATTGCTCACATTCTAAATGTGGTCTCACCAGAGCCTTATAAAGCCTCAGCAGTACATCTCCGCCTTTGTATTCCAGTCATCTCGAAATGAATGATAACATTACATTTGCTTTCCTAACTACCAAGTCAACCAACAAGATAACCTTAAGAGAATCCTGAACCAGGACTCCCAAGTCCCTTTGTGCTTCTGATTTCTGAATTGTCTCCCCATTTAGAAAAGTCTACATCTTTATTCTTCCTACCAAAGTGCATAACCTCACACTTTCCCACGTTGTATTCGATTTGCCATTTCTTTCCCCACTCTCCTAACCTGTCCAAGTCCTTCTGCAGCCTCCCTGCTTCTTCAATACTACCCATCACTCCACCTATCTTTGTACCATCTGCAAAATTAGCCACAATGCCCGCAGTTCCTTCATCTAGATCATTTATGTGTAGAGTGAAAAGTTGTGGTCCTAATATGGACCCCTGCGGAATTCCACTAATTACCGGCTGCCATCCTGAAAAGGACCCCTTTAACTCCACTCTCAGCCAATCTTCTATCCATGCTAATACCTTGCCTCTAACACCATGGGCTCTTATCTTACTCAACAGCCTCCTTGTGGCATCTTGCCAAAAGCCTTCTGGAAATCCAAGTAGATAACATCCACTGTCTCTCCTTTGTCTAACCTGCTCATTACCTCCTAAAAGAATTCTGACAGATTTGTCAGGCATGACCTCCCCTTGATGAACCATGCTGACTTCACCCTATTTTAACGATGCATGTTTTATAGCTGTTTAATCTTTAAAATATTTGACACGGAGCAGGATATGGGACTTCCCGACGTCCAGTTTTCCTGCTGCCTGTCGGTGAGCATTTCATCCAGTGCACCGGTTTCCTCCCATAGTCTGAAAGACATGCTGGTTAGGTGCATTGGCCATGCTAAATCCAAGTATTCCGAAATCTCATCCTTAATAATGGACTCTAAAATCTCACCAATGACCGAGGTCAGGCTAGCCAGCCTCTAATTTCTTGTTTTTTGCCTCTCTCTCTTCTTAAAAAGGGATGTTACATTAGCGATTTTCCAGTCCTCTGGGACCCTCCCTGATTCCAGTGATTCTGGAGATCACCACTAATGCCTCCACTATCTGTTCAGCTATCTCCTGGGGTGTAGTCCATCCGGTCTAGGCAATTTTTTCAGCTTCCCTAGCACCTTCTCCACCATACTCACCTCTGCTGCAACAGGCTACCATATTTTCCTTTAGGAATATAGTCGAGTTTTTCTAGAAAACACCATTAAATTAGAGACTTTCTTGACCTGAACATACGGTGGAATTAGGAAAACATATTTGTGCAACCTTCCATGCAAGACCAACATATGGGCAGCATGGTGGCACAGTGGTTAGCACTGCTGCCTCACAGCGCCAGGGACCTGGGTTTGATTCCTGGCTTGGGTCAACTGTGTGGAGTCTGCACGTTCTCCCCGTGTCTGCGTGCATTTCATCCAAGTGCGCCAGCTTCCTCCCACAGTCTGAAAGATATGCTGGAAGATGCATTGGCCATGCTAAATTCTCCCTCAGTGTACCCGAACAGGTGCCGGAGTGTGGCAACTAGGGGATTTCCACAGTAACTTCATTGCAGTGTTAATGTAAGCCTACTCGTAACTAATAAATAAGCTTGCTTTATAAAATCAGATTTGAGCTGTCAGTGGGGCAGCCTGACATTAACTACACAGATTCACATTCTGAAAAGGGTCATCCAGACTCAAAATGTTGGCTTTATTCTCTCTCCACAGACGCTGTCAGAACTGCTGACATTTTCCAGCATTTTCTGTTTTTGCTTCACATTATTAACTATTGTTTTTCTTTGCTGCATATTATCATTTGATTGCAGATGATTGCTATCAACTGGCTTGTTTCAAAAATTATGCATTGAAACCAATTTAAATTCATACGGATCATTCAAGCTAAAACTTGCAACAAACCTAGCTGCACATTCAATAAATGCATTGTGGAAATTGATATTCTGAGAGTTTATTAGAAATTTTAATTTCAATTTGCTGGATACTGGCGTCTATGATAAGGTATAACTTGGGGGAAGGCCGAGTGGTATTATCCACTTTGCAACTTTGGCTTCAGGTACATTTTATTTGATGTCAGCCTTTCATTTTATATAGCTACAGGCCACTCACCTACGCTTTTAAGGCACTTAAATTATAAAAATGATTTCAAGTGAATTGAAATAAAAGATGTACTAGAATCTGGAAATCAGGTCAGTTTCTAAAAGGGTGACTAAAGTACAGACAAATTATTTTCCCATTAAAGTTAATGGAGTTGATCATAGAATCCCTACAGTGCAGAAGGAGGCCATTTGACCTATTGAGCCTGCACCAACAACAATCCCACCCAAGTCCTATTCCTGTAACCCCCATGCATTTACCCTACCAATCCCACTGACACTACAGGGCAATTTAGCATGGCAAATCCACATAACCCACATATCTTTGGATCAGGAGCAAACTTCAACATTGCCTACCCTGTAAACAGCAGCAAATATGAAGCAGACTTCAGAAATCCCAATTCATTCTTTTTTATCCCAGGGTGAGATATTCTAAGTAAATTGTGGAAAGCTTTGCATCATGCTCTGTCTCAGCTTCCAATTCTGAGCTACTATTTATGCTCAGAAATAGTACTAAGGACTTAGTTATGAGTAAACTAGGTAGGTACAGGGGAAATGTTAGGGGGAAGTTTTTCACACAGAGGGTGGTGGGCGAGTGGAATCGGCTGCCGTCAGTGGTGGTGGAGGCAAACTCAATAGGGTCTTTTAAGAGACTCCTGGATGAGTACATGGGACTTAATAGTATGGAGGATTATAGGTAGGCCTAAAAGGTAGGGATATGTTAGGCACAACTTGTGGGGCTGAAGGGCCTGTTTTGTGCTGTAGTTTTTCTATGTTTCTTCTATGTTTATAAAAGATGGGAGAAACATGGGCTTTACATCGTGAAAGGAAGTGACCTTGCAGAGATGTTTTAGATAGCAAATAATGCAGCAAATATTAATCTAGAGAATTCAAAGTAAATCATGAAAATACGATGTGGTCAGATTCACATTACTAAACAACAAATTTAAACCCAATGTTGAGAGATTTTAGGTGGGGTCTTGGAATAATTTAATAGTTGAATGTGCGATGGTGGGAGCAGGGAATTAGAAAACCTTTCTGGTTTTTGGAATAATCATCATAGAATGATACAGCACAGAAGGAGGCCATTCAGCCTGCAACAGACCATTTTCTTGTTCTTTCCTTATAGCCCTGCATTTCTTTCTCCCAAGAATGGCCAAATAGCATTCTCATCTGCATCTACTGTAATACATGAAACAATGAATGATGCACGACAAAAACTTTGGGAAGGATCAGCTTTCCATTCTCAAACTTACATTTTCTTTTTAAAATCAGTGCCCAGAAATACCCAGCGCAACAAATATCAGAGTAATCATTCCTCACCACCTGGCTTAGAGAGATAGCAAACAGGTATTGCTATCTTCCCTTCCGCCCTCCCGCTAAACTTCACATTTATTTTAATCTCCATCAGGGCTTGAAGCCTTGCACCCACTCCCACCACCCGAGTGGATGACTATATGTGCTCTAAGAATGCAACAGAATGAAGATTTGCTTCATTATAAAGTTAAAAAGCAACATAAAAAGTTTGATTTTATTCTGTGCAACATTGCTACACTAACAAAGTGAATGGAGTCTGCAGTAGCATATTTGTGATGGCTATTATAAAATAATCACAAGAGTATATTAAAAAAACTTTATAAGTATTTTTGTTTACAAACAGTCTTTATATGCATTTACTACAACAAAATCACACATTTCAAATGGTTCAACAGAATTATGGGATCGTTGACACTTTTCATACTACATTTTAAAGAAACTTATATAGGTCATATGTAGCTTATATAGGATCGTTGACACTTTTCATACTACATTTTAAAGAAACTTATATAAGTCATATGTAGCTTATATAGGAAGTCTAGACTATAGACAGCCAGGTGTCCTTATAGTTCTTCTTTTCTGTAAGTTAACATAAAATGAAGGCCATTTACAATGAGCAGCCATTTACTTTATCCCAAACTTTGTCCTGGAATTTAGCATTCCAAAATCTATGAAGATTTTCAAAGTTAATTGGATAGTAGAAAGGAAGTAGCATATCTATCTAATATAATATAGGATTTTACATAGCTGTTTGAAAATGGGCACTAAAACGATGAGAATATCTATGTTAGGATTATCCTTCCTCGGCATCCTGAACTGTAGCCACGACGAGTGCCAGAGAGAACCTTTTTTTTATATACATAAAACATTTTATCTTAATATTTCATACTTTGTATCATGAATACAATTTTAATTCTGATTGTAAATGTTTTGGTACATTTTCAATCACGTGAACAGGGGTTTATATAGGAAGGGTAGTTTGTTTTTTTAAATGCAGGAGAGAATACAGTTTGCCACAGGAAAGGTCAGGCTGCAACTCTGGCAATGTCACATCAATGTGCTATAATCAGTTTTGCAAGTATAAAGCAGACACACATGATTGTGAACTTCAACAAATCACGTCAATATTTTGAATAGCTCGCTTTTCAATAATTTAGTTGGAAATGCTAATCTAATCTGGGGGCTGAGGTCACTCCACTTTTAGTTTTCTGCCGTGTTCAAGCTTCTTTGGAAGTGGCAATGATTCTTAAATACGTTGCAAACAAAGGCTGAATTTTATGCCACCTCCAGGAGCAGGCGGGGCATAAAATCAGATGTGGGCAGGGGTGCATGCCCGTCACCTATCCATCTCCATTGCAATTCTATGAACAGGCAGGGTAGGTATCCAGCAACCAGCCTGTCCTTGGGCAACTGAGGCTCATGAATGGCCAATTAATGGCCTCCAAAGGGCCGCCTGCCGCTACTGCGGTATTTTACCAATGCCAGTGGGCTGCCAATGCCATGTGGTGTACATGGTTCGGGGGAGCAACTTTCGTTCTGGCAGTCATTGCCCACCAGAGACTCACCAAGTGGTAATTACCACATGCCTGTAGGTACCTCCTGACCCTGCCATTTCCTCATTGGTCTGCCAATCATGGTCCACCATCCCCTTTCCTGGGGCCTGCCTGAAACTTGCCCATTTACCCTGCAGTCCATTTTCCAGTCTGTTATTCAAAATGTTCCCGGCCATCTGACTGGTTGGCATCTCTAAGAGGCAGGATGTGCCTCCTAAATGCCATCCAAAGATGTGCGGGTTAGGTGGATTGGCCATGCTAAATTGACCGTAGTGTCAGGGGGATTAGCAGGGTAAATGTCTGGGGTTACAGGAATAGGCCCTGGGTGGGATTGTGGTCGGTACAGACTTGATGGGCTGAATGACCTCCTTCTGTACTACAGGGATTCTATGACGTCCTCCAAGGTGGGCACCGAAGCTGTCACCTGAGCTACTTAATGACCTGGTGGCTGTAAAATCAAATCATAGCTTCCTTGCCCTGTAAAAGTGAGCTCGCTCCTGACATTTGAGCCAAGGGGCAGAGCCACAACCTCCAGGAAAATTCAGGCCAATAATTCAAGAAAAGACTACACCCGGCACAAAGCAATGGCTCACTCAACCTTTGAGTAACTTCACAAAAATTAAAGGTCCATCTAACATAAAAGTAACCTTTCTACACTACCTGTTAAATACTCCACCCGCTGAAAAGTCTAATGACTACTGACATGAATTATCTGTGGCTAAAACAAATTTAAAAAACCATTAGTTGAATTAACATACAATTTATATACAAACCATTTACATCCAAAGTGACTTGTAAAGTACCAAAAAGGTCATTCTTGTCTATCAGGAGCATGGATAAATGAACAACATTTTCAATATATCAATAGCCACCAAGGGAAATCCTTAACGAGCACTCAAGGATTCCTAGTTAGCTATACAAAAACATTTAAATCCTCCGCAACTCCCACCTTACATGGGTGATGTGTCTTCATTACAAACAATAGTTGTGAGTGAAAAGAAGATACAATCAACTACATAAAATATTTAAAAGTACAATAAAACTCGGCATCGATCAGATTTTGGTTCTTCGTACCTGGAATCATGAAAGATCAATTCTATAGCTACCTATATTCCATGTACAAACAATAGATTCTCCCATTCACCATTACACCTATCGGCTATCAACGTGGCTACATTCCAATTACCAGTGTGCATATAGACATATTTCAGAAGCTTTGTAATTGAAGTTGCATATTGTATAATCACACTCCTTCAATGACCTCATGGGCAACACACCCAATCGCAACTCACATGTAGCATCCTTAATGTTCAATCTAGTACATTAAAGGATGGATTCAGTTAGAAAAACTTACACGTTTAAAAAAATAAACATTCTTCACCTTGTATCCACTTCCAACACAATACTACCTGGAGACAAACAAGCATAACAATGCTTGAATCAGCTTACTAAAGCAGGATTAGCAAAAAAAAAGTAGCCATCTCAAGGTAACCCATCTAACTTGAGTTTTGTTTGGGTGTCTAATTCCAAATTCTCCAAGAAAACAGGCACATACCTAATGAGAGATTTAAAACAAAAACATATAACCCTTGATTTTTTTTTGAACAAGCCAGGCGCGGACACTTTTTGAACCTTAACCTATCAAAGCTCATTCTATCAGAAAAAGATTCCTTCGCCTCTGGATACCATGCCTCAGGAGGGCATTGGTGACATGGATGTGCATTAGATTGGTCCATGATTATGTGTGGCAAAGTACTGCAGTTGCTGTTGCCAACTGGAATATGGTTGGCCATCAAATCCTGAAGTGGAACCTGAACCTGGAGCCTCTGGCCCAGAGGTAGGGACGCTACCACTGCACCACAAAACTTCCCCAGAAAAAAACTATTCATTATATAAAATGTGCACATCAATGGATTCTCTAAGAAAAATAACATTTTAAAATATTTGATCCAATTACCATCAGTAACACTGTGTCACAATAATCAGTGTTGATGGACTAATATGGGGAATTTAAAAAAAATTAAGGGTACATTTAATGAGGTAAAAGTCCCCGTATAATAACTGTTGGAAGTACATTTGATTGAGAATCCTTGGCTTTAAAAAATCCATCAATAATTTTCCAGATGCTATTCACACACCTAACAAAAAATGTATTGGATGGAGTGGACTAGATCAGAGGAATCTCAGGAGGGAGAAAAAAATACTTCCAAGTAAGCAACAAATTGACTAATTGCAAAGGATTTCTCTGTTCTATCCAAAATGGTGAACCAGCAAAAATGTCAGTTGAATGCGGTCACTGTTGAGTTCTGTTCAATAAAAAATATTGGTGTCAAATGAAGATAATTTATTTCCAGTTAAATAAAAAATACTTTCTAAAAAATGATATTGTATAAGTTAGTCATTATGAACTCTGTGTTTAGAATTACTGCATACAGGCTAGCCATTGGCAAAAAAGCACTAAATCTTCCAGAAAAGATGCTGGGAGACACTTCTTTCAAAATCAAATAGTACAATTTATTTTCATGTTCCTCAGTTGTTTCATGATGTTGCTTTGTGGCGCATTTTATGGGATAATTGTACCCATGTAATTGACTGGAATTTGAGCAGTACAAATGGTATAGGGTAGGCTGCTTAATTGGTGCTGTATATTTTGTAACAAAGACTCAATATGGCAATGAAAAGTTCATACCTGAGCAGCCTGACCATTTTATATTAAGGTTAAGGAGCTAATTTGCCATTGTTGCTGCTGGGCATCTAGTTTGGACTGTGAAGATTAGGAACATTTTAATAAATGTAACCTTCATTGCCCAAATAAAAGCATTTGCATACTTTGGGCTGGGCTGGATTTAAATTTTTAAAAAAGCAAACCAACATCTTATATACCTAGTTTCTCAACTGAGCTTTCTTCTGATCATTTCCCACAAGCTATTGTGCAGATTTGTCATTTTATCAAATAATTAGAGATCATCATAGTGACAAACATCACATAGCAATGAGTACAATAACTAACACAATATATTAAAAAAATACATCAAGTCAACATTTAGAAAATATTACACCCAAGACACAAAAGCACAGCTTCTAAAATGACAAGACAGCTTCCTTCCTGCAATAGAAATAACATACTAGAGTGCACTGAAGATGTACAAACACACAAGTTATTTCTTCAAATAGAAATGACTTTTTTTACAACCTCATAAAATGCTTAAAAAAATATTTTTTTTTACTAAAATGTGCTTAATTTTCTTGATAGCCTTATATCACTCCGTATGAAATTACAATACTGTTAACTTACTGATGATTTCAGTTATACGCATTCCTTCATGGTACATTCACTTTGTCTTATGCGGTGTTAGTAGGTTGAAGTTGGTTGTCATCAGTAGATGGAGCACTACTGCAAATACAATTTGCTTTTTCTTTAGCATCTGGTGATCATTATAACTACAATTTGTTTGTACTTCAGAATTTTTGGTGGATGCATTAGGAGAAAGTACTTGAGTTGGAAAGCATAAGGTAAGTCTTGACATTTTAGAAACAGAAGTCACTCAAAGAAGTTTAATCACACTGGCAGAATGGTGAACTTCCCCAAGGTCGCTGAAGTCAGTCTCCATCAAGGTTTGACAAAAGCAAGTACTGTCTTTTGTAGTTTGCCGGTGTGGTATCTTCTACAGGACAAAGGCACAGCATTCCATTCTCATGTCTTTGAAGAATGCGAATATTCTGGACTTCGTTGGTGAGCAGAGTTTTGTAAAATCATGTCATACAGCCGGATACACTGGTTGGAAGTAACTTCAGTTTGGGGGAAACGCATGCATTTCATCAGCACAGTCAGAAAGTTCAAAGCTAGATGCATTATACAAAGCAAGCAGTATCTTCTAAATTTCACACAGCACAATGATTTAGGAATCGCCCTTTGGTATTTACTCTATTTAGAGCCGCTTGGTTATTCTACAGCACTTACCTAATAGCAGCCTTTCTGATTAGTAAGAATTGTAAACTTTAAATTAAAAGAAAAAGTTTAAGCTAAATTTTGAAAGGAAATGGAATGAACTTAGAGAGTACATTTCTTTTTTTAAAAAAGTTCACACCTACGACAGGAACCATTGTTAAACATTTAAAAAAATCATTGTGCTGAAATCTAGATGCTTATTAAACATATTCTTCACATTAAACCAGAAAATACTCTGCAAAAATTGCATATTTCATTCAGACACTGGAGAACAATTACAAGCTTTACTGTTTACTTTCAAAAACTAAATTTTACCGTGACAACCTTCAGCAAGTTACTCAAGCATCATTTTTGTGTTTTTTCCCATTAAGTGCTGGTGTATATTTGCAAAACTGATAGTAGCTATTTTTCAGTCCCCCTCCGGTTTTAATTTTCTTCCTGAATTCTTCAGTATAGATATCAGATGCCATTCCAGTGGCAAGCAGAACTAAATATAAGCTAAGTGTCTGGTTTATACTCTATACAACAAGAAATCATGTAATACCCGCTTGCTGTCCAACAACATGATCAATAAGTTTCCACATGTTCAAATCAGCACAAAAAATTCCTCTTCAGCCGTTCCATGAAGTTCTGTACAATGTTAAGTCTTGAGGTCATGATTAATTTCAAAGTGGATTTTTTTGTTAAAAAGCCAATAATGCACTCACCTTGATTCACATTGTGCTCAATTGTCAAGCACTATGTTATCACCAGTGCATTACTAAGCAAGACCAAATTCAGGGCTCCTGCCTCATACATTGATGCAGGTAAAATTCTACCCACTCACATCACCATCTTGTAACACAATCCTTCCAATATATTATGAAATGTAGAATCCAGTCAGCTTAAGAAGTCCAACCCACAGTGAAATGTACTTTGAGTTTGCTTCACATTTATATGAATAAACTCATCGCAGACGCTAAAGAAATATAAACATACCTGAAAAGTTTCAATGATTATAAATATAAGAATATTTCTAAGGTGTCAAGAAGGCCGATAATCTGATCCCATTAGATAAAACAACTCGTCAGTAACCTGAAAGCAGCCTAAGAAATTTTTGCAAGCAGTTCTGGTTAAAAGAAAACTCTTGTATAATCATGGCTAATACTGGTGGGCTAGATAAGCAAAAGTTATACAAGCCCCCACAGCAGCAAAACCCAAGACAGTCCGAAGAGAAGGCCATGGGATATCGAAAAGAGGTTCCACATTGTTCCCGTATAGGTCCACAAAGGCATCCTATAAAGAAAGGAAATAAAGGAAAATTAGTGATGAAATCTTTCCAGACTCAATAAGAACAAAGAACAATACAGCACAAGAACAGGCCCTTCGGCCCTCCAAGCCCGTGCCGCTCCCTGGTCCAAACTAGACCATTCTTTTGTATCCCTCCATTCCCACTCCGTTCATGTGGCTATCTGGATAAGTCTTAAACGTTCCCAGTGTGTCCGCCTCCATCACCTTGCGCGGCAGCGCATTCCAGGCCCCCACCATCCTCCGTGTAAAATACATCCTTCTGATATCCGTGTTAAACCTCCCCCCCTCACCTTGAACCTATGACCCCTCGTGAACGTAACCACCGACCTGGGAAAAAGCTTCCCACCGTTCACCTTATCTATGCCTTTCATAATTTTATACACCTCTATTAGGTCACCCCTCATCCTCCGTCTTTCCAGTGAGAACAACCCCAGTTTACCCAATCTCTCCTCATAACTAAGCCCCTCCATACCAGGCAACATCCTGGTAAACCTCCTCTGCACTCTCTCTAAAGCCTCCATGTCCTTCTGGTAGTGTGGCGACCAGAACTGGACGCAGTATTCCAAATGTGGCCGAACCAACGTTCTATACAACTGCAACATCAGACCCCAACTTTTATACTCTATGTCCCGTCCTATAAAGGCAAGCATGCCATATGCCTTATTCACTACCTTCTCCACCTGTGACGTCACCTTCAAGGATCTGTGGACTTGCACACCCAGTTCCCTCTGCGTATCTACACCCTTTATGGTTCTGCCATTTATCGTATAGCTCCCCCCTACGTTAGTTCTACCAAAACGCATCACTTCGCATTTATCTGGATTGAACTCCATCTGCCATTGCTTTGCCCAAATTTGCAGCCTATCTATATCCTTCTGTAGCCTCTGACAATGTTCCTCACTATCTGCAAGTCAGCCATTTTCGTGTCGTCCGCAAACTTACTGATCACCCCAGTTGCACCTTCTTCCAGATCGTTTATATAAATCACAAACAGCAGAGGTCCCAATACAGAGCCCTGCTGAACACCACGAGTCACAGGCATCCAGCCGGAAAAAGACCCTTCCACTACTACCCTCTGTCTTCTGTGACCAAGCCAGTTCTCCACCCATCTAGCCACCTCCCCCTTTATCCCATGAGATCCAACCTTTTGCACCAACCTACCATGAGGGACTTTATCAAACGCTTTACTAAAGTCCATATAGACGACATCCACGGCCCTTCCCTCGTCAACCATTCTAGTCACTTCTTCAAAAAACTCCACCAGGTTAGTGAGGCATGACCTCCCTCTCACAAAACCGTGCTGACTATCGTTAATGAGTTTATTCCTTTCTAAATTAGTGTGAAGAAATTAGTGTGTCCCATAGAATGTCAATACAGCTTCTTGCACAATAGGTAGAATTTAAACAACTAGAGGTCACTCTAAATGAACTCATTACATGACTTTGGATACAGAACCTCGCCTGATAGAATAGAGGCAAAATGATATAGGGTACAGTACCAACTGGTTAAAGTAGCAGAATAAAGAAGTTTGTGCTGAAAGCTGGAAGCTTATTAAATATAAGCTCCACATTAAACCAGATACAGGAGAACAATTCTAAGCTTATTTTCAAAAACAAAATTTTACCGTAGCAACCTTTGACATCATTAGCAAGTTATCCAAGCATCATTTTTGTGCTTTTTTACTCTCTTTAGTGCTGGTGTGTATTTTCAAAACTGATAAAAGCTATTTTTGTTGCAGTCTTCTTCCAGTTTTAATTATCTTCCTAAATTGTTCAACACTCTTCTAGTTACAAGCAGCTCCAAATATAAGCTGAATATTAGATTTCTACTCTATATAACAAGGAGTTCTGCAATGCCTGCTTGCTGCTCAGTGACATATTCAATAAATACCTCCGTGATCAAGTCAGACAGAACAAAGAATTTGGAGCAGACTATCAACCCACAAGCTGAGAGTTCAAATCTCACTTCAGTAAATTATGAAACCAAATTCAATAAACGTGATAACTTGTTGATGATGAAAGTTGTCCTACCTGAGCTGACAAAACACCTAATCCTTCATGTTCTTTGAAGTGGCCTAGTTACAAATTTCACAAAGCAACCAATATCTCAGACCAACTCGGAATAAGCAGTAAATGCAGTATCACCAGTGTCACAGATATCTGCAGAATCTTTTTGAAACAGTACATTACAGCAACTTCATATTTAACACTCAGCCCCATTGTGGCAGCAGGGGCAGTGTCACAAACTGCAGTGAGCCATTCAAAAGTCCTCCGACTTTGGTGGGATTGCAAGATCATGCCAGTGGGAAGGGGTGTAGAATTCCACCCATGGAGACAGTTTTTAAATGGATGAATACTCTTAACATATTTCATGCACACAGAAGCTCGATTGTATCCATCTATTCCAGTAAAAAGGAACAAGACATGGGGCCTTGCATTAATGTGTCCACACAAGTTTGACAAATCAATCTTTGCAAATGAATTAAACTGCACGGTGGCACAGTGGGTGGCACTACTGCCTCAGACCGCCAGAGACCTGGGTTCAATTCCCGGCTTGAGTCACTGTCTGTGCAGAATCTGCACATTCTCTCCGTGTCTGAATGGGTTTCCTCCCATCGTTCGAAAGATGTGCATTGGCCAGGCTAAATTCTCCCTCAGTGTACACAAACAGCACCCGAGTGTGGCAACTAGAGGATTTTCACAGTAACTTCATTGCAGTGTTAATGTAAGCTTACTTGTGCCACTAATAAAAATAAAAAAACTATGAAGACCATGAATATATTTTGAGAGAAATCACGTGAAGAAAATCTTTCAGCCAGTAGAGGGCATAGGGGATTCATGATAATATGTGTTGCTCAGGTTAACTTTCAACTTTTGACTAATTCTATTACGTGTATTCTATGATTTATAGCCAAAGACTTGCAACAAGTTTTTGTTTCTCCAGTTCTCAATATTTGAGGTGCATGAACCTAGAACAGAAACCAGTAAAATCTTTAAAATAAGCAGCTTCATTCATGTATACAGAAAAGCAGACAGATAGCAATATAGTGGAAAGGTGAAAGGCCACGACAGTGGAGGATGACACCAAACATGAAAAGAATAAAGAGGTAAAGCAGGGAGCACCAAGTCGGTGATGCTACTCATTGTTTGAAGAGGATGAAAAGATTAAGGCAGGTAGGGAGCACCACAGTTCCAAGGCCTTTGGAAAAAATCATTAATGGAGGAGAATATGTCATGAGAAAGGTCACTGACTTGCAATTTACCAGATAAAATGGGTAGATTCACAGCATACCATCCACAGATCATCAGTGAAAATCTTAGCAGATCCATTAATCCCACGTGGTTAAAATATTTTTGACTTATTCAGTTGAAAAGCTAAAGGTCCTAACAATAATTAAACATAATCAGATAATCCCAATAAATATGTCACCTGTTTGTTGGCTGTAAGAACCGTGCCTGAAATTAATTCACTGATTCTCAATCAGTTCTTAGCATTTACAGGCATTTATTGCTCAACCCTGATTGCCCTTGAATTGAGTGGCTTGCTAGGCCATTTCACAGAGCATTTCTGGAGTCACATGTAGGCCAGACAGGTAAGAGTGGCAGATTACCCTCGCTGAAGGAAATGAATGAACCAGATCAGTTTTTATGACAAACAACAATATTTAATGGTCAGCATTAGACTTTCAATTCCAGATTTTCATTGAATTCAAATTTCCCCATCTGGTATGGTGGGATTCGAACGGGGATTTCCAGGCCATTAACCCAAGACTCTGGATTACTAATCCAGTGAAAATACCACTGCGTCCCCATTTAGAACTAATTGACCATGCCAAGCCCAATTTGATTGGTACAAAGAAATGGGTAAATGCCACTTGTTGCAGTAGAGAGTTGCCTCTTCCGAAGTTGGAACAGAGGCACATTGTTGAAGCAGCATAAAATAAACTTTACATGTAACCGGTTGCACTTGACTTGGGAGTACCGCATGTAGACACTGGGGACTGGATTTTCCCCTTCATGCATTTTCATCTTTCATGTATTGCATCTTAAAAGGAAAAGGGAAAGTTGAGTTCAAAAGATGACTTATAACCGCAATGATAAAATATGGAAGATGAGAGATAGAGAGATAGATTGACAGAAAAAGGGAAGAAAAATTTATAGACACAAGTAGAAAAAAAAAGATATTCCTCAGAGCAATTTTGAAGCCTTTTTCTTAAAAGCTGATCATTCCCCAATATAAAAAATATTCCCCAGATTTCAGACAATAATTGGCTGTGCAATGGTGCCTGAATTTTGAACAGGCTAATAATAGTAATTTAGAAAAGAGCTGCTTTCCATAATTTATATCTCTGTACTATGCTTAAAAATAACTGTCAGTTGTAATGTCACGATGTACATCAGTATCCTTTCAACCAATGCGATCACCCAGTCAGAGAGAGCAACCTTTCGGCCTGAACTTAATGGTAGGATTTTTTAACAACTGTCTGAAGGTTCAGGTTTAAGATCCATTCCAAAGCTTTGAACACAGGCTGTAATTTTCCACCCCCATATTCGGTGGGCGGGGGCAGAAAATCCAGCGGGAGTCTCAAAACAGCTTTTACGCCGGCAGCATTTCCTTGCTGGATTGTCCCTGCTCCCTGCCAATGCCGTAACAGGGTTCCTGCCAACTAATGATTGGAACCCAATTTAAATACATTTTAATATCAATTGTGGACTTCCCCATTTTATTATCCCCTCAACAACACCCCCCCCCTCCCCCCAACCCCACCAATTGTTTACAACAGCTTTTGTAAAATGGGAATTTGGCTGGAGGTGCACAGGTAAGTGCAGCCCCCTGGAGGAAGAGGGGGTCATGCCCAGGCCACTGTCCCCTGGCACTAGGAGGGCAGTGCTGGGGAGCTTCCCCATGTCTGCTGGAGGGTGTTTCCCATGTTTGTGGGAGGGGGGAAATGTTCCATGTGCATTCGGGAGCAGGGAGGGGGAGAGAAATGTTCACCATGTATGTGTGGGGGAGGGGAACTGGTGTTCCCAGTGCCTGTGGGGAATCCTTGTTTTTATTTCAATCTGTTAGATCAAGGCGTCCTATCCCGATTTTGAAGGTCAAGGTTGCGCTGAAAGAGCCTGCCCCGCCAGCGTGACGGTGTGGGCCCTGCCTCCTGCATTATTTTTCAATAAGTTTCAAGAAATATGGTGGGAAAAGCCGTCAGTGGAGCCAGCAGGCTAGTCACCGCCTTTTCTGCCCAAAATGACACTTAGTTGAAAAAACAGAAAATTCCACAGAAAATCTAGGCTGATATTTCAGTGCAGTACAGAGGGAGTGGTGCATTCACTCAATGGTATATTCACTCGATTAAGCAAACATAACTGAGAGTCTTTGAAGAGCGGGAGAATTGCTCTTTGGTTCTCCTGGTCAACATTTATTTCCCAACCAACCAAGTGGTGAAATATTTCATCAACCATGCTCTACAGAAATTGGTCACGTTTGCCTGTTTAACAATAAGGGTGAACTGATTAAATGTTATTTGGATGTTCTGAAAAAGTGAAGGGACTATACAAATCCAAGTTTGTTCTTTCAACCAATTAAATCTCTGAATTTGAATCAATTAGAATTCAGAATCTCATTTCTGATTGATCACTACATTCTACAAAATAATTTTGTTGCACATACATTATTACAGCTCCTCAACTACCCATTGTATAGCCTTAACATAGCACATAATCAATTCAATAATTGAAAAAAAAGGAAAGCATAAACTCTCACGTTTCCTTCCAACTGTGCAGTCATTTTGACATTGACATCTTTCCTGCCAGCAGGTATTCCCCTAACAGATAGAAGCATGCTGCACACATTATTACCTGCTGGACATAGCCCACCTCTCCCTACAAAATATTCTAAAATTATGCATATGCTGATAATGCCATTCTTCCCACCCTCTTATATCAACTGTAGCCACTATGCTCTCTCCAGCTCACTGCCTCCCATTGCTCTAATCTACTACATAGCTTGTGTGTAACCTGCTGCCCACACTTCTCTTTATTTTAAAGTCCAATAGCTTGTCTGCTACACACTCCCAACAACTTTTGCCTCATCCCCAAGAATCCAGCCCAGCCCTATCTATTCTTACATTTGGTCTGGTATATGTAGTTGTTGGTGAAGCAAAGGCACTTGCTGTTGACTTCAGAGGAAGCTTGTCACCAAGATCAAAAATCTCTGTGGCATGGATTTCATGTTTCCCAACATTAATTTGAAACTGGCACCAAGTCAAGGGATTTCCTGGTGTCTCGCAACAGTGATGTCATCAAGTGGGGTAAGCCAATCATGTTGAAGTATTCTCACAGAGAACAAAACAGGAAGTAAAAAGCTCTGATTTTCATAGATTTTACAAAGAATGAAATGAAGATGGGAACTTACACTTCAGAAGCTGAAATATCATTAACTTAAACATTTCAAAATGATGGAATGAAATGGAAAAAGTTGATATTATACAAATATAAAATTAATTTTCCAGGACCCAAGAGGTGTTTCAGCAGTAGTTATGACTTAGTAAACCATTAAAAATCCAGTTACAGTTCATTCACAAAGGCATAACTTTTTCAGATGTTTTTAATAGCAATATGACAACGTAAAAAGGGAAGTTCTTGCCAGTTCAGTGATTTCTAAAGATTGCCATCTGTGGGGACTTCAACAGAGCGCCCTGTGAAAGAGCAGGGAATCAATGACAGCTACTTCTAGATTTCTGGGTTTAACTGCACATGTTCGGGTGCCAGAAGCTGCCCTCAATTTCCCAGTTATATTGATGGCAATCGTTGACAGTTTAGTTAATTAATAGAACTGCAAAATTAGAGCCAATATCCTCTTAGCAGCTCTTGACTATCTAATGCCTCAAGCCTATTTGAACAGAACATCTGACCCCAGCTCAAAATGCATTTAATGCAATCCTGAGCATGCAAATTGCCTACAAAAATAGCCTTAATGCATCATGCATTCTGAAAGGAAATTAACAAATTGTGAAATTCCAACCAACATTTGACTAATTTTAAGAATTTGTAATAAGAAAAGCAGCAGAGCGCCAGTAACTGCCTAAAACAATGAGTGAATTTCCCCCCTTTTGAGACAGTGGACAGGATTTTACAGCCTTGCTTACCCCGAAACCGTAAAATCCCACCCGAGGTTAACAGACCTTTCCATGGTCCGCCCTCGCCTGTTCGGATTTCCGGGTGGGATGATGGTAAAATTCTGGCGAATATCCCACGGTGATGGTGGGAACATGGAGAGTTTCCATTGTGGAGGCAGGAAAATACACCAATTCTTCTACCCGTGACCATTTATGCCATATTCAGTGGCAGTGCAGGCCTGGATGGAACCTAGTCTGCTGTTATGTCCAGGTGTCATACTGAAAAGGCGCCCAGCATTACTGGCCCACTACTGAAGAATAGGACTGCCTGAAAATTAAGATGGATCTCCTGAAAACGAGGATGGATCTCCAGCAGCATTATAAGACTGGGAGATGGACCCCCTCCAGGGCACCAAATCTGAAAGGTCCACCTGCAGATGCTCCCCCAACGCATTGCTCTGGTGATCCAGAGTTGAAGACTGCCTCCATCCCAAACTCCGGATGCCCCAGACATTGATCAGATGACTCCTGACGTCTGCCCACTCCACTGTTCCAAATGGGTGCAAATTAATGGCGGGGTTTCTGACCTGCCATGGTGGGCACCACTGTAAATTCACACCAGTGTGAAACAGATTTCTGGGTCTCCTGCCAGACTCTCGGTTCATGCCCACCATCTAACCCGCTGGCAGGAGCTTGGAAGAATTCTGTCCAATGAATTCAAATACTTCAGATGTAACTCCTATATTTTTGCAAGATTAACACAAGAAACAGGGATGGGGCACAGACAGTCTGAACATATTCACTCCTTTTCCATTGCCTGCATGACTTGGCAAAATAATTCTGTAGCTGCAAAGTCTTGAACCATGCTATGGCCTATATTTTATAGAAGCATATGCACTGATTTATGTACTGTGATAGAAAATTTCAGTTCCCTCTCTACCTGCAATGTGTAGGAAAACACTTGGACCAGCAAATTCCTTGGAGCTGCTCCTGCTATGTTAGCTTTAACCTGTCAAAGGTGAATGTACATGGAGTTTCTGCCCTACTTCCATCATGGTAACTATTTCTTACCTTACAGCAACTACAATTCAAAAGCACTTTGTTGGTTTTATCGCGCTTTGAAACATCCTGAGTTCAAGAAAGGCATTGTAAATATAAATCTTCTTTTTCTTTTTTTAATGCCAGCAGAGGTGAAGGTAGTTTTGAAACATGTCCCAACCTTGTTTCCAAGAAACTTGCCTGTCAGAGTAATTCTCCCACCAGCTTTTCTCAAAGTTTTCTTTCCAAATTCTTTGCGAAAACACGCTTCCATCTCCCATCCCATCAATCCTTCCCTCACACACCTAGTCTCTGATTTACAATTATAGAATGGATTGGCTAGGCCAGCTCTTTGGTAGAGCTATCCAATTGCCCCCCCCCCCCCCCCCCCCCCACCCTCCCATGTTCTGTCCTCACTGATCAGTCTTCATCCCTCAGTATTTCTCCAATTCTCTTTTGAATGTTACCTTTGAAGCTGCTACCAGCACTCTTTCAGGCAATGCATTTCAGATCACAAAAATGTTTCCTCATGTCACCTCTGGTTGTTTTGCCAGCCACCTTAACTCACCTGAAGATCTGGTTATTGGCCTTACTGCTGCTAGAAACTGTTTCTCTTTATTTACTCTATCAAAACCATTCATGATTTTTGATCTCAATCAAATATCCTCTTAAGCTTTGCTGCTCTAGGGAGAACAATCTCATCACCTCTAGTCTTTCTACAAAACTGTAATTCTGGTACCATTCTGGCAATTTTTGTCTGAACACTCCAAGGTTTTAACGCCGTTCTTAAGAATCTCAAGTGCCCAGAATTGAACAACACGGCCAAAATTTTCCAGACTTCATGCCAGCCGGATCGAATTTCAATGGTTCATGGGGTGGGGGGACTGAGGCCTAACTGGTGTTTTATAGAAGGTTTAGCATAACAACCTTGCTTTAGTACTCTATTCCTTTATTGATAAAGCCAAACATCCAATATGCTTTTTTGAACAATCTTTTCAACTTGTCCTGGCATTTTCAAAGATTTTTTGTAGTTACACCCACAGATCCTTCTGTTCCTTCACTTCTTTAACATTGTACACTTTAATATAGTCTTTAATTAATAAAGTGTATGTGGTTTATTTAGACTTTCATAAGGCTTTCGACAAGGTCTCACATAACAGACTACTGCGTGAAGTTAAAGCACATAGGATTGCAGGTAATGTCTTGGGATGGATAGAAAGCTGGTTAGCAGATAGGAAGCAAAGAGTTGGCATAAATGGGTCTTTTTCTGATTGGAAGTCAGTGACTAGTGGGGTTCTGCATGGATCTGTGCTAGGACCCCAACTGTTCACATTATATATTAATGATTTGGATGAGGGAAGTAAATGTGTTATCTCCAAATTTGCAGATGATACAAAGTTGGGTAGGAGGGTGAGCTGTGAGGAGGATGTGGAGATGCTTCAGTGTGATTTGGACAGGCTGAATGTGTGGGCACCTGCATGGCAGATGCAGTATAATGTGAATGAATGTGAGGCTATCCACTTTGGTAGCAATAATAGGAAGACAGAACTTGAATGGGTGTAAATTGAGAGAGGTGGATACTCAGCGAGACCTTGGTGTCCTCTTGCATCAGTCGTTGAAAGTAAGTGCATAGGTACAACAGGCATTAAAGAAGGCAAATGGCAAGTTGGCCTTCATAGTGAGAAGATTTGAGTATAGGGATAGGGATGCTTTGCTGCAATTGTATAGGGTGTTGGCAAGGCCACACCTGGAGTATTGTGTGCAGTTTTGGTATCCTTTTCTGAGGAAGGATGTCCTTGCTATAGAGGGAATACAGCAAAGATTTACCAGACTGATTCCTGGGATCGCAGGTCTGTCATACGAGGAGAGATCAAGTCGGTTAGAATTATATTCACTGGAGTTTAGAAAAATGAGAGGGGATCTCATAGAAACTTATAAAATTCTTTAGACAGGGTAGATTTAGAAAGAATGTTCCCGATGATGGGCGAGTCCAGAACTAGAGGTCATAGTTTGAGAATAAGGGGTAAACCTTTCAGAACTGAGGTGAGGAGAAATTTCTTCACCCAGAGGATAGCGAATGTGTGAAATTCACTACCATAGAAAGTAGTTGAAGCCAAAATGTTGTCTAATTTCAAGAAGAAATTAGATATAGTTCTTGGGGCTAAAGGGATCTAGGGACATGGGTGGGGAGAGGAATCAGGATATTGAATTTGTGGATCAGCCAAGATCAAATTGAATGGTGGAGCAGGCTCGAAGGGTTGAATTGCCTATCTTGATTCTAGTTTCTATGTCTTTCCTCATTCATCTTACAGAAATATACCTCACACTTCTCAGTTAAATTGTATCTCGCATGTTTCTCTCCATTTTACCAGTCCATTTCCTCCTGAAGACTCTTACCACCCCCTCATTTTATTTTTGTGTGTTTTGTATCACCACCAAACTTTGATTTGCCCTTTATAGCCAAGTCCAACGTGACTGAAGAAATTTAGATCTTTTTAGATTATCAAACCTCAATTTGAGGTCAGCCTACTGTGAAATCATGGATTTCCACACTGAAGAAAACTTCTTTGATTCACTTTTCATTTCTAAAAGTCCAATAAAGACAGATATGCTGCCCTGACCATTTCAATCAATAAGTAGTCTGGAAACATTTATCACAGTGCTGACATACTGTGACCAACAGCTATTTCATATTGACTTGATTTTCTCTCAGTAAATAATGCAATAAGTTGTGTTGTTTCTGTGTATAAATTGAAATAGCCCATGTTTTATTCCATAGAACCAAAGAATCCCTAGTGCAGAAGGAGGCCATTCAGCCTATCAAGTCTGCACTGACTCTCCAACAGAGCATCTTACCCAGGCCCATATTCAGTATTCCAAGAGACTTGGCAAGGGCAATATCAGGCAAAATTTAACATTGAGCCACATAAGGGGGTATTAGCACGCAGTGACCAAAAGCTTGGTCAAACAGGTAGGTTTAAGGAGTGTCTAATAGGAGGAGGTTAAGTGAAGTGGAGGGGTCCTATTAGGTCATTTCAACGCTTAAGCTTTAGAAGGTAAAAGGAATGGTCACCAATGTTTGGATGAAGCAACAGTGATGTACAAGAGGCCTGAATTGGTGGAACCCAGAGTTTTTATGATTAGAGGACAATACAGAAACAGGCAGGGGAGAGGCCATGAAAAAATTTGAAAACAAGGATCCCAATTTTAAATTTGTTGGATGTGGGACCAGTGTAGGTTGGCAAGCACAAGAGTGATGGGTGGACAGGCCTTGTTGTGAGCTCGTATAGCAGCAGCAAAGTTCTGGATGAGCTCAGATTTACAGAGAGTGGAAGGCAGGCATGGGAAGATATGAGAACCGGCCTCGCTATAATGGTTGCAATCAAAGTAAACAGTGTAACTCGTTAATGATTTACATGTTTCAGGAGATTTCATTCAGTAACAGAATATCCTGTTGTATTATTAGCTCACCATTAGCAAGGTAGGCGGGTAAAATGAAGCAAAAAGGAAGTGAGAACTTCCTGATGAATTAAGCGTTGAACAGCTGGGCAGGAAGTGACTTTATTTCCATGGTTATCTCTATTGGTTCAACAGGATATCCTTGCTGTATTGTGCTGAATGAAGCAGAGCGAGGTTTCCATTTAATGAAAGGGAATGCCCTATTGTTTGCTTGTTAAAAATATATATACAACCTGCATCTGTTAGACGTGTACCACATGCTTCTGATACCAAACACTGACTCCAGAACTTTGGAGAAACTAAATTTGTTAAAACTTGAACAAACATGAAAAGCAAAGAGGAAAGGAAATAAGGTTTTAGATTTTGTCTCAAGACATATGTAAATGTCATAAAGTGTGGAGGGCAAATAAATCTGGGAATTGTAACTGGTTCATGTTATTAGGCTGGAGTAAAATGAAGCCATCATTGACTCAACAACAAAAGCAACAAGAAAGTGTCCTTACATCTAGAGTTTACAAGATGCATAAGTTCCTGCCTTGAAGGTAAATGTCAGCAGAAGGTAATTTATTTATTTTTAATGCTGATCTTTGCATGTTCCAATAAACCATAGTTCATGTCTGTTATAGCTAGGAGGCAGAAACAACGTGCTCCCATTTTATTATTAACTGCACTGTTTACCATACCACATTTAATAGAACGTAGAGTTGCAAATCCTGTTATTGGGATTGGGATTTTATCCTCAACTCATATAACCTGATAACTCTTAAAACCAATGAGCAAGGTGATCCTAGTTGACCATCATAGAATCATAGAAACCCTACAGTGCAGAAGGAGGCCATTCGGCCCATCGAGTCTGCACCGACCACAATCCCACCCAGGCCCTACCCCCACATATTTTACCTGCTAATCCCTCTAACCTACACATCCCAGGACTCTAAGGGGCAATTTTTGTAACCTGGCCAATCAACCTAACCCGCACATCTTTGGACTGTGGGAGGAAACCGGAGCACCCGGAGGAAACCCACGCAGACACGAGGAGAATGTGCAAACTCCACACAGACAGTGACCCGAGCCGGGAATCGAACCCGGGACCCTGGAGCTGTGAAGCAGCAGTGCTAACCACTGTGCTACCGTGCCGACCAGTGCAGAATACTGTTCAATAATGTGTGTGTGTGCATATGCGAGTGTGTGTGTCCATGTATATGCGTGTGTGAGTGTGACAAAGAAGATAAATGCAGGAGAGAGAACAAGAAAGAAAACACAAAACAAAGATTGAGAAATTGGATGTATACTGAACGTTTTCCAACCTTAGAACACCCCAAAGTTTTTACAGCCAATCGAATAATTCTGAGGAAGTGTAGTCATTGTAGATACAGCAGCAAATTTGTGCACACACAACAATTGGAGATAACAATTGGATAACCTATTTTACCGATGTTGGAGCACTGTGGAGAACTTCCCTCCTCTTTCAAATAATGCCACAGGATCTTTTATACTGAACCAAGGGGGTGGTCAGGGTCCCAGCTTAACTTAACAGTATGTCTTGTCATTTCAAGATGTTTTTTACTCTATTTAGTTCCTGGCTCAATATGTTTCAAAAGTTCTGTTTCAAATAAACCACCAAGACTGAAACAAATCTTCTTTCTTCTTTGCAAAATGTGCAAATCACCTTGAGATGAATGATCACCCAGTGGCTGTTTGAAAATATGAATTAATTGTCTAACTAAACTTGTCAGCCAATTTAACCTCTTATTTGTAGAAAAAAACTTTATAAATAAATAATGTGTAACTAGATATCCAGACAATCTTAACAAATGTATGCACGGCAGGCTGCTACATGATCTTAAACTGTTGGGAACTTAAAAGTAAAAGGAGTTCTAAGGGGGAAATAGATTAACTGTTAAGGGATTGTTCTGGAGTGAGAAGAAGGTGGAGCAGATGATGTTATGTGCAGTACCAAAGTGACTATTTATTTCTTTTTAAATTCATTCTTTGGCTGTGAGAAAGGACAACATTTATTGCCCATCATTAATTGCTCAGGTTGACCATATTCCTGAATTGTAACAAACAGAATGACACAATTGTATGACTTACTGGGTGAGCTCTGAGTCAATAACAGTGTGGGGGGTATGGGTTGGGGGTGAACTGGGGCCACATATATGTCAGAATGGGAAGCAGGTTTTTCCCCCTCCCAAGGCCCAACTGGGTTACGAACTGTAATCAGACAAATTTGTGTCAGTGTTTCTTTTATTTCTAGAATTTTTAAGGTATATTCAAATTCTCAAACTGCCATGTGAGATTCAATTAGTAATCTCCAGACCATCAATGTAGGCCTCTGGATTATGGAAGAAACATAGACTTGGATCTAACTGGTGCTTTTCACAAATACAGATGTCTCAAAAGTACTCAATGAAGTACTTTGCTTTAAAACATGTGACCGCTGTTGTAATGGAGGAAACCGGACAGCTAAATTTGTGCACAGCAAGCTTCCACAAACAGCAATGTGAAAATTACCAAATATCTACTGCTTTCATGACATTGTTTGAGGGATGAATATTGGCCAGGACATCGGAGATAACACATTTTCAAGTATAAGGAACTTGAGGAGGAGGGTGGGGAAAGAAAAAGAGGCGACAGTCAAAACTGCTAAAACCATCATGCAATTACATATATGTCTCCTTTCCAGAAAATGGGGAGTAATTCAGACCACCATCTGGCTAACACTCAAAGTTCTCAATCAAACAAAGTAGTTCATGATACAAATAAAAGCTAATTGTTAACTTAGTTCACATGTTTGTCCTTCAGGGATCAAAAATCAGGAAAGATTTTTAATGCAACTTCAGAAGTAATACTCTGCCCCATCCTATTGAAACGAATGGTTAAAGTTGAATGCAAAACTAAAATGAGTGAAATCCTTGAGATAAATACAATGCAACTAGTTCAGGCTTACATTGTATCAGTTGAGAGCCATGCATTTCAAGTCATGCATCCTCAGCTGATTCATGGAGTGACCTTTCTAATCAGCACAAAATGTATCCACAAACTTCTTTTGTTTAGGTAAATACAAGGAAGTCCACCTAAAAGTATTAAAGTTGCCCTTACTTTTCACGTAGTGTGCTGTGTAACTCGTACTATATACAATCCTTAGAAACCATAAGAAAGCTTGCTCAGGGAAATCTTCCAAAGTGCAGATAAAGCAGCCTCAATGTCTTAGTTACAGAGGCACGATCAAAGCAGGCTACTATGAGTGATCCAGAAGAGTGCAAAGAAAGGCTATGGAAATTGAACTTACAAAGCCACAAAACAAGGTCCTGGAGCTTACACAGAGATTTCTTCACGTGTCTTTCACAGATACAGGATACAGAGATGACCCCCATGAAATTTCAGGGCCAATGTGTATTATTACTACAATAATATTGTCTTTGGGTGAGTGGAAACAAACAGATGTATTTGTAGTTTCATGTTAAATTATTTTTGAATTACAGGCATCATTTAGTAAGTGAACAATTGGTTACCATGTGGTTGGGAGGCTGATGGCTGGTGGTGGTAGTGGCGGGGGGTAGCAGTGGTATTGCAGGGTGGGTGGATGTTCTAATAGTTCGCTTGCGATCCTGGGCAGAGTACAGGATACATGGTGAGCTTGTCATTTTATAGGAAATTTCTCCCTTGTTTCCAGCCCCTCCATGCTCAACCTGGTCATAATTTTTACTCTTCCTATTTTATAATATTGTTCCTTCCTCTTCTGAACTTGTGTTCTCATGTTCCTTTACAGTTTGAAAAATGTTCTTGTCGGCTCTCCCAACATGCATTCATCGCACTGTAACTTTTATTGTATTTTGTAACTTGAGACAAACATGTTCTCAAAAATGAGAACCATTCAAGGGTAGGCATGGTACTGGGGTCATGTAGTTGAATTTTGTTCTGATAAAGATAAAACAGATCTCAAGAAATCAGACTTCAGAATAACACAACTAATTTTACTTACATTGCAACTACAGCGTGAAGTCTTGGCAGCTAAAGGCAGGGTGACGCAAATCAGACACATTCAAGGGGATAGACTTGGAGGAACACAGCTATATTTGAGGCTTGGAGCAGGTTACTGGAATAGAGAGGGATAAGTCCATGCAGTGCTTTAACAGGTACTAATGGCTTGCATACAATTATTTTGTACTTTGTGTGTTAATAGCACATTTAACTAAAAAACGAATAGGAACATATTTCTTCCCACATGCCCTTTATACCGGGGTCTCTGATTTGTACAAAGAAATCATAAATACCACTACAATGGAGCCATCATTGTTACTGTTATACTATTGTTTAAGAACAAACAGTTTCAATTATGCAAACAAAACAAAGCAAATATTCAGGTGCAGTTTACTTCCAAGATGAAAGGTAACCTTGTAACAATTAATGGCCGAATTTGAGTTTGAAACGAAGCAGATCACATGCAATTTTGCCAAGGATTTTCCTAACAAGGCAACAGTCATTTATTTAATGGCAAACTTTAGCAGTGAAGTCCTGAGACACAAGTTTTACAAAGAAATTCTAACAGAAGTTTGTAATCTCAAGGTGATTATAGGAAATTTAAGAGGAGGTGGTGGCATTGTGATGTCGTCTCTGGACTAGGAATCCAGCGGCCCAGGCTGATGTTCTGGGGACATGGAGTCTATATCCCAGCAACACCTGACAGCAGCTGGTAGAATCTAAATTCAATGAACAAATCTGGAATTGAAAAGCTGGTCCCAGTCGTGGTGACCCTGTAACTATCGTCAATTCTTGTTAAAAACTCACAAAAGTCCTTTAAGGAAGGAAGGCTGCTGTCCTTACCTGGCCTGGCCCAGATGTGACTGCTAATCCGCAGCAATGTGATTGACTCTTAAATGCCTCTGAATGATCTAGCAAGCCACTTGGTTGTACCAAACTGCCACAGAAAAGTCAAAAATGAATGAAACTGGACAAACATCAACATAGGCACTGGAAAAGACACATCCAGTCCTGTCAACCCCATAATGTCCTCCTTACAAACATATGCAGGTTTATGCCAAAACTGGAAGAGCTGTCCTGCAGACTATTCAAGCAATAGCCTTACATTGACATACTCACTTAAGCATACTTTACAGACATTGTCTGAGATTCCATTGCCACCATCCCTGAGTATGTCCTATCTCACTATCAGGTCAAACATGGACTGCCTGCTGATTACCACCTACCTTCCTCTCCTCTCCCCTCCGCTAATGAATCAGTACTCCTCCATGGTGAACATCACTGAAAGAGGCAGTGAGGGGGAGTAGTACCACCAATGACTTGAGCAGACTGAGTCTTGTAGGATCTTATTACTGGACTGGACCTGCAGCAGGTGGTGAGGGAACCAACAAGGGCGAAAAACTACTTGACAATGTCCATGCGAATCTATCATGGGCACATCTGCCCGTGATAGTTCCGTTAGGAGTGACCACTATAGAGATCTTATGGAGGTGAAGTCCCATCTTCACATTGAGGATAGCCCCCCAGTCCATTGAGTGGCACTACCACTGTACTAAATGGGATAGATTTCAAATAGATCTAGTGACTTAAAACTGGAAATCCACGAGGCACCAGGGGCCATCAGCAGCAGCAGAATTGTACTCGACCACAATCTGTGACTCCATATCCCTCACTCTACCATGGCAATCAAGCTAGATATCAACCCTGATTCAATGATGACTGCAGGTCAGTATGCCAGAAGCAGCACCAAGCATCCCAAAAGTAAGTAAGTGTCAACCTGGTGAAGCTACAACACAGGACTACTTGCCTTCCAAACAGAGAAAGCAGCATGCAAGCCAAGCAATTCCACAACCAATAGATCAAATCTAAACTCTGCAATCCTGCTACATTCAGTTATGAAAGGTGGCGGACAATTAAACAACTGAGAGGTGAAGGAAGGGAGAAAACAAGTTATTATATTGAGTCACTTTGACATCTATCTCATCCCAAAAATACACCGATGCAGCTCACATAGATAAGAGGGATAATACTAAGTACCCGTCAAAAACATATAACCACTACCACTTGGAAAAACAAAGATATTAGGTACTTGGGAACAGCATCAACTCCACACACCACCATTCCTTCATTGTCGCAGGTCAGAACCCTGGAGCTGCTTATCCAATGGCATTGTGGAGCATTTTCACCCAGAGGCTGTAACTATTCAAGATGATAGTTCATCACTACCTATTCAGGATATCTGGGCCCTGCCAACAACGTGCACATTTAAAGAGTAAATATTTTTGGAAAAACATGTCAAGTTAGAGTGTTTAGGAATTCAAGCCCACTTTCTCACATCACAAAAACACCTCACAAGCTAGTGGAGTGCCAACCTAGAGTCTCAAACCCTGAGATGAAGTACGAGCTAATTCCTATTCCCAGGATCCCAAACTGCTGACTACCTAAATTCCCCCCCTGGTCCCCATGCTAAGTGATCCTCTTCGTTCCAAAGTTACCGATATCAACTCTTCCTCATTAAATCTTCCTCAAACCCCTTTCTCCTTGCAATCTATTAATTCGTCACTAACCTCTCTTTCCTTTGGGAAGTAACTGAAATTGCTGTTTCCTCCTAAATCCATAACATCCAGTCTTGGATAAATTGCAATTTCCTCCAGATAAACCCAAGACCAAAGTCATTGTCTTTGGCTGCGGCCAAAAATTTCACACTCTTGCCACTGATTCAGTTTCCCTGCCAAGCCACAGCCTGTTTGTAACCTCAACATCCTATTCTATCCCAAGCCAAATTTCCAACCATATTGTCCTCTCCACTGCAAAGAACATCTCTTTCCACCTCCATAAAATTGCACATCTACATTCCTGCCTCACCTTCTGCTGAACTCTCATTCATGCCTTTGTCTTTTGCAGACTCAACTGCTCCAATAATTCCTTCAACCTCTAAACAATTCAGCTCACCAAAACTCTATTTCTGTATTCCAATCCACTTGCCTCCCACATTATCGTTGCTAACCTACTAATTTGGTTCCTGGTCCCCCAATTCAAAAATCTTACACCCTCCTTAAATCCCTTCATAGTAATGTCCCTATCTATTTCCCAAGCCTTCTCCAGCCCTACTAGCATATACTATCTACTCATCCAATACTGCCCTTCTGTGTATCCACGCCTTCCTTTAGAAGAACAGAGTGTGAGGAATAGAAACAAGACGAGACCAAACGGCTTCATGAGCCTGCTCTGCCACCACAGCCAAACTTCTGCATCAAGTTAACTTCACTTTTTTGTCCTGTTCCAATATCATTTGATTCCATTAGTGTCCAAAAACCTATATATTTCAAGAATTCCAAAGATTCAGATACTGAGTGAAAATATTTCTCCTTATCTCAGTCCCAAATGGTCAACCACATACCCTAAAGCTGTGGCTTCTAGTTCCACTTTCTCCAGCCAGGGAAACAGCCCCTCAGCATCGAACCCGTCAAGGTCTCCAAGTGATATGTCTCAATGAGATCATTTCTCATTCTTCTAAACTCCAAAGAATATAGGCACATTCTACTCAATCTCTCTCAGGACAGGCCCCTCAGCCCAAAATCCAGTCGAACAAACCTTTTCTGCACTTCCTCTAAAGCAAGCATAACCTTCCATGGGTAAGGAGGTCAAAAACTCACTAGTTGAAGTCACCATTGATAGCTGTGCCTTTAGTTGCCCAGGGTCCAAGTTTTGGAATCCCATCTAATCCCCTCTGCCTATCTAACTTAAATACTCTCCTCAAAGTCCACCTCTTTGACCACACACACTCTTGCTTGCACCGTTTAATTATTGCAATGCCTGGGCAACCCCCTGGAGTTCTTTAGGACATATTTTCATAATTCAATGCAAGGTTTTGCTGAAGTTCAATAGTAGTGGCACAGACTTCTGGAATTGCACTCTTCCAGAATGTTTATTTATGTTGATGTATTAAAAAGTCGTTGCTTGGAAATAACAGAAAAAAGTAACATAATTCCTTGGTGATTTTTCATTTCCAAAAAAGGCATAATTGAGTCACAATCCCCCAGGTTATAATTCCTGAGACCACAGAACTATCAATGTTAGCTGAGCCACTACATGGGCTGGTAGCAACATGGATACGAAATGGGCTGAGTGATAGGAAACAGAGATCAGTGGTTAGTGATGCTTCTCAGGCTGGAGGAAGGTTTGTAATGGAAGTCCCCAGGGGTCAGTGTTAGAGTTCTTCCTCTTCTGGATCTATATTAATGACCTAGACTTTGATGTACAGTGCACAATTTCAAAACTGGCGGATGATACAAAACTTGGGAGCATTGTGAACTTTGAGGATGGTAGTGCCGAAATTCAAAAGGACACAGACTGGTTGGTGAAATGAGCGGATAAGTAGCAGATGAGGTTCATTATCGAGAAATGTGAAGTGATTCATTTTAGTAAGGACACAGAGACAGTATAAAACAAAGGGTACAAAGGGACCTTGGTGCATATATGCACAAATCTACAAGGTGGCAGGACATGTTGAGAGAGCAGTTAATAAAGCACATAATATCCTAGTCTTTGTTAATAGGGGCATAGTGTACAAAAACAAGGAGGTCATGTTGAACTTGGGAAGATACTGGCTTGAGCTCAACTGGTGTATTGTGCACTGTCTGGGTACCATACCCTAACAAAAGATGTGAAGGCATTGGAAAGTGCAGAAAAGGTTTACGAAAATGGTTACAAGGATGAGGAACTTTAGTTACAAAGATAGACTGGAGACATTGTGAATGTTTTCCTTGGAGGAAAGGAGACCAAGAGGAGATTTGGTAGATGTATTTAAAATTGTGAAGGGTCTAGAAAGAGTAGCTAAGGAAAACCTGTTCCCACTCGTGAAAACTGCTACCCTTGAAAAGAAATATGGAAAAAGTGTTTTTGACATGAACATATCGAAATATATTCCAATATAACATTTATCTATTGAAAAACTTAAACTGAAAAAATATTACAAGGCACTTCTATACTTTCCTTCACCAATATCTTGATTGTTTCCCTTTAATAATGAATGCCCTGTCATCCACATAGTATCCATAATTTTGAGGAACTATCAACATTGCAAGGGCAGAAAGGAATGTTGTAACCAACAACGGGAGAGTTATCAAAGAGAATATGGCAAAATGACAAAGTAGCATTCCAAAGCAAGATGTCCAAACAAGGAAATGCACTGTACATTCATGGTATAATTACATAACAAACTGATACTCATCAAATTCACTTTGAAAGGCTCACAGGTTTAAATTTGGATTACCAATAAATAAGCAGACCGACAGTTTGTTATATAAACAAACAGCCGTAGAAATCTGTAAACAGCCATGCAATGTAGCCAGGAGAAAGGTTTTTTAAAAAGGTTATAGAACTGGAGGGGGGTGAAGGATAATGAATGTCGTTCTTTGACAAGGATGATGCAGTGAGCTCAAGTTTGTACACTGCACCAATTCATCTACTTAGACTGATGTTTACAATCCTTATTTTGCTATAAGCCACTTTAATGTGATGAGAGAATAAAAGCGGAGGAATTAGCAAAAACTAGTAGATTATCATTGCATGAGCCGAATGGAATAATGCCACCTTTCCCATTTGATCAGTACAAAAATTATACAAGCAGTTCAGTAGAAAAAGCACTGTCAGCAGAAAATCAAAGCGGTTTTCACTGCAAATTTAAAAGGGGTGCTAAAGATTCACTTGGAAAATATAAAATATTTGTGCTTTATACTGGTGAAGCTGCAGCATCCATTTTGAACTGCAAAATTTCACAAAATGCATAATTTTTTTTGATATGTTTATTGAAAATTTTCTTATATTTTACATAGCAAACAAACACAGATACAGATCCACACAGTGCTCGCGTGTACATTCCAATGCGACTGGGCTCAGGGCTCCCTGTGGCCAGGGGACAAGCCCCTGGTACCCCCAGCACCCACCCTGCCCAAGTCCTGTCTAATTGCACCAGTAATGACGGTAATAAAATAACAAAAAGGCAGAGGAACGCCGCTGGAGAACCAACTGAGCGCCCATACAGCCCAGGCTATAAACTAGGAAGCAGAGAAAAGAGAGACAGCGAAGGAGAGAGAAGAAAGAGAGTGAGAGAGAAAAGAGAAAAGTTCACGTGTTGATCCCCATACCTCGGCAGAGTGGGCGGAGGTACTCGGATAAAGGGCCAGGGCGTGTCCACCAATCGGGGGAGGGGGTGGTTTCTGTGGGAGCACCCGGGGTCCTGGGGCCATCGGGTATCTACTCACCCGGCTCCAACTGCAGCGTCCCAACATGCGCTATAAATGGTTGCCAGGTCTTATAGAACCTAGCAGTGGACCCATGTAGTGTGCACTTCATCTTCTCCAGTTTAATGGTATCTACCACCTCCTTCACCCACTATGTGTGTGTGTCAGGGGGTGCACCTGATTTCCACCTAAACAGGATTAGTCGTCTTGCCAGGAGTGTAGTGAAAGCCACAAAATCCGCTTGGAATTTCGGCAGAGGCGGATTTAAAGGCACGGCCCCAAAACAGGGCAGCCTGGGGGGGATGCACTCATGTCCTGATCTAGCGTTGCCACAATCGCCTCAAATATCGATGTCCAATAGTTATACAGTGATGGGCAAGCTCAGAACATATGTAAGAGGGTGGCGGGAGCTTGCCGGCACCGTTCACAAATGGGGCTTGTGCCTGGCTACATTCTAGAGAATCTAACCTTAGTTAGATATGTTCTGTGAAAGAGTTTAAAATGCAAAATTTTAACCCAAAGCACAAAGTCTAAGCGAATGTCAAGTTGGATTAAAGGAGTTAATATTAAAAGTAAAGTGGCCTACATCCCACAGACACTGATTACATTCTGGTACCTCACCCAAGTATCTGTTTTTTTAATTTATTTACTCCATTCTTCAAGTTACAATGCCAGTGCTCAGAGTGGACTGGGCAGACCTGAATCCATCCCCTTGCTTACTCCAAAAACCAAATTCAAACTGAACCCAATTCATGGTCCCCACAAGAGAGACAAACAGGATCCAAGCTGACAAGGTAAGGCATTGCACCCGATCTTGTGTTTGATCCAATGCTTGTTTGTTCTTCCAGTGTGAATAATTTCCTCAAACCCCATTAGGCACATCATGTCTTCACCCAAATTCAAATAAAATCACTTTGTAGCGCAGGTCACTGGACAACAGACGACTTACTTTTCACCTCCCGAAAACAAAGGCATCGAGGTCTTTTAGCATTCCCACCTTGATTAAAATCAGATGACTCAGTGAAACCAGGAGCAGGAACCAATGTGGAACACTCCTGGGAGAAGCAGATCAGTTCAAAGTGCCAATCAAGCCATCAGAAATGTTGAGAAGCAAAAATGAACTTTAATTTTAAATTATAATAAGTATTTGCACCAAGCCATTTTCTTCACCACACCATACCAATAATCATTGATGATACAGTGAAAATGGTCAGTGTATGTAAGCACCCAAATGTGAATGAGAGCACTGTAATCTGAATAGCTCATGACCCTACATTTTTATTGATAGAATTCATACAGAGGAGATGTGGAAGAAGGGTTGGGTCCAGCTGTCCCAAGCTTCTCTTATCAGGACCTACAGGTTTTGATGGAAAATGTCCAGAAGAGGAGAATGGTTCTCTAATCCTATAGCCTGCTGGCCGCCGTGATGCCCTTGCAGCAACCAAGAAGGTCTGGACTCAGGTATCAGCTGCGATGAGTGAAGCGAGGGATAATCAGCACTTATGAATTCAGTGCCAAAAATGGTTCAATGACCTGTTGCGTTCTAGCAAGGTGAGTAGCTTGGCTCAGCCACACAGAGCTCTGCATGCTGCAAAGGTATCCAGCCTGGAACACAGCTCTGCTTCAACAGTGAGGTTTGTATGTGTAAGCTGCTCATGTAGGTGAGCACAGTAAGAAGTCTCACAACACCAGATTAAAGTCCAACAGGTTTATTTGTAGCAAGCGCCACTAGCTTTCGGAACTAGTTCTAACTTTGCTACAAATAAACCTGTTGGACTTTAACCTGGTGTTGTGAGACTTCTTACTGTGTTTACCCCAGTCCAATGCCGGCATCTCCACATCATGTAGGTGAGCACAGAGCACATGTGAATGAGCACTGTAATACACAGAGACACAGTGAAGAGCAATATCCCTCCGTGCATTATATATCAGGCTGATGTAAACTCATGTTATTGCTACAGTCAAAAAGGGTGAAGAACGCCATGGCGATAGCCCAGATGGCGATCCCCCTGCCGTAGCCCCATAACCTTGCACATTTGGCATGGCTAAACCACCTAACTTACACATCTTTGGACTGTGGGAGGAAACCAGATCACCTGGAGGAAACCTACAAAAAGACGGGACAGAGTGCAAATTCCACACGGTCACCCAAGACCAGAATCAAACCAGGGTCCTTGGCACTGTGAGGCAGCAATGACCATTGAGGTCACGATGATGGTGGTGCTGGAGGTGATGCTGTCACTTTGCTGACCACATTGGAACTTTAGCATGAGAAGGAGTGCAAGGAAGAAGTTGTGTCATACAGCGAGCACCAGCATGGTTAAGACAATGGCGTGCATCAGAACAAGTGATCACAATAACTCCTTTACTGTTTCACACAGGTCCCAGCTCTGCCCACTCACCCCAACCCCGCTCTCCCCCCAGGCCAGATCATCCTCGGGCATCAAGAGGAGAAAGAGATGTCCGAGGAGGAAGTGTCACACCTGACTTGACAACATTCCACCAACTTCAATACCTGCACATTGGAGGGATGTAGGTGGCTGTACCAGAGTGCAGGAGGTGGTGACAGAATCAGAGACATCTGTGCACAGTCCCCCTTGGAGGAGGGAGGATAGTCACAATGATGCTCCAGTAGGCAGGAATATGAAGCCTCAGGAATCATTTTTGGGGCACAGTATTTAGATGTGTGGACAGAGAGTTCCCAGAGGCAGAGAGAGCTCTAGGACTGTGAACGGAGGAGTCCATCATCATTATGAGTTCCACATTGTCCCAGGGGCTCAACTGCATGAGCTCTGACCATGAGATATTGGCCAATCTGACAGAGAGACACTTACAGCAGCACTCTGAGTGGATGCAAGAGCAACGTTTCAGCCAGGAAAGGGTGCAAGCCTCCCTCAGTATCATGAATCAGTCTGCAGTGCGCCCTTGTGGAACTATGCCTGTGCCAGTTCACTCAGAGTATAAGCGCTGAAATCTATGAAATACATGAGGAGCTGCACACCCTTAACAGGACAATCACACTATTGGCAGAATAGTTGCTGAAATGGATGACTGATGCACACTAGCAGCTGACTTTATCAACCCCACCTGAAGGCCAACCCATGACAATGCACATCATTGGGGAGGGTGAAGGTACTGAGAGCTTCTCAAGACCCTCATCTTCTTCCATATCCCTAGCACCTGGTGCCTGAGCCCTCGTTCACTCCACAGGTGCCAGTGATCACCACTGCCCATGTAGAAATGCAGCGGCTGCAGTCTGAAGCAAATCTCTAATGAATACCTGTGCAATAAGGCTGGTCATCATGTTCCTCATTGTCATAATAGACTGAAAAATGAGCAGCCTGCCTCCACCTCTTCCAAGGCAACACGGAGGGCACTTCAGAGGAGTGTGTGCAAGCAGAGGATATTGTCTCATGTACAGCACTAATGGGTTCATCACGGTTACACATTTCACATTGCTTTATATCACATTTGAGCACTTTTTGAATATGTTTACATATACTCATAGATGACTCGGTGTGTGTTAATACAGTACAGAACTCCAAAAGATTAAGATCATAAGACGTAGGAGCTAGAAGTAAGCCATCCAGCCCATCAAGTCTGCTCTGCCATTCAATGAGATCATGACTGACCTGATATGATGATTCTCAACTCCACTTTCCCATCTTACCACCATAACCCTTGAATCCCTTATTGATTAAAAATGTCTATTTCTGCCTTGAACATCGTTAACAACCCAGCCTCTATATCCCTCTGTGGTAAAGACTTCCACAGATTCACTATCCTCAGAGAAGAAATTTTTTCCTCATCTCTGTCTTAAATGGGCGACCCCTTACTCTGAGTCTATGCCCTTTGGTCTCTCTCACAAGGGGAAACAGCCTTTCACCGTCTACCCTATCAAGCCCCCTGAGAATCCTATATGTCTCAATAAGATCACCTCTCATTCGTCTAAACTCCAGTGAGCACAGGCTGAGTCTACTTGACCTCTCCACATAAGAAATTCCCACCAAAACTGGGATCAATCTAATGAACCTTCTCTGAACAACCTCCAATGCCAGTATATCTTTTCTTGGATAAGGGAACCAAACTGTTCACAGTATTCTGGGTATGGTCTAACTAGTGCCTTGTATAATCTTAGCAAGACTTCCCTAATTTAATACTCCATTCCCTTTGAAATAAAGGCCAACATTCCATTTGCTTTCCTTATTACCTGCTGAACTTGTATGCTACCTTTTTGTGATTTATGCACAAGGACCCCCAAATCCTTCTGAGCTGCAGATTTCTTCAGTCTTTCTCCATTTAAATAACATTCAGCTCCTTTATTCTTCCTACCCAAGTGCATAACTTCACATTTTCCTATATTATATTCCATCTTCCAAGTTTTTGCCTACTCACTTAACCTGTCCATATCCCTCTGTGGACACTGTGTCATCCGCACCATTTGCCTTTCCACCTATTTTTGTGTCATCTGCAAACTTGGCAATAATACATTCACTTCCCTCGTCCAAGTCATTTATATATAACGTAAATAATTGTGGCCCCAGCATTGATCCGTGACACTCCATTAGTTACAGGTTGACATCCTGAAAACACCCCTCTTATCCCAAATTTTGTCTTCTATCAGTTAGCCGTTCCTTTATCCATTTTAATATGCTATCCCAACATCATCTTATTAAGTAGCCTTTTGTGTAGACCTTATCAAATGCTTTTTAGAAATCCAAGTATATCACATTTACTGGTTCCACTTTATCTATCCTGCTCATTACCACTTTAAAGAACTCTAATAAATTTGTCAGGCATGATTTCCCCTTCATGAAGCCTTTCTGACTCTGCTTGATTATATAGTGTATTTCTAAATGCTCTACCATTACATCCTTTATAATGGACTCATGGTAACATTATATACAAAGTGACATGCCAAAGCTTATCTCAAGGTGAAGTCATCAGGTGCAAAGTTGTTGCCTGATATTTGAGGGTTAGAAGGGCTTCTGCCTTCTCTGCAGTATCCCATCAGATTCTAGAGCTCAAAGGCTCAAGTACTGAGATGCTCATTGCATCTTTCATTGTCTATCCAAGTTTGACTTTAAGGGAGATTCAAAGAGCAGACTCCACTAACAGATGCTGAGTACCAGGTGCATCTCAAGCATGCAAGGCACTCATCTGCATGGCAATGTCACACAATGGACATAGGGATAAGCACTGCAGTTCCAACACGCCAGTACAAGGAATTTTGCTCATCTGTTCCCCACTACTCAGCAGTATTTGCATTCCACATGACAGATGTACTTTGGGAAGGAAGCAAAATCGAGGTCTGGAATATTGCATATGGCAACCATTTGGAATGGATGGAATGCAAGCTCTTTTAAAGTGTTGTTGCACAGTTGTGGACTCATGCTGCACAATATGCCATATCTACATGTTTATTGGCACATGCAACCACTTAGCATGCAGAGGATATCAAGTCTCAAGTCATAATGTCACACTCAGCATTGCAGGCATGGTTTGATTATGGACAGCATCTTTGGCGCCTCAATTATGGCCACTGGCATTTCATGTTAGAGGTCTGGGTTGTGAGGGACCTCTTGTAGTATGTTGAGATCCATGATTTTGATGGTGAGTGTTGCAACCATTTTAATGTAATGGAGTTTGACTCCATTATTATTGATTCACTCCCCTGTGGGGGGGAAGAGCACTCCCGAGTAATTGTGACATTCATGTAAAAGATTCTTTACTTGGAAGCTGTTCACTAGGGACTCACTAGGGCAAGCGTGAGATCAGAGGATCTTATGTGAACTGATTTTGCAAAGGACCCACTTGGTGATGGTCCCCTTCAGCTACGCTGCTATTGGCAACTTTTGCAATGACAGAGAGGCTCCTCATCATTGCGAAAATCCAGGCCTTTCAAACTAGGAATTAAAACAAGTGCTCAGGAGTTTAAAGAGACATAATTATCACAAAATATTTCTCTTTTTCCTGCCATTGGATTTTTGAATATATACATTACTGTGCTGCTAAGGGATCGTTCAAAGAGGTTATTAATCAGGGGAAAAGTGGTGGCTTCTCCATCAGGTTAAACCTGCTGCAAACAGCAGCCAGGGCCAGAAGCCCAGGAAAGTATTTTTTCCCATTTTATTTTTAGTTGCCTTATGGGTCAAGAGTACTCCTCAGTCCCATATTTCCTCCCCCCCGCCCAAGTCCACAGTTCCCTCCCAGGTCACATACCTTTGCTGGAGACTGGATTCCTGGCAGGCGCTTCCCACTGCACACTTCTAACAGTCAAGTGGACGACCATTTCTTTTGACATCCCAATTATTTTGGTCGGTATAACCAGCGAGCAGAACATTAATGAGACCTTGTTGCTTTAGTTGGCCATTCTTGTCTGCTGCCAGTCCCAGATTGGTAGCAAATAACTTTGCCACATTCTTAATCAGGAGTTGAAACTGAATGTGGACTTTGCAAACAGCAAGCAAAATACCATAAAGCCTGAGCCAATTTGACCCCAAAGGGTATTTGGTCCATTTTTAAGAGAAATAGTAAATTGTGCTATTTAAATTCAACAATAACAAACAAGAGTCCCACACACATTACAATGTTATATATAGCTCACTGAAATTATCCCAGAACTGTAGCATTGTGATACAGTTGACCAAAGTCCTTGCATCCAAGATTTCCCAATCTCAGTTGTGCTGTCAGAATTTGGACCAAAGCCAGATGCTTCCCAGTTGGAAACAAGGGAAATAAATTTAAAGGTGTTTAAGTCACAGACCTGTCTGCTTCACAATGACAAATTGAACAGCAACATTTGTAGTGGTTTGTAACACTTGCTTGGATGCCTGCTCGCCTGGCCGTGAGGACAACATACAACACCAGGAAAGGGAAAAGGGGCAAAAATAATAAAAAGTGTACAATTACTTTTAATATTCAACTTTTTTTGCAGCTTTCAGGAAAGAGAAAGAAGAGGGAGGACATGGAAGACAAAGCATGAAAGTGAGGGCTACAATTTAACAGCAACGAAAAGCTTTAATCTGAATACCAGCCGCCCACATGTACAGTTATGACTGCCATGTTAAACCACATACCCCATCATAACTAAATCAGACTAGGGAAATTTTCTGAATCAATTTTATAAAAACTGGTAAAAGAAAACAGTCCCTTCAAAGTACAAAATGACAGACACTGTGGTGACAACGAAAAGTGAAACACAACACTTTGAAATGATGCGGCACAGTCAACAACTAAAAATGTACACTCGATGTAGGGAATTTCCAGTAAAGTTTTTTTTCATTAGTTCAAGAAGCTAGTCTGGACTTGTATGTACTTACGGTGTATGCATGAGGAGGGTACATCCATGACATTAGGCTTACAAAATGTCATATCCACATTCTTGAAAGTGTCCCATTAATGGAACAATCAAGCAAAGAATAAAAAATATACATCACAGTCAGAATGTTGTTTGTCCCTTTACTGCCTGTAATCAGTAATTTTCTTGCAACGGAAGAGGTGTATGATTTCTTACCCTGAGAACATGTATCCCAGTTAAATAATTCCAGCAACTTTTGAATTTTAAAATAAAGGCGGCTTTTTATTCTCACACACTTGACCCAAATTAAACGCCGAGATGTTTGACACACTTGCAGACACACAAAGATTAGATGCAAGTGAAAACAATGTTTGCAATTATCGGTCTCTGGTTTACAATCTCTGTCTCCCACCTGACTGGCTTGTAGTTTCTTGGATTGTTTCAATGCTTTAAAGTTGAAGCAAGGGGTCTTGTAAAACAACAAATTCTCAGCAGATTTCCTGTTGGCAAATTTTCAGGAGGTTGGTTCGCAGGTGAACTTGAAGTTAGAACAAGTCGGTGGAGTCCTTCTCTTTGTTAGGATCGCCTGCCTACAAGGTATTGCTCGGAAGAGGAGTCTGGACTCAAAACATTAATTCCTTTTCTTTCTACTTCAGAATTTTCTGTTCTGATTTCTAGTATCCGCAGTATTTTGCTTTTATTCTATTTCTGTTAAATATCTAAAAATTAGTTTGAAGTTCAGAATGGGAAGTGCCAGTCCTGGACACTACACATACCATATACTAGTATGTTCTGCCACTAATCAATTTACAGTCAAAATTTACCCCATCAATAACTCATTTACAAAATGGTTCTAATTTCAAAAAATATGCCAAGGTGCTTCACAGAGGAACAGTCAGAAAAGGAGGAGATATTAGGAGGGATGTTCAAAAATCTCTTTGTTTTAGAGATGTGTTTTAAGGGAGATCTTAAGATGAGTTGGGAATGATTCGGGGAAGGAATTCTGAAAGAAAGGAATTCTGGAAGGAATTCGAAAGATACAGCAAACCATGCTATGGCAAAGAGAGGACGTGCAAGGTGACCTGCTGAGTTTCCCCAGCATTTTCTGTCTTTGATGCACAAGGTGAATGGAGTTTGTAGCAAGCTGTAAAATGAAGGAGGTAGGAAGGTCCTGAAGGGATTTAAGCACATGAATATTTGGCAAATGAAGGCTAGTGAGGACATGATGGGGGAGAAGAACTTGCCATAAAGTGGAATATTGGCAGCAGTGTTCTGGATGAGCTCAAGTTCACAAAGGATGTGGGACTGACAGATGAGCAACAGAATAGTTGAGTCTCAAAAGGTACAGATCAGTCTTATGGTAATGCAAGCTGAGATAGGAATGAACGTAGGCAATATTACAGAGATAAATGTAAGCAATCTTCGTGGAGAAGAGGATCTGGAGTTGGAAGCCTGGTTCAGACATCTATACGGTTCTGGCCGATATCCAGAGCCAGTGAAATAGTCCAACAAGATACTTAACTGGATCAAAAGCACTACAACAAATTATAGTAAGAATAACACTGGATGGATCTCCCAACACTGATTAGGTATTGAAAACCCAGCCCAGTCAATTCTGTAGTGTTCTCTTCACTGAAATTTGGGTACTTACGCCAAAATTGGGAGAGCAAAGCTCTCATGTTCACAGAGTTATACTTTTCATCCAATGGCTCAGCCTTCTCCATCTCTGGTATGTCCTGTCCCAGTAAGAAGTTTAACAACACCAGGTTAAAGTCCAACAGGTTTATTTGGTAGCAAGTGTGGCTTTTGCTACCAAATAAACCTGTTGGACTTTAACCTGGTATTGTTAAACTTCTTACTGTGTTTACCCCAGTCCGCATCTCCACATCATGTCCTGTCCCAGCAGAACAAACCTACCAGCGGTTACAGCATTGGTGGTTTACGATCGAGATGGTGTGGCCTTGTAAGCCCTTAGTATTGACTGGAAACACTATGAAGTATCATGGCATCTGATAAGGAAACCTCTTGCCTATTGCCATGTACAGTCCTCTTTAAGCAAATGAATATGTACCCCTCCATGCTGAACACCACTTGGAACAAGCACTAAGGATAGAAAGGGCACAGACTGTAAACTGGGTACAAGATTTGAATGCTCTTCATCAAGAGTGGTTTGATTGCACTACTACTGACCAAACCCTGAAGGCACAAGACTGAGTTTGTGGCACAAGGAGGCAGAGCCAACATAAGGAAGAAATGTGTTTGATCTCATCCCCACCGATCTTCTGGCCACAGATGCATGTGCCCTGGACAGAATTGATAGCAGTAGCACTGGACACTCCAATCTTCACACCAAGGACAACCTGTACCATGTTATATGACATACCACTGAGCTAACTGGAATACATTCATAACAAATCCAGCAGGTCAAAACTGGACATCCGTGAGGCCCTGTGGACCACAGCACAATCTTTAACTTCATGATTTGGCATAGTTCTCACTTTATACAGGAGCAGGCCATTCAGCCCATCAAGCCTGTTCTGCCATTCAATAGATCATGGCTGATCATCTACCTCAATGTCACTTTCCTGTGCTATATATCTTGATGTCACTAGTTTGCAGAAATCGATCAATTTCTGTCTTGAACATGCTCAATGATTGAACTTCCATAATCCTCTGGGGTAGAGAATTCCAAAGATTCACCACCCTTTGGGCGAAGAAATTGCTCCTCATCTCAGTCTTAAATGGTCTATCCCTTATCCTGAGATTATGGCCCCTGGCTTTAGACTCACCAGCCAAGGGAAATATCTTATCTACATCCACCGTGTCACGCCCTGTAAGAATTCAGCAAGTTTCAATGAAGTCAGCCTTATCTTCAAGCCAGGGGTCCAACCCTGGTTCAATAAGGAGTGAAGAGGAGCCTCTTAGGTGCTGCACCAGGCTAACCTAAAAATGAGGCATCAACGTGGTGAAGTTACAGCATGGAACCATGTTCATACTAAATGGTGGAAAGAGCATGTCACAGAGCTCACCAATTTCACAACCAATGGATCAAATCAAAGCTCTACAAATGAAGAAAGAAAATGCTGGAAAAATTCAGCAGATCTGGCAGCATCTGTCCAAAGAGAAACAGAGGTAATGTTTAATGTCTGTATGGCTTCTTCAGAGCTCTACAAAGTTTTGCCACACATGGTTGAGAAACTTCTTTAACATCTGATACTCCGCGGGGGTTGGGGGGGTTGCATTCGTGGATACTTGGACATATTTGTACATTCTAAACTTTCTTTTACAATAATTAGTTAAACCCGAGTGAATTTTAGAAGTAAAACTAAACTCTTTACATGTTAATTTAGTGAATATGGCTGGCTTATTTATTGTACTGAGGTGTATGCATTTAAATATTCATATTGAATTGGCAATATCACCTCACTTTTAAATTCAAACTGTTGCAACAACTCAGGAACAGGACAAAGAAATGAGTCAGTTTACCCCTGCTGACCTGGTCATAACAACAGTTACAAAACTGCCAAATACCTGACAAAATGGAAAGTTGTCCAAGTATCTCCTGTCCAAATCAAATATAGGACAAATCCAATCCAGTAAGTTACAACCCCCTTCATCTACTCTCATCAGTAAAGTAATGGAGGTTGTCGGTGATGCTGCTATCAAGCGCCACTTACTCACTAACACCTGGATCACCGTTGCTCAGTTCATGTTCGGTCAGGAGCATTCAGCTCCAGACCTCATTATATTGTTGGTCCTAACCATGAACAAAAGAAAGAGCTTAATTCAAGTGGTGAAGTAACTGCGACTGGCATTGACATGAAAGCAGCCTTTCACCAACCTTGGCATCACAAAATTGAAGTCAATGGGAATCAAAAGGAAAATTATCCACTTATTGGAATTATACCAAGTACAATGGAAGATACATGCAGTTGTTAGAGGTCAATCATTTCAGCCCAAGGACATTACTTCAGGAGTTCCTCAGGGCAGTGTCCTAGACCTAACCATCTTCAGCTGCGTTATCCATGACCTTTCCTCATCATAAGATCAGAAGTAAAGATGCACAGTGTTCAGTTCCATATGCAATCCCTCAGATACTGAAACAGCCTGTGCCCACATACAGAAAGACCTGGACAACATTCATACTTGGGCTTGTAAGTGAGAAGAAACATTCATTCCACACAGCACTAAGCAATAACCCTCTCCAACAAGAGAGAGTCTAAGACATCTCCCAACATTCAATGGCATTACCATCATGAGATTCCCCCACAAACAACTTTCTGGGAGATAACGCTGCTGGTCTAGCTACATAAATACGTGGCTATAAGAGTAGGTTCGAAGCTGTATATTCTGTGGCAAATAGCCTACTGAGTACAAGCCAAAAGTGTGATGGAATACACTCCACTTGCCAGGAAGAGTGCAGCTCCACAGCACTTGAAATACTTCATAACATTCAAGAAGAAGCAGCCTGTTGACTGGCACCCATCCACCACCTTAAAACACTCACTCGGTCTAGCATCATTGTACTGTGCCTGCAGTGTGTACCAACCACATGATGCACCACACTAACTCTCCAACTCTTTACAACAGCAGCACCAAAAACCACTATCTCTGTCGCTCAGAAGGACAGAGGTAGCAATCACATGGGAACACCATCACTTCCAATTTCCCTTCCAAGGCATGGACCATCCTGACTTGGAGACATGTTATCATTACTTCACTATCATTGGGTCAAAATCTTGGAACCCACCAAGAGCACTGTGGGGGATCCCTTCATTACACAGACTGCAGCCGTTCTAGAAAGGACCCGGCCATTATCCTTTTAAGGACAATCATGGGATGGACATTAACAGAGGCATCCATGTCCCATGAAGGAACATAAAAATGTTGCAAACTTGCAAAGTTGCAGTTCAGCCAACAACAATAGATTGGGATGGAACGAGTCATTGCAAGGAATCATTGTAATCATTGGAAGGATTCCATTGTAGTGGAATCATCAAAATGTATGGTGGAAGGAAATTACTGCTCGTTCCAGACTGGATGTTGACAAACCATCTGACAGCATAGAATTGGAGTAGAAATAATCGTATAAACAACGTGTTTGTAATATCAAGTTGGAAATTTATTACACCGCAGAGGATTTTCCGTTATATAACATAAACCAGGCTGCACTCAACACTGATACAAGATTACGGTAGCACAGTGGTTAGCACTGCTGCTTCACAGCTCCAGGGACCTGGGTTCGATTCCCGGCTTGGGTCACTGTCTGTGTGGAGTTTGCACATTCTCCTCGTGTCTGCGTGGGTTTCCTCCGGGTGCTCCGGTTTCCTCCCACAGTCCAAAGATGTGCGGGTTAGGTTGATTGGCCATGCTAAAATTGTCCCTTAGTGTCCTGGGATGCATAGATTAGAGGGATCAGCAGGTAAAATATGTAGGGATATGGGGGTAGGGCCTGGGTGGGATTGTGGTCGGTGCAGACTCGATGGGCCAAATGGCCTCTTTCTGCACTGTAGGGTTTCTATGATTTCTATGATTAATGCAACTACTTTATTCATAATTGGGAACACAGTCAACTCCTAGCCCATAGTTTCCAGGAGAATAGGAAGCAAACACCAGTCCTGCAGCTTTCTTGATATTTAGTATCAATGCCAATGCACAATTATCAAGTAGTAACTACCCTTAAATGACAGTAAGCAAACAATCTCAGGAAATGCCATCTAGTGGTCCAACTCAGTACACAGACTAAAGAGACGGAACAGAGGAATGCATTAAAACAAAACGTCGTCTCAAATATTTGGTATGTTATGTAAATTCCATTCAATTTAAAGTACCCTTCTGTAGCTGAATAGAGTTTTAATTTTTAATATACTGAAAGGTCTTCAGTCAAGCAAACCTGATTTTTTTTGGTTAAAGTTGCTTTTTCACTGTGCTGTGATTTCTTGTGACCAGTGGCCTGTAATTTGTCAAAGGGCAGAAGGTGTCAGATGCAACAGCTTGTCCTTGGCAGGGAAGAGATATATAAAGACTCTTGGAGTCAGTGTTCCTTATCTGGGCATTGGAATGTAAACAATATGCACGTAAATTTTTCTCTACACCCTAGCTATGACTGTAACACTACATTCTGCACTCTCTCGTTTCCTTCTCTATGAACAGTCTGTTTTGTCTGCATAGCACGCAAGAAACAATACTTTGATTTGATTTGTCACATGTATTAACAATGTGCTATACAGACAAAGCATACCACTCATAGAGAAAGAAACGAGAGAGTGCAGAATGTAGTGTTTCAGTCATAGCTAGGGCGTAGAGAAAGATCAACTTAATGCAATGTAAGTCCATTCAAAAGTCTGACAGCAGCAAAGAAGAAACTGTTCTTGAGTCAGTTGGTATAGACTTTTGTATCTTTTTCCTGAAGGAAGAAGGTGGAAGAGGGAATGCCCGGGGTGCGCAGGGTTCTTAATTATGCTGGCTGCTTTGCCGAGGCAGCGGGAAGTGTAGACAGATTCAATGGATGGGACGCTGGTTTGCGTGATGGATTGGGCTACATTCATGACCTTTTGCAGTTCCTTGCGGTTGTGGGCAGAGCAGGAGCCATACCACGCTGTGATACAACCAGAAAGAGTGCTTTCTATGGTGCATCTGTAAAAGTTGGTGAGAGTCGTAGCTGACATGCCGAATTTCCTTAGTCTTCTGAGAAAGTAGAGGCATTGTTGGGCTTTCTTAACTATAGTGTCGGCATGGGGGGACCAAGACAGGTTGTTGGTGATCTGGACACCTAAAAACTTGAAGCTCTCGATCCTTTCTACTTCGTCCTCATTGATGTGGCACGGGGCGGCACGGTAGCACAGTGGTTAGCACTGCTGCTTCACAGCTCCAGGGTCCCGGGTTCGATTCCCGGCTCGGGTCACTGTCTGTGTGGAGTTTGCACATTCTCCTCGTGTCTGCGTGGGTTTCCTCCGGGTGCTCCGGTTTCCTCCCACAGTCCAAAGATGTGTGGGTTAGGTTGATTGGCCAGGTAAAAAATTGCCCCTTAGAATCCTAAAATGCATGGGTTAGAGGGATTAGCAGGTAAATGTGTGGGGGTGGGTCCTGGGTGGGATTGTGGTTGGTGCGGACTCGATGGGCTGAATGGCCTCCTTCTGCACTGTAGGGTTTCTATGATTTCTATGTAGACAGGGGTATGTTCTCCTTTACGCTTCCTGAAGTCGACGACAATCTCCTTCGTTTTGTTGACATTGAGGGAGAGATTATTGTTGCTGCACCAGTTCACCAGATTCTCTATCTCATTCCTGTACTCTGTCTCGTCACTGTTTGAGATCCAACCCACTACGGTGGTGTTGTCAGCAAACTTGAAAATCGAATTGGAGGGGAATTTGGCTACACAGTCATAGTTGTATAAGGAGAATAGTAGGGGGCTGAGAACACAGCCTTGTGGGGCACTGGTGTTGAGGATGATCGTGGAGGAGATGTTGCTGTCTATCCTTACTGATTGTGGTCTGTGAGTTAGGAAGTTCAGGATCCAGTCGCAGAGGGAGGTGCCAAGGCCCAGGCCATGGAGTTTGGAGATGAGTTTCGTGGGAATAATGATGTTGAAGGCTGAACTGTAGTCAATAAATAGGAGTCTGATATAGGTGTCCTTTTCACTGTATGTTAATACATGTGACAATAATAAATCAAATCAAATAAATGGCCTAGAGCCGAGTTCTGGAGTGACCAATGACAGTATTCTGGCTGCATTTGATTGGCCTAATCTAACGATGCTACTGGGGTTCTGATCAATTCATTGGCTGGATGACAGAGAATTTTCCGTAAGCGAGTGGAGAATTGTGGATAAAAAGACATGTGAGCCTTTGTTTGGCAGCGATAACTCGAAGAGACCAACCATTACAAGACTTGTGCCCTGAAGGATGCTTCAGTGAAGGATAAGATAGATTCTACATCGAGGATATTTCTTGGCCAAGATTTTCCTAAACTTGGTAGTATCTATTTTCAATTAAATAGTTAAAGCTGATGTTTAGTTAAAGTTGATGTGCACTTTAAGAGTTAAAGTTCAGTTGGAAGTTGATGTTCAGTTAAAGTTCAGTAAAGAGTTAGTGCCTTGCAACTGTTTATGTTTGAGTTGGTACTAGAAGTGTTAAATAAACAAATAATTGAATTACTGTCCTTGTTTGTCTCATTAAACTGGAATGCTTGGAAGATGTTTAAATTAAAGCTATATAACACCTCTAATTATGCTTATTTTAAATATCCTTACTTTTACTTGCAAGGAAACAAATCCATTCTCAAAATGTAGACTTACAGATCTTTTCAGAATTTATGACTCTTTGACTTTCCTACCAACTCATTCAATCAATCGAGGGCCATTCCACTGATGAATTTCTTTGGAAAAAATCAGCTCTTACTGTGAATTTGATTCACTATCTGTTGATCCCAGCACACTGATGATTTGAAAAAATCCTGTATCCATGGGACTCGTTAACTTTATTCAAATAAATAAATCTATTCCTCTCACTGTGCCCATATAAATAAATACAATTGCCACAAATTTCACTTCAATAGCAATTTAGTAAAAACAAATTGTAAAGAGTTTTAGTATGTCAAAACCTTTCTTCTGTGATCTGTGTGTCTGTCAGGATCTGATTTCTGAGGGTTATATCATAGCACTGCTCCATTATACTTCAAATTGGTTATATTCTTTTTAAAAACAGATTAAAAGCGTCATTTTCCGAAAGAGCAACTTTGTTTTTAAAAAAAACCCACAATGCAGTAAAAATATTTCGGCGATTTGTGAAGGTCAACAAGCAGACTCAAATTGAAAGCACACGGTGGATACTATGAGTCATACATTATTCACTTGCATTTGCATTCGGTGAAATCCCTGCACTGAGCTAGAATTAGCAACGAGTGCACCACCTTGGGCTCCCATGGCGACAATGCTGGTCTAAATTTAGACGCTTTTGTGATTTTCTTAAATAAATTCAAGCGTGAGAATTATGGGTGAAGATTGTATCTGTTCCTGTATTACTAAATTACTGGTGGACTAATTCATTTCACTTAAAAAAAGAAATTGGTATTTAGTATTATATTTAGAAATGCCGGAAACTAGCTTTGTTATTTCTAGGGTTCGATCTGTTGAATACAATCTTGTGTCCTTTAAAAACAAACAACCATTTTCCCTTCCAAATTGGGATTTGGTTTCAGCCTTCATTGGCACGCTGACTAGTTACTTAACCGGACTATTCTGCTTTTTAGCCTCTGATGTTATAAAATATGCAACTAAGCAGATCAGCCGAGTTGAAAATTTAATACTTATGTTAAATTCTAAGAAAAGCTTGATTGAAAGAAAATTAGCATGCTTCATCAGCAACTCTCCTCCAGAATAGTTTCCAACTATTTTGTATCGATACACTGACATTCCTCAGAATAGTAGCAACAATGGATGCCCCAAAATCAATGACATAAGAACATAAGAAATAGGAGCAGGAGTAGGCCATCTAGCCCCTTGAGCCTGCCCCGCCATTCAATAAGATCATGGCTGATCTGAAGTGAATCAGTTCCACTTACCCACCTGCTCCCCATAACCCTTAATTCCCCTACCGATCAGAAATCCATCTATCCGTGACTTAAACATATTCAACGAGGTAGCCTCCTCCACTTCAGTGGGCAGAGAATTCCAGACATTCACCACCCTCTGAGAGAAGTTGTTCCTCCTCAACTCTGTCCTTTAGTTTGAGGCTGTGCCCTCTAGTTCTGGTTTCCTTTTTAAGTGGAAAGAATCTCTCCACTTCTACCCTATCCAGCCCCTTCATTATCTTATATGCCTCTATAAGATCACCCCTCAGCCTTCTAAACTCCAACGGGTACAAACCTAATCTGCTCAATCTCTCCTCATAAACTACACCCCTCATCTCCAGTATCAACCTGGTGAACCTTCTCTGCACTCCCTCCAAGGCCAATATATCCTTTTGCAAGTAAGGGGACCAAAACTGCACACAGTATTCCAGCTGCGGCTTCACCAATGCCTTGTACAGATGCAGCAAGACTTCTCTGCTTTTATATTCTATCCCCTTCGCGATAAATGCCAACATCCCATTTGCCTTCTTGATCACCTGTTGTACTTGCAGACTGAGTTTTTGCGACTCATGCACAAGGACCCCCAGGTCTCTTTGCACAGTAGCATGTTGTAATTTTTTTCCATTTAAATAATAATCCAACTTGCTATTATTTCTTCCAAAGTGAATAACTTCGCATTTGCCAATGTTATACTCCATCTGCCAGATCCTCGCCCACTCACTCAGCCTATTCAAATCTCTCTGCAGACCTTCCGCTTCCTCCACACAATTCACTTTCCCACTTATCTTCGTGTCGTCAGCAAACTTTGTTACCCTACACTCAGTCCCATCCTCCAGATCAACTATGTAAATAGTAAACAGTTGAGGCCCCAGCACCAATCCCTGCGGCACGCCACTAGTCACCATCTGCCAACCAGAAAAGCACCCATTTATTCCAACTCTCTGCTTCCTGTTGGATAGCCAATCCCCAATCCACGCTAACACCCTACCCCCAACTCTGTGTGCCCCAATCTTCTGCAGCAACCTTTTGTGAGGCACCTTATCGAAAGCCTTTTGGAAATCCAAAAACACCGCATCCACCGGTTCCCCTCCGTCAACCGCACTAGTCACATCTTCATAAAAATCCAGTAAGTTTGTCAAACACGACTTTCCTCTCATGAATACATGCTGTGTCTGCTTGATCGAACCATTCTTATCCAGATGGCCTGCTATTTCTTCTTTAATGATGGATTCCAGCATTTTCCCAACTACAGACGTTAAGCTAACCGGCCTATAGTTACCCACCTTTTGTCTACTTCCTTTTTTAATGACATTACTCCACTCCTTGGCATAAAGATGTGCCGTGTGCAGGTTGTTCCGTCCAACACCTCTGGAGGCAGTGAAATCATTGACAAGATAAACATTTGTCTCCAACAGTGCTGGTGTCACCATTTTATTCTCAGGTCAGATTGCTCAAGCACTTACTTGCACTTACTCTGCAAAGGCTAATGATCTGAACTCCCATCACCAGGATTTAAAGATGTTACCCAACCACTGGAAATAATCAAGCAGCCAGAAATGAAAGAGGTTCAATGGAATTCAACTCATTGTGCAAATGAAGGGAATTCCATGGCATGAGATGCTTCGTACTGATTTGATTCTCTATATAAAACAAAACAGGACAACAGCTAAATAACGTGGGGAAGATATGATATTTTGGCAGTGCTTAATTCTACTTCACATGCAAAGCAGAATAGTTTTTAAGGTCACAGTTATACACCAACACAAAATCATTTCAGAATTAATGAGATGTTGATCTGATTTGCAACCAAACTAAAACCAAACAGTAAAACATCTCACGTGCAACTCCAGTGCAGGAAAAGCCATTTTTAAAAATTGGATAGTAGTCTATTGGAGCTCCTGGAAACTTTTAAATCTTCATATGCAACTTTAATTTTAAAGTCAAATGAGAATGGACACCTCAGTCACCATGCTCTCTAATTGACTGCACACAGACCCAGGTACTACCCTTGGTGGTTTGGAACACTGACAAATGCACAATTAACTTGCAGTGCCCAATCCAGCCATCAAGTGGCTGGATTGTAGTACCTCTATTTTCCTTTTGTTGATTATTTTCCTGAAGAAATTCTTTCTGGCATCAATAATAAAGTTGCGCTTCAGCAAATTTAAATAACATCCTCTTGTCTTCCTGTCAGAGCATACCATGCACTCTCACTCCAGTTTACTTCTTATTTCTAGAACATCTTCCCAGTTAGCCTTCTTTCAAGGCTAATGAGTCCCCATTTCTTCCGCTGGCCTAATGACTCAAGACTTCCAATTCTCTGTTGTATAATCTGACGTGGAGGGCTGAATGGGACAAAGAAGGAAAATTAGCCTTCTCTTCTGCTACTTATAACCATGGTTTATGAACAGAATTAACAAAGCCATGGTAAAAAGAAATTGGGGGACCCTCAGTCCATTGATGAGGGGTAACAGACAAAGATGAAACCAAGAATAATGATAGAGGTAGGGAAGATAGGGAGCGTAGGAAAAGAGGAATGTCAGAGCACACCTTTACAGAGTAAACAGCAAGACCAAACCAACCCCATCTCTCCCCATTTCCTCCTTCCTGGTAGTGGCAGAGCCAATTTGTTAACAGTTTGAGTACTACCAAAATAATATTAAGAATATGGAAATAAGCAAAATTAGGATGCACCATTCCAGCCCAATTGAGCTGTATAAGAACAAAACATTATTCAGCTGCGGCTTTCGGTGGTTCAATGGACAATACAGCTTTGAATCAGTGTGGATGAAACAAATAGAGTCACCACTGAGTCAACAGAGTGTTGTTCAAGTACTAGGTGGCAGGATACAAGTGGTATTTTATTTCGGGACTGGATAGCACAAATGGAGCCAGCTTGGGTTACCAAATTTTAACAATTTGACTTGTTACTTTTTTGTGTAAATACTGTGATTTACCCTGCCTATGTGGAAAAGAAGGAAAATCCCTTTTTAAATTTCTAATTCAAAATAACCAATGAAAGCAAAAAATATGCACAGAAATCGTAAATAAAATAGATGCGCACAAACTCTTTGGGTGAGGGAGATGATTTTGTTTGTTAGCTATTCGTAACAAAGTTGATACATTTATGAGTTCATAATAAACTTAGAATACATTTCTCCAATCAGTAGTCTTACCAGTTATTTAAAATTTGAATATTTGACCAGATCAGCCAGTTTTCTCTGAGATAAACAGCAAGGAAAGGACGTGTAACTAGCAATAGCCTTTCCTTTTCTCACACACGAGATGTGGTCTTCAATTCATTCTTTTCCCTTTCAACCTTTGAGCTTTTCCATACCATAGACTGGAAATAGAGGCAGTAAGGTTTAGGGAGGGAATTCCAGAGCTTACAACCTTGTCCTCTGAAAGCATAGCCACCAATGGAGGAGTGATTAAGTGTGAGGATACTGAAAAGGCCAGAACTGGAAGAACACAGGTATCTTCGAGAGTTGGAGGGCTGGAGGAGTTTAAAGATAAGAAGGGCCAGGGCCATGGAGAGATTTGAAAACTCGCATGAAAATCTTAAAATCACAGTGTTGTTTAACTGGGAGCCAATATAGGTCAGTGAGTTCAGGATAAGTAACAGGAATTGGTGTAAGTTATGGCAAAAGTAGCAGAATTTCAGTTGACCTTAACTATGTGCAGCAGTGCTTTACTTCAAAGCTGTAAAATTAATTTCTTGCTGCAATTTTCATGGAGTCTGTAAAACTCCACAGAGCTTTAAAACTGGTCGCCGGGAAGGCGGGATCCAGATGTAGGCAGATACAACATTTGTCAGGAGGGAAAAGATGGCAAAGTACACATGGGAGGGAAAACTGAACCCTGCAGAGCCATTTGAACTCAGCACTGAACTCAAACAGACCACATTTTGGCTGATCCAATGGCCTTAACCCATTGTGTGGGGGGGTCACTAATTAATGGAATAAATGTAAACATTCTTGGAGGGTGGATGAGGTCTATTTACACTGTCATGAACTGGGATCTTTAAAAAAAATATCCCGCTCTTTAGACTATATAGAAAAAGGCAGCAGTTGTCAGAGTGAGTTAAAAAAAACTCTGTCTTACTGTTTTCACTGACAAGTATAGGTTAGAAATAATAGTATCTAGTTTCAATAGAGCTCTTTGTTTACATTTCCCCAAGGGCTATTGTTATGCCATTATGAATGCTTGGCTGAGTTTCAAATACTACAATTATCTCAGCGGGGTTCTGAGTTCAACTTGATCAACAGCTTAAATATGCTATTAAATTATTAATTGTCTTTGATGTGGGGTCTGAATAGAAACTTCTTTTTTATACAAGAGATTTAAAAGCTTTAAATGGATTTTGTGAATAGGATTATTTTTCACTACTGAATGTGCAGGAGTTAGAGCTGTACTAGATTGTTGAAGATTATTTTCATCTCCACATTGTTCCTGCAGTCTACCCATAGAGGATATTAATTGATTGGCTCTGGGGATGGCAAGGAGCATTTGAGGAGCTGGAAGGAAGAGTGGGTGGTGAGGGAGGGTGATGGGTGAGGGCAAGAGAGTCTAACTAAAATAACAGGGTCAAAGTCCCAGAGAAACACTGCTTTCCCATCTCCGTTCCTGACTCCCCCCTACCCCCCACCCCCCAAGCCACACGAGTTAAAATCTCTCACATTTTGGGGCACTTTTACACAAGTTGAGTTCAGCAAGTTTATTCCATCAAATTCAGCAATCTGGAAAATTAATTACATGGACAGTTTTTAAAAATAATTCTGGACTAGCTCATGTTCTAAAAATTTGGGACCCCTTTCAAAAGCCCTAGAATCCAAATGTAATTTTGTCTTTTGCTAAAATCCTTTCTAACCGATAAGGCCCGCAGGTCAAGCTCAAAGATTTAGATTTGAAATCAATTTCTCCAACTGGGGATGAACAAGCTAATTCCCATTGGCCTTAAGATACCCAAACACAGCATCCTTATTTTATAGGGAAGAGATAATACAAACTTTGAAGCAATAAACAAATTGCTCTGGCTTAAGATCTTAAAACTTGCTTACTCCATCACCTTTAGGTTGCTCTATAAAACCAATCCCGTGACCACCTGCCTTAATGTTTCTTTCTTCGGCTTGCTGCCAAATTATACCTGATAAAGTTCTCGTGAAGAACCTTGAGATTTTTTACTACGTTAAAGTTACTACATAAATGCAGGTTGTATTTATTGAAATCATCATCATCGCAAAGTCTTGAAAGGACATTAGTAAAGTATTATACTTTGAAAAACATCTCTTTCAACTTCCAGACCACATCATGGCAGTTCCAACTTTCTGAACTCTAATAAATAACACAAAGAAGTCCATGATTCTTATTCCCTACTAACATTTCTGGGTTTTCATTTGATTCCAGAGGCAGGAAGGGAGATCGGGCCCATAATTTGCAGTTAATGGTCTCCCACCATGGTCGCATATGCAAGCAAATATCCTGGAAGCAGCACCTTGGTGTGTGGCGGTGGGGAGATGCTCCTGCCGATTGGCATCTTCTACTCAGCCTTTTTTATCTGCCATAGTCAGAGGGCCACAATTGCAGCCACTGCTCATCCAATGAAGGGTTGCCCCACTTTGATGATGGACTGGCAGCACTGACTTCTTTGATTTTAAAATCTAAGAAAACGTCTTTAAGGGGCATCTCCAGTTTGGAGCACCCTCTCACCTACTTCCATTTGCAGCTGAGATTGACACCATGTCAGGGCTGGAGGGCCTCCTATTGGCCCTTTTAATTTGATGGGGCACCCAAAAGCAGCAATTTAATTGGCCTCCTCCTCGAAAATTGTCCTCTGGGTGCCAGCACTGACATGTGTGGGTTTCCCACCTGCATTTTCTCCTAGTGGCAGATTGGGAACCTACAAACAAAATACAGCTCCAGAAATCAACAACAGTGGGGAACTAATTGGAGTCTGCTGAGCAAATAGTTGTCCAAGCTTACGCTGGACAGGCTTTGGGGAGTCAGGAGGTGAAGTACTTGCTGCAAACTTCCAATCCTCTGACCTGTCCCTGTAGCCACTACATTCATATGACTATTTCACTTCAGTTTCCAGTCAATGGTAACCTCCTGGATGTTGATAGAGAGATTCAGCAATTGTAATGCCGTGGGAATTGGTTAGATTCTCTTGGGTTGAAGATGGCTATTGCCTGGCTTAAGTGGCAAGTTACATTCACACCACACATCAGTCCAAACCTGAATGTTGTCCAGATCTTGCTACATGTGCACATGGATTGCTTCAGTATCTGGGGAGATGTGAATGATACTGAACATTGTGCAGTCATCAACAAATATCTGCCATTGGTGAACAGCTGAAGATAGTTGGGTAGGTCACTACGCAGAGGAACCCCTGCAGACATCCTGGGATGAAGATGATTGGCCTCCAACAACAAGAACCACTGTTTTCCTGTGTGCTGAGTATGACTCAAACTAGTAGTGAGTTTTCCTTTAATTCCCACTGACTTGAATTTTGCTGGGACTCCGAGATGCCGCACTTGGTCAAATGCTACCTTGATGTCCAAGGGCAGTATTTCTCCCCTCACCTCGAGTTCAGCTCTTTTGTCCATATGTAGACCAAGGCTGTAATGAGGTCAGGAGTTGAGTGGCCCAGGCAGAAAGAACCCAGAATGAGCGACAGTGATCAGGTTATTCCTATGCAAGTGCCACTTGATCGCACTGTTAATGACACCTTCCATTACTTTACTGATGATCAAGAATAGACTAACTCAGATCACACATCATCTGTTAGGTTTCTAAAAGCAAAACTGCGCTTTTGCTCTTATACAAACATTGGGATTTTCTTTTTTTTTAAATCATGCATAATTTTGTCATTTGCATATCATAGAAGGGCAGAGCATACACGAAGAAATAAATATGGCTTGTAAGCAGGGTACCGCAATAATCATGGGTGGCTTCAATTTACGTGCAGATTGAGCAAATCAGATTGGCAAAGATAGTCTAGAAAATAATTTTAGAACATGTTCATAGCACAACCTGAGAGCAGTACCCTCTAGTGCTAACAAGGGAGCAAGATACTCTAGACCTGGTACTGTGCAATGAAACAAGGTGAATCAATAAGCTGCTATGCAATGGCAATCATAGCATAGTAGAACTTCTCATTCAGCTTAAAGGTGAAGGTGTGGGTCTAAGGTGAGTGTTTTAAACCTAAATAAAGTTATAAGTGTATAAAGGCAAAGCTGGCTGAAATGAACTAGGAAACTAGGAAAGATAAGACAGTAGAGATCCAGCTGAAGACTTTTAAGGAAATATTTAATAACTTTCAGCAAAGATTTATCCCAGTGAAAAGGAAAGATTCTTGGAAAAGGATGCAACATCCGTGGCTAGATAATGAAGTTAAGGATAGTAACAAATTGAAAGAAAATGTCCAAATCTACAAAGATTTACTGGTACGTCAGAGATTGCTGATTCTTAAAAATCTGTACAAAGAATAACTAAAAGATAATAAAAATGGAGAAATTAGAGTACGAGAGAAAGCTAGCTCGAGATATAAAAACCGAAAGTAAGAGTTCCTACACATATTTAAATAGGAAAGAAGTAACAAAACTGAATTTTGGTCACTAATAATGAAAAAGAGTAACAAAAGTGAGCCTGGGGAATTAGTAATGGAAAACAAGGAAATGACAGAATCACTGAATATGTATTTGATTTCTGCCTTCAGTGAAGAAGACTTTGAAAACCTCTCAAAGGTAGTTGAAAATCAAGGATGAAAGTGGGTGAGGAACTTAAAACAATCATCATTACCAGGGAAAGGTGCTGGGAAAACTATTAGACTAAAGGGTGACAACCCCCCTAGGCTAGATGGACTGTATTTTCAGGGCTTAAATGGCTGCAATGTTAAGAGGCACTGGTTACAATTTTCTAAAATTCTTTCCATCCTGGAAGCATCTTAGCGTATTGGAACATAGCAAATGAAACACTTTTATTCAAAAAAAGGGAGACAGAAAGCAAGAAACTATAGGCCAGTTAGCCTATAGCATCTGTCATAGGGAGATTGCTAGAAAAAATTATTGAAGAGGCTATAGCAGGATGATTACAAAATCATAATGTGATCAGGTAGAGTCAAAGTGGCTCAAGAAGGTGGCTCAATTCACTTAAACAATTTGATTTATCATTTTGGGCTTTGTAGGAGGACCAATTGACATTAATTATTTTAACTGATCAGTTTTCTACTGCTTACTTGCCAACTGCACCAAATGGAATTCAATTCATTTATGTGCAGTCAATTGGGATATTAAGTTATCAAATATCTGATTAACAAAGCAGGTGAATGCTTATTTGAGACACTCATCTTTGTCCTATGGGTGTGTGAAGCTTTGTATTATGGCATCATGAAGTGTCAGAGTCATCCTGCAGTGCTGGCCCTTAGGTCTACCATTGTGAGGCTCCCTCCAGACAAGTGTTGTGTGCTGGCACCGCAGTGAGTGGGGAGCTGCAGTCCAAATGTAACATTTCAGTCGGCCTGTGGTACCTGTGTTTAGGATTCATAAATCTGCTATAATTTTGGTTTATCGCATTAGTTATTAAAAATAAGTACCATAACATTCATAATCCATTATTTCCAGCTCGGAAACATTTTTGCTCTTTGTATTTATAAATAGTGTCTAGCTATACTTTAACAAGTGCCATAGAAAGGCAGCGCATATTTTATGTAAATTGTGTAGTGGGTTCACAGGCATCTGAGCAAAATTTATGGAATGCTGAACATAGCCAAAAAACATGAGGGAATAGTCTCTCAAAGGGAGGTCTTATTAAAATGACATAATGCCTTTTAACCCATACTGAGCAATAATCGTATTTAGCCACTAGCTTGTGAGATAACCACACTGCAAACCACACTCTAGAAAATTCTCCAGTTTTAGGCACAACAGGAAACTTCTACAGTTCTTGAGCCATAGAATGCACAACCCATAATACAGGCATTCAGTAGTTTCTGGGCAGCCAGCTGCAAGTATTCAATTACACTGCATGTGGACAACATGTGGAGGAATTCTATCATTGAGTGATATCATATTGGTTTCTTAAGAGACAATTTTCCCACAAATATGGTGTTTTTTGTGAAATACACTTTCTCACTCTTGCTAAGCTCTAGGCCCCTCTCGCCTTCACTTAAAATCAAAAAGAAATCAATACTCATTGGCAAGTCAAAATCTTATCCCTTAAAGAATTGCTACAGTCATAGTAACGGTATAATATGAACAGGTTAAATTACTATATATTATTAATAATAAAGGAGGAAGAGAGAAATATATAGTCATAAAATGCCATCGGTCTCTCACATAAACCAACTTTAAATTTCTTTTGAATGATCAGATTGCTGGATCATCACCCAATCTCTACATGCAGCAGTACAAAAACACAGTATTCCTTCTCAAACAGGTGGGTGAGGGGAGGAGGGAAGAAATAAGCTGGAAAGATTTAGAGAATCAGTCACAGCTGACAGAAATCAAACCGATCATCGAGTAACATTGACAGCTGTTGACCCTGCTCATGGAGGAAAATACATTGGGGAGGGACAACATAAGTACTGGGGGAGGGGGAGAAGATATAAAGAACTCAAATGGTCAACAATTCACTAAGACTCTTATCTTCAAAAGTATTGAGTGACTACACATTGACTTTAACAGCAGTGACTTGAAAGAACAAAATATAGAATCATAAAAACTTATAGCCTAACATGAGGTGAAGTATCCCAGTTCCTGACAACTCTGACAAATGTTCTCCTCACATCCCCACTAGATTTTTCCCAATGATTTTAGATCCATGATTTCTAGTTATAGACCCACACAGAGGGAGTACTTTTTCTCTATTTATTCTATCAAATCTTTCATCATCTTGAAAACCTCCAAAAGTTCACCTTTTAACCTTCTCTAGCTGTCCGAGGAAAACAGTTCTAACTTTTCCAACCTCTCCACACACTGCAGTCCCTCATCCTTGGCAACATTCTGGTAAACCTCCTCTAACTGTTCTAACATTTTTGATCAAAAGAAAGTTATCACTTATACATTGGTCAGAGTTGTGTTGTGGTGGTGGTGGCTGTGACGACAGGCCCCTTAAGCTTGGGGAAACCTCCCCTCAGACTTTTCTGTGAACCCTGACTATTTTATGGCCATCCAGCAACTAATTAGTTGTCAGGGCTCACATCCCTTTAATGGGCAGGCACCCACCTCCATGGGGGCAGCCACTGCTGCCAGGGAATGGCAGGGCATTCCATGGGCCACAGAGAGTTTGATTAAGAGAGTTCCCACTAGCTGTAAAGCCATTGAAGCCATCGCCCCCGTGTTCCCCCCCCCTCCCGCCCCCACCAACTATCCAAGGCTCTATCAGATTGTTCATAACATTAATATCCTATTTTTACCCAGAGATGAGTTCTGAACATATATACCTGCTCCATCAACAAGACTGCCTACTTCCATCTTTATTACATCAGCTATGTGATCCTGCCTCAGCTCATTTGTTCCTGAAACCCTCATCCCAGCCTTTGTTCTCTCTAGAGTTGACTGTTCCAAAGCACTTCTGAATAGCCTCCACCTTCCATAAAGTTGAGTTCATCCAAAATTGTTCCCCATATTTTAATTTCCATTCATACATCACCCTGTGCTCCAAATTCCCTCTGGGTAAAGATGTTCCCTCTGGATTTCCTATGGGATTTGTTTGTGAACATCTAATATTTCTGGTTCTGGTTTGACTGCCACACAAGTGGAAATATTATTTCCACTCCTACCCTATCAAACCCTTTCAAAATCTGAAGGAGTGCCATCAGGTCACTCTTCAACTTTCCCTTTCTCAAAGAGCTTCAGCCAATTCAGTCTTTCCTGATAGCTGTGATCCTTCAGTTCTGGAATCAATGTGCTTATCTTGAAGAAATAAAGACAGAAATTTTCAACTTTGGAGGAGCGAAAGCAGGTGACATTGGGCTGGATTTTAATCAAGAAGATGAGAAGTGGATACCGGGAAGTTTTCTGAATCTGTGATCCCCCTCCAACATGGCGGAGCTCACCCACCCCTTTTTTTGTGTCATGAGAAAGGCAGGTGTGGGCAAGAGACAGGTCCGAGGCATGGTGAAGCCAGCAGACTACAAGGTCCACCTCCATTTACTGGGGTATCGGTCAAGTTGTACTCATTCATGATTGTTAGGTCCACTAGCCCTCACCCAACCCCTTGCCCCCTCCATGCCCTTCACATCTCATATGCCCCCTCCATCTCCATTCACCAAGCATTCACTGGTTATAGATCTCATGAGTCATTGCCAAGTCTTCCATTTAATTTCATGGACAGTTCAATCAGACGTTCAATATTCCCTTTGGAAAATGTTCCTCCTCGTGCCTTCTTTTAAAAACTCTAACAAGCACAATCAGCGAAAGTCCCATTGAATTATGAGGCCATCATTATGTAAGTAGGATGAACAGATGGCCAGACATCTGTTTTGTCAGATAGTCTCTTAATAAGCTCTCAAGTAAAAGTAATGAATTCAACACTGTTGCAGCAGGACAGGGTGGTCTAAGGGGGCAGCTGTTGATAGATGCAAAAGGGGACCGCTAGCCTTGTCTGATCAACAGTTTCATGATCTTCTAATTCGATCTTTCTTTGAAGTAATTTTTCAATGCATATATGTTTATTTGGTGCAGATTAAAAGTTTCTCCAACAGACTTTCATGTGTAGCGTTTGATTGAGAATGTTAAATGCTAGATTGTTTTTTTGTGTTCCTGACTCCAGGTTTGGGTTCCTTCATGGTTTATGACTCATCTGAGAAACCATGAACCCATGAGCAGAATTTTACAGTGGGTTTTTTAGGTGGTGGCAGGAGGAGGGTGGAATTGAAGGGACGGGATTCCCGGTGTACTCACCCACCCATTCCAGCCACACAGCAATTTTACACTGGGGTGACAAGAACTCAGATGGAAGCCTGCCCTTGTCCTAGTTGAGGCCCTTAAGTGGCCAATTAATGGCTAAGCAAGGGCCATTTCCTACCCAGCCTCAATGAAAATATCACTGCAGTAGATGATGCTCTCCAAGATTAGAATTAATGCTGGGGTTTAACACCAAGTTCTATTTTACATTTGAACACAGCTGGGTTATGTCTAGTGCAATATTGACACTTGGTGCAGATAATTGGCAAGGGGTCCAGTTTCATGGAAAATAAAAGCAAAATACAGTATATGTTGAAAATGTGAAAGAGAAACAGAATATAATTGTTTCATTCTCCACAGATGCTATCTGACCTGCTGAGCATTTCCACCATTTTCTATTTTGCAAAATAATAGGGGTGAGCTGCCCGAGTCTGGCATTCCTCCACAGCCAGCTTGCCCAATCTTTCTCTACTCTTTGGTATGTAATAATAGCATTATTTCAGATCGCCCACAGGTTACTTTGAAGTCCCTGTAGCATACTGAACCTTGTATAAATAGCTTTAGTCATTTCCACAACCTACACTACATCAGAAGAAACGCAGTGTGGTAAGGCAAATCAACCACTGCACAAGATGGGCAAACAAAATAAACAAACACAGCCAACCATTGTGATCTCCGAATGCTGCCAATTTCCACCTCACCGAGTAATTAGCCAAAGACTATTCAACTTGCGTAACTGAAAAATATCAGGGTGTGGCCCCATCTTAAAATACTCTGTGGCAGATGGCATACTTGAACACATTGATTCATATTTATCTTCAGTGGGGAGGAGTTATTATTCTCTTCTTCCCTCAACCCCATAATATTCATCTCAGAATCATAGAATCCCTGCAAAGCAGGAGGAGGCCATTCAGCCCATTGCACAGACAACAATCCCACCCAGGCCCTCTCTCCATAACCCCATGTATTTACTCTGCTAATCCCCCTGACACGGAGGGGCAATTTAGCATGGCCAATCCACCTAACCTGCACGTTTTTGGGCTATGGGAGGAAACCGGAGTACCCAGAGGAAACCCACACAGGGAGAACATGTAAACTCCACGTAGACACTCAAGGCCAGAACTGCTCCCATATCCCTGGCGCTGTGAAGTATCAGTGCTAACCACTGTACCGCCCTCTTATTCCTAAACTGGATAGACAAAGGTAGCTTGGACACTGGAAAAGTTAAAACATGTGCTCACTATATTAATGCAATATGTTCCTCATAGACCAGTTAATGTTCAAAACTTTTCATTCCACTACATTTTACTACAAGAACAAAATACATTGAAAATATAGCAAAAGGCCTGACATTCAAAGCTGGGAGTTTTCAACAGTGAGCCTTCCAGTGCCTAAAAAGATCATTTAACAGAAACATAGAAAATAGATACAGGAGTAGGCCATTCAAACCTGCACCGCCATTTAATATGATCATGGCTGATCATGCACTTTAAGTTTTCCACTGCTGCTTTCTCTCCATACCCCTTGATCCCTTTAGTCACAAGGGCCACATCCAGCTCCCTCTTGATCTTAGCTAATGAACTGGCCCCACCAGTTTTCTGTGGTAGAGAATTTCACAGGTTCACAAGTCTAAGCGAAGAAGTTCCTCCTCATCTCAGTCCTGAATGGCTTACCCCTTATTCTTAGACTGTGACTCCTAGTTCTGGACTTCTCCAACATCGGGAACATTCTTCCCACATCTAGCCTGTCCAGTCCCATCAGGATTTGATAGGTTTCTGTGAGATCCCCTCTCACTCTTCTAAATTCCAGTGAGTACAAGTCCAGTTGATCCAGTCTTTCTTCATATGTCAGTCCTGCCATTCCAGGAATCAGTCTGGTGAACCTTCGCTGGACTCCCTCAATAGTAAGAATTTCCTCAGAATAGGAGACCAAAACTGCACACAATATTCAAGGTGTGGCCTCACCAAGGCCCTGTATAACTGCAGCAAGACATCTTTACTCCTGTACTCAAAAACCCTTGCTATGAAGGCCAGCGTGCCATTAGCTTTCCTCATTATCTGCTGCACCTGCATGCCAACCTTCAGCGACTGTTCCACCATGACACCCAGGTCTCGTTGCACTTCCCCTTTTCCTAAACTGCCACCATTCAGATAATAATCTTCTTTTGTTTTTGCCACCAAAGTGGATAACCTCATATTTATCCACATTATGTTGCATTTGCCAAGTATTTGCCTACTTAGTCAGCCTGCAGTCCCCTGCAGCCTCTTAGCATTCTCCTCACAGCACACACTGCCACCCAGCTTAGTGTCGTCTGCAAATTTGGAGATATTGCAAATCATTAATGTATATTGTGAACAGCTGGGGTCACAGCACTGATTGCTTTGGTACTCTACTAGTCACTGCCTGCCAGTCTGAAAAAGACCTATTTATTCCCACACTGTGCTTCCTGTCTGCCAACGAGTTCGCTATCCACATCAATACATTACCCCCAATACTGTGAGCTCTAATTTTGCTCACTAATCTCGTGTGAGACCTTGTCTTAAGCCCTTTGGAAGTCCAGATACACAACATCCACTGGTTCACCCTCGTCCACGCTACTGGTCACATCCTCAAAAAAGTTCAGACGATTTGTCAAGCACGATTTCCCTTTAGTTTCAGGAGGAACACTGATGTTTCCGATAAAAGCAAATTACTGCGGATGCTGGAATCTGAAACCAAAAGAGAAAATGCTGGAAAATCTCAGCAGGTCTGGCAGCATCTGTAAGGAGAGAAAAGAGCTGACGTTTCGAGTCCAGATGGCCCTTTGTCAAAACTGCATTGACAAAGGGTCATCTGGATTCGAAACTTCAGCTCTTTTCTCTCCTTACTGATGTTTCAGAGTCTGAATTCTGGTGAAGAATGGATTCACTGGGCTATCAACAAGAAGGTCCATGAGGAAACACAGCAATCACACTGCCTATAGGCTCACCTAAGCTTTCGAGGATCCATTTCAGTCCCATGTTATCCCATCAGAATAAAAAAACTCACGCATGAGTTTTGTTCCATTTTCCCGACCCTCACACATTAGAATGTAGTTTAAATCATTTCTGTTGATTACTGCAGCTCTTATTAATGAACACGAGTCTGCGTTGAAATTCAAACCATGCAATGTGATGATTGCACGAGTTCAGGTGATAAATGGTAACCTATTGCTGTACAAGCAAGCTGCAGTTTACCAAATACAGACAAAAATTAGAAAGATCATGCACTCTCGAGCAAAATATTATTTAGAAATTACTTCAAACTAATGAGCAAGTGAAGACTTGGCCAAAAAATGAAGCACTTATATAAAAAAAGTAACCTTCCAAGTAGATGTAGCAGAAGGAGTGTGATCCTTACTTGGAGTGCTGATTTTCCATTGCAACTTCTATTCGGTCAATACAATCGTAGGCATCAACAACCACATCTCATTATTAGTCACTCATCCCTGCATTATTTTAAATATTTATGGGTTTTAGTCAACGAGTAGTTAAAGTCTACAGGAGCTTGTTAAACAGGAAACTAGACTTCTATCACAATTTATTCACTCAGCAGTTATACTTGCTTACAAGCATCTCCAAAACAGTGTTGTGTTCAAACTGGGTGCAGTCACTATTTTTCTGTGCAACAGTTTTATATGAGCTCTACAGGAAGCTCCAAGAAATGACAAATGATTGTATTGCATCAAAACCACTCAATTTCTTAGAACGAAGATAGTTACCACTACCGGTGTTCTTAGAGTTCAAGTAATGCAACCTAACACTTCAACTAATTATAATCAATGAAAGCTCATGGTTCATGCTCACCTGGTCCTTAATTATTTGCATATTCTGGACCAATGGCGCAATAATGGACCTGGTAGAGTGCAGGGTTTTGCAACATGAAACAAAATCTCAGTCATAACAAAAAAGGGTTCTCCCCACTCCCCCAAACTAAGACTGCAATAGTACAAGGTAGCCAATCAGAAGAGTTTTAAAATCAGCATGAGTAAAAAGTCCCTGTCCTCTAAAAATAATTCTTCCTAACCTAGCTACTGTTTCAGTTTGACTTTTGGCCAAGCTTACTCAAAAGATAGGCTGTCAAAAACAAATATATTTGTAGCAAAGTAATCTATAATTAGGATCACAATTTAAAAAAATCTCTAGGGCTGTGTAAAAGTTTAAAACACAGATGTATAAACAATGTATCACAGCAAATTTAAAAATGCAAATTTTAAAAATGCAAATTCTACATACAAATATTTTCAAACTTGCTTGAATTACATATTTTTCCTTAATTTGTACTTTCAAAATCCCAACTTTGACCTTCAGTTTCCCACAAAACTTCTGCAGCTACCATTGGATTCAACCACACGCTCGCCTCCAGTGTTGATGACCCAGTCCCCAATAACAATGACTCTCTTTCTCATTTCCCCCAGTTTGGCTCTCATCAACACTCCTTTAATCCAAGGAACACAAGTTTGCACGGATATGGTGGGCAACTCCTTTTACCATCCATCATCGCATCTGGCTAGACCACATAAATCACTATGCTCTCATCTATTTATTATACTCATTAATTCAGGATCAACTGAATGCAAAAATAACCCATGGCTACTTTTCTCTACTGCAAACCATTTTCTTAAACCCTCTCCCCTGGCCTCTCCATGCTCACCTCCAGCAAGTGCAATGAGTTCATGGAGTTTTTATCACTAAGAGCAAGACTTCCAATCAGCTGGCTCTGCCACACCATGCCCTTCCATTAACTAACATCACCACGCTTCTTTTAATGCTCCCACCTGCTATAACCCTGAGTTTGCATCTTTCTATAGTTTCTCTCCTATTTCCCCTCATGCCCTCTCTGAGCTTGTCTTGTCCACAAGGTCCACCTCCTGCTCCTTCAACCCTATTCCCACTAACCTGCTTACTCCCAACTTGGTCCCAACGTTAGTCGATATGTCCCTCTCTTTTAAACCCATCATCAACACCCCTCAATAGAAAACAACCCTTGACCTCACCATCTTTCCAAACTACCATTCCATCTCCAAAGCCTTTGAACATGTTGTCGCCTCCAAAATCCAATCCCATCTTTCCCGAACTCCATATTTGAATTCCCCCGGCACGGAACTGAAACAATTCTTATCAAAGTCACAAATGACATCTTATGTGATTCTTCATCCTCATCCTGTCTGCAGCCTTTGACATGATTGCCCACACTACCCTCCTCCAACCCCTTTCTACTGTTATCCAGTTCCATTCCTATCCATCTAATTGTAGCCAGAGAATTATTTGCAATGGCTTCTTTTCCTGCTCCCAAAACATTACTTCTGGTGTCTCTCTCCTATTTCTCATCTTTATGCTGCCCCTCGACAATATCATCTGAAGGCACAACATTAGGTTTCACATGTACACTGACACTGTACACTGACAAAACCCATCTCTACCTCTCTCAACTCCATCACCATTGCTATAGTATCAGACCACCTATCTAACATCCAATTAAATATTGGGAAGATTGAAACCACTATTTTCAGTCCCTGCTCCAAACTCCATTTCCTAGCTACCAACTCCATCCCTCTCCTTGGCAGCAGTCTGAGATTAAGCAGGTCTGTTCACAATCTTGTTCAGCTTTTAACCTCATATCCATGCCATCATTAAGATTGCCTAGCTCTGTAACATCGCCCAACTTTACACCTAGCTCAGCTCATCAGCTGCTGAACCCTCATTCCTGCCTCCATTACCTATAGACTGGGACATTCCAATGCATTCCTGGCTGGCCTTCCACATTCTATCCTCTGTAAGCTTTTGGTCATCCAAAACTCTGCTGCCCATGTCTTAACTGGTAGCAAGTTCTGTTCCTTTATCGACCCTGTACTTACGGACATACACTTTCTCATCCTACTCACCCACCTATCTTTATAATTTGCTCTAGCTCCACAGCTCACTGAGATATCTGTTTTGGTCTCAATCAGGGCTCTTTTGTGTTCCCAATTTTAATTGCTTCACCATTGGTTTCTGTGCCATCAGATGCCTATGCCTCAATTTCTGGAAAACCCTCCCTATGTCTCACGACCTCTTTACCTCATCTTCCTCCTTTAAACACTCCTTAAAACCTTGATCTTTGACTAGGCTTTTGATCATCTAACCTAATACCTCCTTATATGGCTCGGTGTCAAACTTTCATTGTACGATGTTCCTGTGGCACATCTTTGAAGAGTTCACTATGCTAAAGATGCTATACAAATGCAATTTTTGTTCACAGCCGGGTTTGGCCACAATTTCCTTTTCGCGAATACACCTTTAAATTGTATTCTCCAGGAACTGTTTAACAAGGCTATCTCAAATAATACCACTTTGTAACTACCTGTTCGAAGGCAGGACAACAGCCAACTCAGGATTAATAACAGATGAAAAGCCTACCTGTTCATGCAAGTCTGGGGCCCAGCAGATCAGTTACACTGCCAGCAGCATCTCACCTCCCTGCCAAGGAATGCAATAGTTACCAGCATCTGAATGCAAGTTAATTTTTGAGGTAATGGAAAGAAGATTTTTCTACTGACTCAGGAAACAATAAAAAAGATTCAAAACTAAAGTTTATGAATGGTCCTTTGGTGGGATACCAATGAATTTTCTAAAACTTGATAGTACAGCCACTACAAATACAAAGCAATGGGGCAACTACTCAGTAACTAACTTGCAATGTATTCCTAAATTACTTCAATACAAACAGCCCAGTATAACTAGCCTACAAAATAAACACTCAGCCTCAACTTTATACTTAAAATATTACTCACTAATGTCACAATCACGCAACATGCTTTAGGGTTATTTAAGGCACTTAATCCCAAGTGCGTGTGTCCAAAAAGAAGCCAAGACTTGTAAGATTGTTACTTGCTGCTCCTGCATGTGTGCAATGTACCAGCACAAGTGTAGACAACTGTAAAGGATGAGAAATCTTTGCAAATAGGAGTTATATAAAATTTACAATACATAAACTGGCCAATCAACACAAGTCTACGCTGGCTTTTATGCTCCACACAATCTCCTTCGACACTAGTTCAGCTAACACCACCAACAAATCCTTCTATTTCTTTCTCATGTTTACCTACCTTCCCCTTACATATATCTTTGCCATTCATTTCAACTATGCTTGGTGGCACCGTGTTCTACTTTTCTATCACTCTCAGGGTAAAAATGTTTCTCCTGATTTCTTGTTAGATTTATTGGTGATCGTCTTTTTATTATGGTCCCTAGTTTTGGGCAACCCAACAAGTGGAAATTATTTTCCCTGTACTGATCTTATAAAACCCTTTCTTAATCTTAAGGATCATTCTCAGGCCACTCTTCATGTTCTAGACAAATAAGAGCACTGCTGCAGTGGCAAAACAGTCCCTTACCCTTTTGACCCATGCTCCCTTGGAGCTGAAGTTAAATGGATTTAATTCTCTCTGAGATACTAACAGGAAGCAAATATGTCCATGAAAGTGTCTTTAGATTTGCTGCACAATCCACTGCTAATTTGGGTGATTTTTTTGTACAATGATATCTCAATATACAACCTCATAAACATATTGCCATCAGTTGTGTTTCTATTGTACCTATTGAAAGACTTTAGCTTCTACTGTGGTCAATGCGTTGAAAACCCCCATGATTGACAATTACTAAAAATTCTTCATGCTGCAGTAGAGATCCTGAACAGGGACACGAAGGCAGCAGAACAAAAACAAAAAACTACTTATTTAGTTCCTTTGAGGAATATCACCATCAGCATTTTCAATTCCTTTTCAATAGTGTTGTGACATCTTCAGCTTCAAAATATTAATCTTTTCGCTTTCACAAGTGCAGAAGCAAGCATCTGTGTATTTCTAAAGATTAAAGGTTGTAAAAGCAGGAATAGACTAACACGATTTGTACCCTATGGACAAACCAGCAACAAAGTAGAAATGAATGGATCATTGAGGGTTTAAACATTACTTGAAGTCACTGTTTTCTCAGTTACATGCCAGATGATGATTTTGGGGTTCCCTTTTGTGTTAACTGCTATCCTGTTTTCATATTCTCTTTTTGGCAGTCTTATTTTCCTCTTCGCTTCCCTTCTCAACCTTTGCATTTGGACTGATTCTCGCTTAAAGAACTCATTTAATATGCATCATATACTCTCTTTTTTTGTATTTTCCATCGCCCTCATCATTTAAGGAGCGCTGGGTGTTTGTTTCCGTACCTTTCACACTGGTTGAAATATGTCTACCCAGTACCTGAGACATCTTCTCCTTAAATAGATTACAGATTTTCCTGTCAGTTTTTGGTTCCGTTTTACCCTGGCTAAATCATATCCCATTGAAGTTAGGCCTCTTCCAATTTAGGAGTTCTACTTTAGATTGCTCCTTGCTCTTCCCCATTTCTAATCTAAACTTTATAACACGATGATCACTGTTATCCAATTGGTCTCCTACAGACAGTTGGTCCAATTGGCCTATCCCATTCCCCAGTACCCCAGATTCAGAAATGCCACATTCCTAATTGGACTGATAAGATGCTGGTCAAGGAAAGTCACTTGAACATATTTCAAAAATTCCTCCCCTTCCTTTTCTAACATTGTCCCAATCAGTATATGTAATAAAGGCACCAATATTACTACTTTATAATCTGTCAAGTCAACCTCCACAAAAGCTCCCTCAGGAGGCCCAAAGATTGATTTTATAAAATTGCCAAGGTTGGCATGTCTGCCTCTGTGGGACTCCGCAAAATTGTCAGATTAGGATTCCCCCTTAATGAGACTGCAGCACGTGACCGACACTTCACATTTAGTCCAGATTCAGAACATACATTTCAGGGAGGTTAGGGATGACTGATGTATTGCTGGCTAAATGACGCTTTCCATAAAAAAGCGGCACTATCAATTATTAAATCACTTGTTTTCAATTGGCTTTCAATGGCACAAGCTAGGTCAATGCCTGCAAGAGAAAAATAAATCGTCTCATCTGCCAGCCAGCCAGTAGCCCTTTACAGTTGCTAGATCCCAATATCCACATCTCATTTCAAGGCATTCTCAGTATGTCACAAAGGAATGCCAATATATTATTTAAGAGTATCGACCTTGTATTCTCATGCATGGTCAGCTTATTTCCATGCAGATATATGGAGCAACCAAGGAGGACACCATAAGCCTCAGTGGTCCTCTGCATTATGTCACTGACAATTTTGACTGAGCTAAACTCCATATCACGTCTTCCATCTGTTTTCCTTCCAGCAATGTCTTCACCCAGAATCTTTGCAGTTTCTCTTCCAGCTCACCTAAATCATCCATGAAACTAACTACCTGCTCCCTTGATTTCATTCTATCTTGAATACCTGTCTCATCTGCCAACCTCTTTAAACACCAACACAACCACTTCTTTTCTCAATACACTCGCTCAATTCTTGTCAATTAGCACCCTACCTTGATCCTTGCCTTCATCTCCAAAGTCGAAGACCAACTTATTGTCTTGAAACAGACACCCGCATATTCAAATCAACTTTTATCCTTCCCAAATGACCACATTGGTTGGGTCAGCAACAACATTCTGTTCACCAGTGGGGCTAGTGGGGCTGTGAGTGCCATCTCTTCTCAACCTCGCTTTCACCTTTGGTAAAGTCAACCACTTTATTCTCTTGGGTCTACAGTCAACCTCCGTGGCTTTTATCTGATTTAATGAAATGTTGTGTTTCTGCTGATGGCTTCTCCATCTCGACTCATATAGTGACTCTTGGAATGCAGCTTCTTTCCCCTCCTCTTCATTATGTTTACGCTACTCCTTAGCAACATTACATAGTCAGCATTCACATATTGCGTCCACACTCAAATGTGTCCTCAAAGCCTCCTCCAATGACCAAAGGCTATATTGCTACCATACTCTCAAATTGTCAGACGCAAGTTGTGATTTGTAAGAAGCTGAATTTCCTCCAGTTCAATGTTGGGAAAACTAATGTCGTCCTCTTTCACTCCAGCCAATATTTCTGAGCCACTGCCCTCAAGTTCATCAATTAATCCAAGGGGGAAGTGGATGCTTCATCATTGAGTATATATAAGGGTTGAGATGGATGTCTCTCAGGGTATCTAGGGATATGAGGAATGGGTAGGAAAATGGCGTTCAGGCAGAAGAACAGCCATGGTCACATTGAATGGAGGTGCAATGAATGGTGCCACAATTGTAAGTGACTGCATCGTCTACTCATGCTCCTCAGTATCCAAAAATCTATTGACCTCGGTCTTGAATATACTCCATTGCTGAGCATCCTCAGCTCTCTGGGGTAGAGGACTCACAAGATTCATAATCCGCTCGAGTGAAGACATTTCCTCTTATCTCCATCCTAAATGGTTGATTCTTCATTCTGAGACTGTGACCAAGTGTTCTAGATTCCAAACCTCATGATCTCAGCATCTGTCCTCTCAAGCCTTTTAAGAATTTTATCTGTTTCAATTAGGTCACCTCTCATTCTTCTAAACTCCAAGGTATACAGGCCTAGGTTACTCAATCTCACTTCTTCCGACAACTCATCATAGGAACCAGTCTATGGCCTTACCTATGATTTGTTGGCCATGACTGAACTAAGTTGCAAACTGGATAACACAAAGGCTTTTCATCTCTGGGACCGGTGTTAAAACCCCCAGGGCCTGATAATCTACATCACAGAGTATTTAAGGAAGTGGCCCTGGAAATAGTGGATGCATCAGTGGTCATCTTCCAAGATTCTATAGACTCTGAAACTGTTCCTACGGTTTGGAGGGTAGCTAATGTAACTCCACTATTTAAAAAGAGGTAGCGAGAAAACAGGGAATTATAGACCAGTCAGCCTGATGTCAGTAGTGGGGAAAATGCTAGAATTCATTATAAAAGATTTTAATAGCAGAGCACTTTGACAACAGTGGCAGGATCGGACAGAGATATAGCATGGATTTACGAAAGGGAAATCATGCTCGACAAATCTACTGGAATTCTTAGTTACTATGTAACTAGTTCAATTGATGAAGGGGACCCAGTGGATGTGGTTTATTTGGACACTCAGGAGGCTTTCAAGAAGGTTTCACACAAGAGATTAGCGTGCAAAATAAAAATCCATGAGATTGGGGTGGTATATTTAGATGGATAGAAAACTAGTTGACAGACAGGAAACAAAGAGTAGGGAAAAATGGGTCTTTTTCCAAGTGGCAGGCAGTGACTAGTGGGGTACTATAAGGTTCAACGCTAGGACCACAGCTATTCACGATGTATAGTAACGATTTAGATGAGAGAACTAAATGTAATATCGCCATATTTGCAGGATTACAGGGGGGGGGGGGGGAGGAAATGAGCTATGAGGAGAATGCAGAATGCAGACATGCTTCAGAGCAATTTGGACAAGTTGAGTAAGTGGACAAATGCATGGCAGATTCAGTATAATGTGGATAAATGTGAAGTTATCCACCTTGGGAGCCAAAACAGGAAGGCAGATTATTATCTGAATGGATATAGATAGAAGAGGAGAAAGTGCAACGAAACCTGCGTGTCCTTGCACACCAGTCACTGAAAGTAAGCATGCAGATGTAGCAGGTGGTGAGGAAGGCAAATTTGTTGTCCTCTATAGCAAGAGGATTCAAATAAAGGAACAGGGATGTTTCACTGCGTTTATATAGGCCTTGGTGAAACCATACCTGGAATATTGTGTGCAGTTTTGAGCTCCTTTCCTGACGAAGGATGTTCTTGCTATGGAGGGAGTGCAGCGAAGGTTTACAGACTGATTCCTGGGATGGCACGACTAACGTATGAGGAGGGATTATATTCACTGGAATTTAGAAGAATGAGGGGGGGGGGGGGGTGTTCTCATAGAAACTTATAAATTTCTAACAGGGCTGGACATGAGAGATGCAGGAAGGGTATTCCCGATGGCAGGGGAGTCCAGAACCAGGGATCTGGTCACAGTCTAAGGATACAAGGTAAACCACTTCGGACTGAGATGAAGAGAAATTTCTTCACCCAGTAAGTGGTGAGCTGTTCTCTGCCACAGAGACCAGTTGAGGCCAAAACATTGTATGTTTTCACGAAGGTGTTGAATATAGCTCTTGCGGATAAAGAGATCAAAGGATATGGGGAAAGCGGGAACAGATTACTGAGTTGGATGATCAGCCATGATCATAATGAATGGTGGAGCAGGCTTGAAGAGCCAAATGGCCTCCTCCTGCTCCTACTTTCCATGTTTCTCTGAAAGTCACAGCAACAGCTGCTGGCCTCCTAAGAAAGATAACCATGAAGATCTAGGCTCTCTGATTACATGCTTCTACCACTCGCCTCCCTCCCCATTGGCCAAACTTTCTCTACAACTCCCCACTGCCCTAGCCCTGAATTAACATCTTTCTCTAATTTCTCTTTTACCTTCCCGCATGCTCTCTGAGTTTTTCTTGTCTGTGAAACCACCTCCTGCTTCCTTGACTAAGAAGTGGTCATCCAACTTCCCTTCATTGAGAATGCTAAATAATTATGGTAGTTTAAAAGTGAAACTTTACTTCAAAAACTATAACTAACTCCACATCATACTGTAAACCTATTTGGAAAAACAATGGCATTCAGAAACGTAGCAAGGACACACATCCTGCCTTTTGCTGTCAGAGAATCATACTCTCAAGTACAAATTTTTGTACTTGCCTGAATAGGGCATCAGTGAACTCTGATATAAGAGACAGGAGGTGGAATTCTCCCAAGTACCCACTGACAGGTTTGATGGCAGGTGAGGGGGAAGAATAGGGTGGCTGGCCTAGAAATTGGTTTAGCACCAGTGAGAACTTGCAATGGGATCTTCCACTAGTGCCCATCATGGCAGGCTGGAAAACCCCGCCAGAGCCTAGCATGAAACACATTTGCATCCCGTTAATGAGATGCAGATGAAGGTCCAACCACCCCACGGCAGATACTCCAGGATGCCAGCAGGAAATTGCACTGGCATGAAACACGATTGTAACAGAGTGATGTGCAGGTATCGGGACTCAGCCGAACAATGCCTTGGGCTGTCTCCAGAGTTCAGGATGGAGGCAGTCCTTCAACCCTGGAGGTTAGGGTTGCATCTGTAGGTGGACTTTCGGTGTCCTGGAGTATCTTCCGACCTCAGGATGTTCTAGGGAGGTCTATCTTCTGGTGTCAAGAGTGGTTCCGGAGATGTATTTTCATTTTTAGAAATCCACCTTCTTTCTTCATTTGTGGGTTAGTGATGTTGGTCACCTTTTCAATATGACACCCAGACACCACGGCGGACCACATGCCATTCAAGCCTGCCTGCCGCTGAGTATGGCGTAAAACACCCGGGTGCTTAGGATTTGACATGTTTTCTCGTTAGCCTCCAAAGTGGAAAATTCTCCACATTCCTGCCCTCGCCATGGCACTTGGTCTCAAAGGTGAGACTGGGAAAACTCCACCCAAGGGGTGGGTTTTTCAGCCCTGAACCCTGCCAGGATTATCCGGTGCCGCTGAATATCAATGGACTATTTGCTGGGCTATTGAATCTTTATCAGCAGAAAATCCTGGGCAGGTTTTTAGGTAAGATCAGTCACATTATTGGGTAATATGTAATGCAATCATGCACCAACCTTATATTGAACTCTCTGGTCAGCAAGCTCAGGAATTAAATATGTTGGAAAAAAACCATTTTAATGAATTTGCATGTGGCTAAGTACGGGGAAGAAATCTGAATTAAAGTAGTAGAAAAGAGTCAATTTGCTACAACTCAAAATTATGCCTAATGGAGATAAGCGACAACAGCAGAATACAATATGCTAGATCTTGTCACATGTGTTTGATGGACTAGATGCAGCACTTTTAATACATTACTGATGGATTATTCATGGCTTTGTTCATAGTGAGTTGGCCGTATAATGACTAAATAAGTGAAACTGCATTATTACATAGTATGCTGCGACTTCTACCTCTGTTTTCAAGATCAGATTTTGCAACACATTTTTCCATAACATGTATCAATAAACATGATCATATATCTGTTCACATAGCTACTTGATTTTATATCTTACCTTTAATAAAGCAACGCAGCAAGGAATAGGTCTCAAACTGGTATTAGATGTACATTAATGGTGTTTAATTTAATACAGGCAGTAGGCATTAACTAGGAATTAACTTGGGTTCCTTTAAATAGGAATAGACTCGAGTTGGGATTTGAGTTTACAAGGTGCACGTTTGTTAACGTATATCAATGTGAATAAATGCCGTAAGATATGTAAGGATAGGCCCCAGTTTTATCCTTTGCCACCATACTTTCTGAAGCGTAACATGGTAGTAGATAATGGTGAACTAAAGATGTAGGTTGGAAACTGAGAAAAACAATTTTCAGACAGAAAAATTAAAATTCTAGTGGCCATTGTGAAAAGTTGCAGAAAGTAAGTGCAAATTGTTGGTGACAACAATGCTCTGATGCTCTCCAGGATCTGAGTTGAGTGCTCATCAGTAGGACAGTAATGAATGTTTGAAGCTTCAATTAGAGTTCTTCAATCAAATCTACAAGAAAGATGATCTGTACAAGAAAAATGCCTGTGGGGAGTGGTCAGGATTTGATATTCTATGGAATGAACATTTAAGATCATAGACTTGAACAAATTGTGTGAAAGATGGATTAAATTCAAACTGGGGATCCCTGGGTCGGTACTGGTATTTAAATGACTGGATTCTACTAAAGCGTCATAAATGAACAGGCAACCGAATTCAACTGCTATTTGTTTCTCGGAAAGGCAAGGCATTGAAAATGATTTTTTCCAACATATTTAATTCCCTCACGTTGCTGGCTAGAGCATTCAAAATAAAGTTTGCAACATAACAAAATTTGAGGAGAATCTATTGGATCAGATGTGGGCAGCCTTAAAATAATTTCTGGGGAAACGGTCACTTTCTTCATAGAAAAAAATGAGACATTTCACCATGACACAATGAATAGAAGATTCAATGACTGACAGATTTTGAAGTAATCCAGATACTAAATGCAGGCGTCAATACAGTATTGTGTCATTTCAAGGACACTGCCTCTTTGCTTTGGGAAATTCACCACCAGAATGCTACTTTAAGCCATACCCAAAGCAATTATTAACTCTTCAATTGCAATTCTCAGAGTCATTCGCCTGTTACCGTTGTTCCAAATTTGGCTTTAGGAGCAATAGCCAGATGTGCCAAAGGTGCTTTCATTTCTTTCTGCCTGTCCTCAATCCTTCTGTTGTATTGATGTCTATATCCAGTATCTGGACTACTTCAAAATCAGAGTGTTGGACAAAGTATTAATGGTATCTGGTGATAAGAGTCAGAAGGAAAAAAAAGATCTTTAAAGTTACATTAAAAATTTGCTCACCCTACATGTCAAAGATTAAAAATCCAACTAAAAAATGTAGATATAGTCAATAAAAAGTACACAAAGCTAACAAGAAAAGATTTTGGAGAAGGAAATAGATGGTTGCGATAGTAGATTTAGAGGATAAAAAAATGGGAATAGGTTTGAGTGGAGCACAAACATGGAATGGACTGATCGGGCTAAGTAGCCCATGTTGGTGATATATATCCTAAGTATGAAAGTGTGAAATCCGTAAAAAAGTATTGAAGGACACATCCTATTGGAAATATTCATGACTTTGATGAAATTGATGAAGGATGAGAGGAAACCTAATAGAGGTGTATAAGATGTTGAGAGGCATAGATCGGGTGGACTCTCAGAGGCTTTTTCCCAGGGTGGAAATGTCTGCTACGAGAGGACACAGGTTTAAGGTGCTGGGGGGTAGGTACAGGGGAGATGTTAGGGGTAAGTTTTTCACACAGAGGGTGGTGGGCGAGTGGAATCGGCTGCCGTCAGTGGTGGTGGAGGCAAACTCAATAGGGTCTTTTAAGAGACTCCTGGATGAGTACATGGAGCTTAATAGGATGGAGGGTTATAGGTAGGTCTAGAAGGTAGGGATGTGTTCGGCACAACTTGTGGGCCAAAGGGCCTGTTTGTGCTGTAGTTTTTCTAGGTTTCTATGAAATAGTTTCCACGGATCTAAAAGTATGAGACAGAGAGAAATATTTCTTATCCTACATTTTACATTCAGAATTTGTCTTTCCACAATAATACATAGCAAGGACAAAGTGTTATAGTTGGTAAAATCATAGAGGAATGGATAGGGACAGGACTGGGGCACCAGCAAAGATGGATGAGAATTTGTCAATTTTGACAGATTTGACGAATTCAAAGACAGATAAAAACATGAACTTCATGGTCATGAGTATCACAGTTGAAAGTCCTTTCAGCAATGCACTCAAGTGAAAGAAATCATGCTGTGATTGATGTAATGCTGAATTATATTTCAGCTAATCAACTGGATTAAAATTAACAACTACCCTAGCATGTGTAATTCATGCAAAGAATTCACTCCGGATGGTTGGAGGATGTGTTACATTTTAGTCGGAAACTTGAGACAAGGCAATACAACCTAAAGGGGTACAACAACAGAGAGACCAGAGGACATATGTGCACAAATTGCTGAAGCTAGCAGGGCAGATTCAGAAAGTAGTTCAAAGATAAACGGGATTATAGGTATTATAAACAGAGGCACTGAGTACAAAACCGAGGAAGTTATGTTGAACTTTTATAAAGCACTGGTTTAGCCACAACCATTCAGTTCTGAGCACCTGACTTTAAGAAGGATATGAAGGCTTTAAAGAAGATGCAAAAAAGGTTGACAAGAATGGTTCCGGGAATGAGGGATTTCAGTTAGAGGAACAGACTGGGGAAGGTGGGGCTATCCTCCTTAGAGCAGCGAGGTTACGAAGAGATTTGAAACGGTGTTCAAAATCATGAGGAGTACAGACAAAATAGACAGAAAGAAACTGGCAAAACAGACAAGAATCAGAGGACACAAATTTATCAATTTACCTGTCACAGAAGGTATACAATCCATCACGGTATACAAATTCTTGTGAAGATTAAGTCCATCTTGACACTCAGGATATCCTCCCTCACGTCGTGGCACCACCACTGTGCTCAATGGGTTAGATTCAGAACAGAGCCAACTGCTCAAAACTGAGCATGCAACAAGTGCTATGAGCCATCAGCAACAGAACTGTTGCAACCACAATCTGTAACCTCATAGCCTGATACATCCCTCAGTCTACCATTACTATCAGGCCAGGGGACTAACCCTGGTTCAATGAGGAGTTTAGGAGAGCTCACCTGGAGGAGCACCAGCATACCTAGAAGCAAGGTACCAATCTGGTGAAGCTACAACATAGGACCACAGACACTTCATCGAGAAGTGCCTAGTGGGTGATCACCTCAGTTGGCCTCCTCCATTATTGCAGATGCTAGTCTTCAGACAATTAAGTTCCGTCCATGTGATACAAAAAATGGCAGAAGACACTGGACACTGCAAAGGCTATGGACCCTGACAACATGCTGGCTGTTGTACTCCGGTTTCCTCCCACAGTCCAAAGATGTGCGGGTTAGGTTGATTGGCCAGGTTAAAAAAATTGCCCCTTAGAGTCCTGGGATGCGTAGGTTAGAGGGATTAGTGGGTAAAATATGTGGGGGTAGGGCCTGGGTGGGATTGTGGTCGGTGCAGACTCGATGGGCCGAATGGCCTCCTTCTGCACTGTAGGGTTTCTTTCTATGATTTCTTGTACTGAAAATTTGTGTTCCAGAACTAGCTGAGCCATTAGCCAAGCTACTCCAGTACAGTTATAACACGGGCATGTACCCAAACAAGAGGAAAATTGCCCAAGTATGTGAATCTGGCAATTATCAGTCTATTCTCATCATCAGCAAAGTGATGGAAGGTGCTTTCAAAGGACACTTATTGAGCAATGGATGCTCATTTTGACTTGTTCCACTCAGGACCAATCAGCTGTAAACTTCATTATAACCTTGGTCTAAACATGGACAAAGAAACAGAATTTCACAGGTGAGGGGAGAGGAATAGCACTTGGTAACACAACAGATTTGACTGGAGTGTGCTATCGAGAAACCCTAGCAAAATTGAAGTCAATGGGATTCAGGGGGAAAAAAAACTCTCCATTGGTTGGGGTCATACCAAGCACAAAGGAGGATGATGGTAATTGTTGAAGGTCAATCGTCTCAGTCCGAGGAGATCTACAGGGCAGGATCTTGGCCCAACCATCTTCATCAATGACTTTCCCTCCATCATTAGATCAGAAGTGGGGAAGTTCGCTGATAATTTCACAATGGTCATGACTCCTCAGATACTGAAACAGCCTGTGTCCAAATGCAGCAAAACCTAGACCACATGCAGGCTTAGGTTGATAAGTGACAAGTAACATTCAGCCACATTGATATCAGGCAATAACCATCCCTGAAAAGAAAGAATCTTCCCACCCTCCCCTCATTCAACAGCATTACCATGGCTGAATACCCCACGAGCAATAACCTGGAAGTTACCACAGACCAGAAAATGAACTGAACCAGCCAAATAAATGCTGTGACTTCATGAGCAGATCAGAGGCTGAGAATTCTGGGATAAGTAACTCATCTCCTGACTCCCCGAGACCTGCCCACCACTGACAAGGCACAAGTCAGGAGTGTGATAAAATGCTCTCCATTTGCCTGGATGATTACAGCTCCAACAACACTCAAGAAGCTCGATACCATCAAAGACAAAGCAGCTTGACTGGCATCCCATCCACCCGCTTGAACATACAATCCTGCCACCAGTGTGTGCCATCTACAAAACACACTGCAGCAACTTGCCAAAGTTCTTTGAACAGCACCTTCCAAACCCATGATCTTTACCTCCTGGGAGGACAAAGGCAAGAGACCCATGGGAATTCCCCCACCTGAAAGTTACCCTCCTAGTCACACATTATCCTGACTTAGAACTATATTGCTGCTCCTTCACTGTTGTTAGGTCAAGGACTGGAACTCCCTTTCTAGCAGCACAGTGGGAGCACAGAGGTAAAGGGAAGAGAGAAGGGAGGGTAGAAAAAAGGCAAAGTCTGTCATGGGGTGGAAGGAGATTAAGTGACAATAGGGGTGATAAACCTCTAACAAAATGGACTGCAGGGGTTCAAGAAGGCAGCTCACCATAACATTCTCAAGGGCAATTAGGGATGGACAATAAATACTGGCCAAATCAATGGCGTCTGCATCCCATAAATGAATAAAAAAGCTCCCAAAAAACCCTGATGACTCAACAGATCATTTTCAAATCAGCTGGCAAAATTAAAACTCAAGTGTCTTAACTGCATGAATAAGTCTCCCCTTGCACTCACTGGGAAATACTGGGAAACCATATACTGCAAATTCTGTAGCTATACATTTCCTTCAGCTGACATAATAGCTATGAAGGATGGGAGGGGGGTGTAATTGTTATGGCATCGTTGAATAATTATTGTACGCAGACAACTTGATCAGCAATGGTTGGCATTTACATCCATACTCATTGTACAGAAACAAATCTTTAAAAGGCTTTACAGGAAGATGGGTAGCGAGCTCATACTGATCAGAAGGACTCGACAAAAATGATGATCTAAGGAAGGCATTTCTTGGCAGTGGGGTAAGTGACAAGTCAGTCTGTTTGCTTGTGTCTCTTAAGTGTCTTGGCACTCAAAAGTATTAAAGCATTAAACGAGTTACATAAATATAGATTGTTTATGTGGAAAGAGAGAGTTTCAGTAGGTGGGAGTAAGGTGTCTGAAGGAGAATGAAAAGTAGGCCAGCAACAGAAGACAAAGGGATATGGGAAATTGTGCAAATACATTAGAATAAACATTGTTTAAGTATTTGAGGTCTACAAAAGGTCAAGGAGGATAAAGTGGAAAATTGAGCAATAATCACACTCCACAAGATGTCACTGGTGACCTTAAGCAGATTAGTTCATTTCTGTGTTCAGGGCAAAGATTTGACTGGTGGATAATGAGAGGGTGGTATGAAATGGAAGCAATGATTTATTCCAAAACGTTAGAAAGAAAAGGAAGTTTGGAAGTGGTGTGATAGATGAGGAAGATGGAGAGTTCAGAGTAGGTTTTCTGAACAAGGTAGGGTCTGAGTTTGAGCGACAGGGATGGGTTGGTGGTACATGTGATAAAATAGTGTGAGGAGGGGAGGCTAGGAGCTGGGCAAGTTAACTAAGCAGGTAGTGAGATTCACAGAACTGATATTTAGTGACAGCCAGAGGCAGGGAAACAGGAGTAGAATGACTGCGAGGGTAATGGAAAAGGGATAGTTGGAAAGGAAAGAGAATAAGGAAGCAGTTTCAGGGACTCTGAAAGAATTGGAAAGACTGAGAGCTGTGATAGACACAACAAGGATGATAATTAAACCAATCCAGGCAGGATAAAGATTCTGGGTCAGTGGAGGCCTCAGATGGGTGGTTAACTGTAAGTGGGACAACTGCAAATGAATAAATATTTGAAACAAGCCTTTAGTGAGAAAGTAGTATAATGGGAGAAGTTTTGACTCTCTTCATCAAAAAACTGGTACAGTTTAGGATGAACTGCCTCCTGTGCCGTAACCACCTATGGTTCAATTCACTGGCATTTACTTACAGTATGTTCTTCTGCTTGCAAGTTTGCAAATTAGTTATTTTTGTTTCTTTACAGCATTCCTTTGCTCCAAGATTGATCTAGAAACTTGCTTTTAGACAGTATGTAACATCTGAAGTGTTAAGAGAGGAAGAGCTTGCATTTGGATACACATTGACTTCTGTATCTTAACACGAGCAATGCCCTCCCTATACTTCATTAATCCAAATGAATACTGGATGTCCAGCATGAACAGAAGGCATACGTTGTTACAAGTGCAAAACAAAAGATTTTTTTTTAATGTAGCTGTTTAGCAGGGGGTAAACTCTTCTGATAAGCTTACAGCTTGTATAATTATTCTGCCCAAGTGATGATTTTAAGGTGAAGGCTAATGGTTAAGTAAAGCCAAGTTCAGGCCACTCATAATGTAACTGTTGTGTGATCAGGAAACTTTTCAGTGAATTACACGATATAAAACGCCTACACATATAAAACAGCTCATCATTTGACTTACCGTAAGCAACACCAATTGTAGGTCAGCTACTCATAATAAAAACAATAAATTTGCATGTATTTCCTCTCATGTAACACTTCCTGTGTCACATTTAAATTACAGGCAAATTTCTTGTAGCAAACTGGGGGAAACGCTGTATGATCCAACGATATTTTTTAAGAAATAAAAAAGTAGTCATTTGGAATGCACGTGGAACCTATCCAGCAATTACCTCAGGGAGCATCCCCATGAATTCAAAGAACTCTAACAGCACAGGAGGATGACATTTAGTCCACAACCCATCTGTTCCTTTCCCCCTGCAAATTTTTCTTTTTTAGATAAAAATGATCCAATTCCCTTTTGAAAGCCTCAGTTGACCCTGCCTCCACCACACTCTCGGACAATGCATTCCAGATTCTAACCACTCGCTGAGCGAAAATGTTTTTCCTCTGGTCACCACTGCTTCTTTTGCACATTACCTTAAATCTATGCCCTCCACTCTCAATCTTTTCACCAATGGGAACAGTTTCTCCCCATCTAGACCCTTTCATGATTTTTAATACCTCCATCAAATCTCCTCTCAAAATTCCCCATAAGGAAAAGTCCTAAAGTTTTCAATTTTGTTTAAATAATTGGAGTTCCTCATTCCTGGAATCATTCTTGTGAAGCTTTTCTGCACCCTCTCTCATGCCTTCACATCCTTCCCAAAGAGTGGTGCTCAGAACAGGACACAATACTCCAAATGAGGCCAAACCAGTGCTTTTTCTTACAGGATTATCATAACCTCCTTGCTTTCATACTCTATTGATAAAGCACTAGATGTCATATGCTTTATTAAGTTCCCTCAAGCTGTCCTGCCACCATTAATGATTCATGCACACTTACATCCAGGCTATCTAATCCTGCACCTGTTGTAGAATTGTACCCTTTATTTTATGCTGTCTGCATTCTTTCTGCCAATATGAATCACTACACACTGCTCTACATTAAATTTTATCTGCCACTTCTCTGCCCATTCCACAAACCTGACTATGCCTTTTGAAGTTTCACACTACCCTTCTCAAAGTTCAAAATACTCCCAAATTTATCAGCAAATCTTTAAATTGTGTCCTGTGCCCCAAGTCATTATTACAGAACTGGAACAGTGACGATCTGAACACCAACCCCTGGGGAACACCACTGTAAACCTTGTGCTGCCAGTCTAGAAAACAACCATTCCCCACTATTAGTTTCCTGTCACTGAGACAATTTTAAATCGCTGTTGCTACAAACCTTTGATTCCATGAACTTTGTCCACAGATCTGCTGTGTGGAACTTTACCAAATGCCTTTTGGAAGCCCATGTACACCATATCAAGTGCTTTACCCTCATCACCTTCTCTGTTATTTAAAAAAAAACTCAAGCAAGTTCGTTAAAAATAATTTTCCCTGAACAAATCCATGCTGGCTTTCCTTAATTAACCTACATTTGCCCCAATGGCTAATACTTTTCTCTCAAATTATAATTTCTAAAAGTTTTCCACCACCAAAGTTTCTGGGCTTATCTTTACACCTTTTTTTGAGCTAGGATGTAACAGCTGCAATGCCTTAGTCCTCTAGCGCCACCCTAGAGTCTAAGGAAAATTTTAAAATTATAGCCAAGCTCTTTAACTTCCACTCTCACTTCTTTCAATATTCTTGGATGCATATCATCTGGCTCTGGTGCCTTGTCAACTCTTAAGTACAGACAACCTATCCAATACATCCTCCTCATCAAATTTAAACTTTCACGTGTCTGTACTGCCTCCTCTTTCTCCATGGCCTGGACAGATGCAAACTATTCATTTAATAGCTCAACCATGCCCTTTTCCACAAGGTGTAAATCTCCTTTTTCATTCTGATCAGTCCCATTCCTCATTATTTTGATGCCTAAAGATGACTTTTGTATTCCTTTTGATGTTAGCTGCCAGTCTCTTCTCATACTCTCTTTCCATTTTCAATTCCTGGACCAGTTAAGTGTGAGGGTCCCCATTTTGGGGAGGAGAGATGAGGTGAGGAGTATATGGATTGGAAGAGAGATTGGGTGTCCCCATGCCTGCAGTGGGGTATTGCACAATTCTGCCTTAAAATTCCTGCAACTTCTCTGTAATTTCCTTGCAAATTTATTCCTCTATATCGTATTTTCACCTCAATAAATACTGCAACTCCTCCTACCTTTCTTGCACCTTGCACCATGAAACATTTGACACACTGTCCTGCCCTCCTCCAGCCAAGTCCTGTCCTGCCCTTCTTTAGCCAAGTCTCTGATATCGGCATATCATATTTCTACATGGCTATCTGTGTCTGCAGCTCACCACTCCTTTTTACTGCATACCATACATCCACATACATGCTCTGCAACCCAAATTTAGACTTTATTGCTATCCTTCTGATTGAATCCACCGAATATCTTATTTCCTACTCTAGTACTATCTGTCTCTCCCAGTATTCTTTTCACCTTGGCTGACCTCTCTAGCATGACTTCCTGGTTCCCACGCCCTTACCAAGTTAGTTTAAACCCTCCTCAATGGCACTACTATGAAAATTAGTACCGGTTCTGTTTAGGTGCAATCTATCCGGCCTGTACAGGTCTGTAAAATAAAAATCCAACTTTTCAGGGTCAGTATAGAATTTTTATGGAATTGTTAGGCATAGTTTAAAGTCACCTTGGCAGAGAAACTGTGTTCTTTTGCACTGTGGAAAAACACAAACAATCCCTAGAAATAGCAAGGCCTCCTGATTTAGGTTTCCGTGTTGACATTCCTAAGTCGATAGGATGGTGCCTTTTGTACTCTTTTATCTATACAAGTCTGATAAGGGCTAGCAAATGGCCCTCAGGGTGACATACCCTAAAAGGTGATGGACATCTATAGCTGCAGAAATACCCATCTGTTCCCCAAATATTGAATCTCCAATCATTATCACTCGTCTAGTCTTTTTTGTGCCCCTCTGTTCAACTGAGCCATCTGTGGTGACATGGACTTGGCTGGGGCTGCACTCCTCAGATGAAGTATCACTTTCATCAGTATTCAGAACTGAACACTAATTGGAGAGTGAGGTTCACTCAGGGGACTCCTGGATTATTTCATCTTGACTGCCTGGTGGTCATCCAATACCCTTCTACCTGCAATACACATAAGCTGCAGAGATAACCATATCAATAAACATGCTATCCACAAACCTTGTGGATGTGCCACAGTAATGACAGCTGCTGTTCAAGTTCCAAATCAAGATACTTACGGCACACATAGAATCCTACAGTGTAGAAGGAAGTCATTCGGTCCATTGAGTCTGCACCGACCACAATCCCACCCAGGCCCTATCCCCGTTACCCTACTTATCTACTCTACAAATCCCCCTGACACTAAGGGGCAATTTAGCATGGCCAATCAACCTTACCTGCACAGCTTTGGAGTGTGGGAGGAAACCGGAGCACCAGGAGGAAACCCAGGCAGACACAGGGAGAATGTGCAAACTCCACACAGTCACCTGAGGCCGGAATTGAACCCGCGTCCCTAGCTCTGTGAGACAGCAGTGTTGACCACTGTGCCACCATGCCACCCAAGTGCACATATGGTTATATAGGATACAGGAGACTTCCTGGTGTTCCCACATGGAACTGAATGTGCGTTTGAGGGGTTGGAACTGAATGTGTGTTTGAGGGGTCAGAGCTGCCCTGCCATTCCTCTATTAGATAATAAAACTTGCTACTTAATAAAAAGACTCACCAGCCATGCACTTCCCTTCTTCTACTGTCACTTAAATATAGGGAGGTTAATTGAAATGCTTTACTTAACCCTTACTATCAAAATATTTTTGAAACTTTTTAATTTCTCAGCTCCTTCGACTGACTCCCAACTTTGAAGAAAGGGAAACAAAGCTACAATACTCACCAGCCAATTAACTATCCTCACTTCAGTATTTCCGATCTGCTGTACGCTCCTCCCAGTGCAGGATTCAAAGAGTCTGTTGCTAATGATTTATAAAAATACTTCAGCATTAACTCACAATAAAAGGATAGTTTGACACTGTTCCCAAGTTCAGACGTGCAAATTAAAGAGAAAGCCAGGTCGGATCTTGCCCTAAACTCTCAATTTAGCAATTAATTTCTGCTCAATTGAACACGGTTTTAGATAAATAAGACCTTGTGGCTTAAGGTTTCCTTTCAGGATAGTTACAAGTCAAATTTGAACCAACATTTTTCAAACCTATATCGACTCAAACCAAATAAACAATCAGCATTCACAGAATTACATGAGGCTTGATTATATTCGCTCCCTGCCCCTCCAGTTTAAATATCAGTGGGGTTGGGGGGAGGCACCTACACTTAGTTTAAAGTTTAAAAAGTTTAAAGCTATTTATTGGTCACAAGTAGGCTTACATTCACATTGCAATGAAGTAACTGTGAAAATGCCCGAGACGCCACACTCCGGCACTTGTTCAGGTACACAGAGAGAATTTAGCATGGCCAATGCATCTAACCTGCACATCTTTGGACTGTGGGAGGAAACCGGAGCTCCCGGTGGAAACCCACGCAGACACGGAGAGAATGTGCAAACTACACACAGACAGCGACCCAAGCTGGTAATTGAACCCGGGTCCCTGGCGCTGAGAGACAGCAGTGCGAACCACTGTGCCGCCCAAAGCAGGCTCACCCTACTTTTTTTGGATGCCAGACCTTTAAGTAGTATGAAACAGAGCCTCCAGCCCTCTCCAGAAGGCTGGCTAATTGGAGGCCTTACACACTGGCGGTGCCAGCAGAGGTAGTGGACACTGCTCATGTTACAGGTAGGCCAAGGAGGTGGCATTCAGTGACGGACCCGGACACTTACACTGGGGTGCAGGAAGCCCAGCGTCAAAATATAACACAGCACTATGCGAGATGTCCTTGCATGATTGAGGGCCAATCATCTCTATTATGGCCAGAACTAGTGGTGCCATACATTGTTTTAAACAAATATCTCTTTGCTACTCAGATCAATGTGCAAGGAATTAATTCGAGATTGAAGGTTTCTTTACAAGGTGGTTTGGAGTGACAGAGAGAATTGTGCATCCTATCATTTACATGTCAGTAATAGCAGAGCTAGTTATTCAAATTACTGTAGTTTTGAAACAGGAAATCAGTTAGCCGGAATGATCACTATCGATAAGGTCATGAATAAGAAAAAATCCCTTTATCTTCATACACTACAGAGGTAACTATTCTCAGGGATTAATTGTCTATATTCAAATGGAGCAGGTTTTCATACTCTCAGGATGTATGGAGCAAGTTGTTCATAACTGCAGCAATAAAAAATAAATTCTCAGCCTATATAACTTTGAAAGGCATAGTTAGAGGCATAAGCCCTATGATTTACAAAGTTAGCAAGTTGTAGCTTTATTATTTTTCATAACTAAGCATCATAGGAAAATTTAACAGTTAAAAACTTACACAAATCTTCAAAAGAATTCAGTTCGAATACCAATTTGTGCCCAAACAGCATAAATTGCAGGGTTACAGCTTCATTGTCAAAGCAAAGAAAACAACTCCTGCAAAGCTTGAATCATGAGGAAATTAATTGGTGTGGCACAACAGTTCAACTAATTACAATTAATGGCGATAGTAATATAGTGGTAATGTTACTGGGCTAGTAATCTGAACCATTGCCCAAGTCCCACCATTGCAGCTGGGAGGCAGGGGGTGGAATTTGATTTGTTCGGGAAGTGATAAAATGCTAGTCTCATTAATAATGGTCATGAAATTACCAGATCATCATTAAAAACACATCTAGTTCACTCCCTTCAGCAGAAAAAAAATCTGCAATCCTTACCCAGGTTGGCCTGTTTAACTCTGGACTCGCATCATTGTGGTTGACTGTCAACTGCCCTCTGAAATGGTTTAACAAGCCACTCAGTTGTATCAAACCATTACAGCAAAGTTGAATAAGAATAAAACCGGATGGACCACCTGGCATTGACCGAGGGACAGGAAAACATCCTCCCCTAAGAGCACTTTGAGTATATCTACATCACATGTGCTGCAGCCATCCAAGAAGGCAGCTCATCACCACCTTCTCACGGGCAAGTAAGGATTGGCAACAAATGCTGGCCTTGCCAATGCCACTCCCATCCTAAGCACAAATAAGAAAAGTACAAATTCAATTGGCACAAGGTCCAATCCATTGAGGTAAACACCAATCCCAGGACTTGGCATGACTACTGCAAGGATGATGTGGAGTTGCCGGCATTGGACTAGGGTAGGCACAGTAAGTAGTCTCACAACACCAGGTTAAAGTCCAACAGGTTTACTTGGTAGCACGAGCTTTCAGAGCGCTGCCCCTTCATCAGGTGAGTGATGAAGGGGCAGCGCTCCAAAAGCTCATGCTACCAAATAAACCTGTTGGACTTTAACCTGGTGTTGTGAGACTACTTACTGTACTGCAAGGATGTCAAGTCTCCAGGTAACTGATGAGATTTTCCCTTTGTGCAGGCTAATTCATTTCCAATTGGAAGCTGAACCAATAAGGAAGAATTACATTGTTTTATGTAGATGATAACAGCAATTTTTCAGTTACTAATAGTCAGTTAGAATAGGAATTATGCCTCACCTCTCATGGTTTCTTTGTAAAATGCCAATGAGGCATAAATTTTATTATCTTACACTGCCTTATCTTCATTGGTCTGTGTTTGACAGTTATACCTTAATGTGAATCACTTTCTCATGGGTTATTTCTCAACTGCTGAACTGGGCTAAAACTTTGCGAAGAAACAATTTGGTTAAACCCGACAGATTGAATTAGCAACTTGATGAACCGATAGCGACATAGCCACTAAGCTTTAAATACTAGGAAATGTGTATTCTTAGAAAAAAAACGCACGCTTCTCAGCAAATTCCTGATAAAGCCAATGACATATAAAAACCACAAGCCACCAGTGCACCCAACATACATACACATATTTAAAGAGACATAACATACCACATAACTTGGCCTACATCTTTTAAAAATTAAAAACCACTTTTTTTTTCTAAATTTTGCATATGACTATCTCACCTCAATTACAGTAAAACATGATAGCAGCTCAATAGTTAACACCAAGTTGAAATCTTTCCAAAGCCTTTGGTAGGCAGTGACAACTTGCTTCAATGTGTACATTATTACTATTGTAAGTGCAGTACTGAAAATCATTATGACTGCGCGTGATCATGATTTCAGCAACATGAACCAGTTGTTTAGGCAGCATAACCATTAATATTATGGCTTTCACTTCTGTTATCACATGCAATCTGAATGCTCTGTTTTGAAGTGAAATGATTGCATCTACGAATATTAGACCCACCACTAAGAATGACTGTTGGCAGCAACTAAGTTATTGTTCACATGTCTTATGCATCAGCAAACACGAGGAACCATCACAAGACTAAACTGGTAAAAAACTAATTTATTATTTTAGCAAGGGAAGGGAGGGAAAGTAGAAGACTTCTATTGAAGACATTTTGGTTCCACTTCTTCCCCCCCTTTTTACGACATCATGCACCATCATGTAAGAACATGCAAATGTTAGATGCCATCCTTGCATGCCTCCTTCAATTCCAACCTGATACCAGTTGCTAGCTGCGTATGAGCTGGGGAATGACAATTTACCTCCACAAGAGGAAGTGCCCAAGTTGCAGAATCAAACTTGTAGGAGGGCCATACAGCCCTCTGATTTGATCTTCACTGCAAGAATATTCCTCGTTTCTGTCTGGGCCAAAGATATACAACGCTGCTTCTTAGTCACTGAATCTGCAAGGAACCATCATCCAATGCATGAAACCATCATGGCCCCTCCACAATATCCCATTTTCACATTCCCAGGAACATGAATATGCAGCGGAGCATGCTTCAGAACCAGCAAGATCAATATCGTCAAATCATGAATACTGATAACACGGGTCATTTCAACTCTTGGCAGTGGTGTAAAACAAGCACTGCCTATGCAAGTTATGTTTCAAATGAAGCCAGTGGAAAAGGAAGTTGGGAGAGTGTATAAAAGGTAACTGAAACTGGGACGGCACAGTGGTTAGCACTGCTGCTTCACAGCTCCAGGGACCTGGGTTCGATTCCCAGCTTGGGTCACTGTCTGTGTGGAGTTTGCACATTCTTCCTGTGTCTGCGTGGGTTTCCTCCGGGTGTTCCGGTTTCCTCCCACAGTCCAAAGATGTGCGGGTTAGGTTAATTGGCCATGCTAAATTGCCCCTTAGTGTCCCGGGATGCGTAGGTTAGAGGGATTAGCGGGTAAATATGTGGGGATAGGGCTTGGGTGGGATTGTGGTCGATGCAGACTCGATGGGCCAAATGGCCTCTTTCTGCACTGCAGGGTTTCTATGAACCTTCTATGAACCGATATTGCCAGTGTTACACCATGGACAAACATTAAAATTAACCCAAAACATTTATAATTTAGAAAACATCAGCTTAGTTTGAATTCCAAAATTTTCATTAAATTTAACCACTGAAAGATCCTGTCATGTCTGGGAAATTGTAGATATTTATTTGAAAAAGTGTTTTACTATCAAGAGTCGAATAATTTAAAGGTTGGTTTTTAGCACAAGTATTGCAATTAACTCATAACTTATTTTATTTATAATTAACTCTTAAGTTGTGCGCATACCAAGCTACAGATCAAAACAAGATATTTGAGAATATAAATAGAAGCTACAAGATAAAGAAAACTGTGGGGGAAGTGTATTACTACTACTTCCCCAAAGTAACCTTTTAAAGGCCACATGGGCCTGACTAAGATGATTACAGGATGTTGTCGCTAGTATGCTTCACAATTTTTAAAAGTAAACAAACAAAAAATTACATTATTATAGCACAATAATGCAAAATAAAACGGGTGACAGATGGTTATTTTGGAACATTCTTAATTTTTTTTTAGTTTTTTAAAAATTGCAAGGTCATGCGACTTTACTGCTTAAAATATATATTTCTGTTACAACTTGTGATTTTCTGTATTTCAAAATAACAGCACTCAATTACACAAAAAGTTTTTTTGGGCCAATTTCACTGGGGGTCTTTCAGTCTCAAATGATCTGACTCTTTTCTTGTCCCTAACGATACCTAACTGATTTTCAAACATATCTATGTGCAGGACTCCCTGCTAATACTGGGTCCCTGTTCTCATTTCCAAATGATAACATCCAGAATAGCAGAATATGTTTATTTATTAGAGAATGAAATAATCAATATTCAACTATAAAGAAATTTAATTAACATTGCACAGATCTGACAACTTTGGGGATCCCTTCATGAAACCTATGGTCTAGGAAACCCCAACTGAAACCTATATCATACATTTCATATTGTTATGGTTGTATTTCCTTCGAGTAATCAGATAGAGATTTATAGTATAAATCACTGACTATCAATCCATCCCACCAAATTCTATATGGAAAAGGGATAGAGACCATTTATATCAGGCACCCTAGTGCACTGTCCCTTGACATTCCCAAAACCAGGGCAGGAAAATCACATGATTTTATCCTCTGACAGATGAGACTTCAAATGGGCAAAACAGCAGAAAGATTTGATGTGAGGATACAAAGTTAATTGAAAGGTGGCGCACAACAAGTAGATGAGGCTACGAAAAGGGCAAATTGAATCTTTAGTTTTGGGTTGTGAAGCACAGGATACAAAAGCAAAAAGGAACAATTACATTTGTACAAAACCTTAACTGGACTCCATGGGCCCTATTTTACCATTTTGATTCTAAGTGCTGGGTGGACTTAAAATTGGGAGCGTTTCAGGTCCGACTTTTAGACCCGTTCTCAGGCGCCCCCGGACACAAACTGCCTGAAAAAAATGTCAGCAGTTCTGAATCGCGCTGCAGAAGCCTGTGGATGGGGCTTAATGCACTCAAAATCCTGCAGCTCCGATCGGCGCCTCCAACTGCGCATACGCAGAAAAAAAAATGATAGAATGCAGCTCCCCTCCCACATTCCTCCCAGGCCGGATAATGCCTCCCCCTGGCCCCCACAGACATTGCCCCACCCCCACTACACTACTGACCCCCTTATCCCTCCACAACGTCCGCCACCCAGACCGATCGTGGATCCCTCCCCCATTCTCCCCCCCACCGATCTCAGGCAGAGTGGCAGTGGACCCCCCCCTTCCCCCTCACTGATCTCAGGCAGAGTAGCACAGACCCCCACCCCCACCGATCTCAAACAGAGAGCCGTCGGGCGCTCGGCACTTACCCCCTCACTAACTGGAACGCTCGAATTGGACTTCTGTGGAGCATGTCTGTTTCGTGCCAATTCTGGAGGGCGAACATGGTGGTAAAGGGGGAAGGGTTGATAAGGTTGGACGTGCAGCCCGTTAAGTCAATTTAAATGCATTTAAATGGCCGTCGCTCCCGTTTTGGGCGCGCTTCCGATCGTGGCCATTTTCGGGCCTTGATAAAGGGGGAACCGGCACCGAGGCAGGCGTGGATCGCGCTACTCACCTCACACCTGACTTTACCATGTTTCCGCGCCTCTGCGCAACTTGATGGTGAAATCGAGCCCTAAGGATAACTTTGAATCATCAACCCAATCTATTCTGGCTTTTTACAATCAGGTGACAGCTGAATGATGAAATTTACTAATATAATACTGCCAATGATATGTTTCCATAGAATCTCCACAGTGCAGAAGGAGGCCATTCAGCCCACTGACTTTCCAAAAGAGCATATTATCCAGGTCCTATCTCCGTAACCCCACATATTTACCCTGTTAATCCACCAAAACCTGTGCATCTTTGGACTGTGGGAGGAAACCGGAGCACCTGGAGGAAACCCACGCAGAAACAGGAGAACGTGCAGATTCCGCACCGGCAGTGACCCAAGGCTGGAATCGAACTGGTACTCTGAGGCAGCAAGGCGTGCCACCATACCACCCCTGTTTTATTTATTTATATACATATTAAAATTGTAACTGTATAACTGTTAAAACTTTCATTTTAAGAAATATAATGCAGTTTGTGTTATTTTAAAACTATAATATTTTGAAATAACTAATCAATGTCAGGATCCCTTGAGCAAATTGTCTCCTGAAAAATTGCCTGCTGGATGTATGAAAAGAGTCTGTAAGTTCACAACTCCCAAAATTGAATGGCAATCAGAAAAGGAGAGAAAATGTTGGGTAAAGGTAATTATTGTTTAGCAGTACTGACTGCAAATACACAAGAGCACAAGGTCAGCAGTAGGGGTGTCAACTGCTCAGGCAAGTGTAATAAAATTCATGTGAAATTTAAGGGAGAGTCACAACAAAGATATCACATATCAATGACAAGAAAAGGTATAAACGGAGAGGATCTTCAACAAGATAGGGAGTTACAATGATTCCTTCATAGATCCCAGGGTACTGATAATCATTGTATCTTTGCTGTTAGTAAACTGTCCCATAACAAGAATGCAGTCTGGTGTCCTCTTATTGTGTAGTCTTGTTGCTTTTCTCTGGTAGTTTTGAAGTCTGTTACAAATATTAAATTGATTTTTAAATGCAAATATTACCTGTAGTCAGATTAAACAAGCTTGATTATATTTAACAGGCCAAATTATATTTAGAGACATGTCATTTGGTTCACAGCTGCAGTTGGATTACTTTGTGCAGCTTTGGACACACAGTTATACAAAGGATACAAAAGCAATTAGTGAATAGCATAGATATGGTAGAATGTTCCTTGCAATGAGTTTTCAAGAAAGACCTGAGAAGCTAGGACTTTTATCGCTAAAGTTTAAGAGGTGAGCTAATAAGATTAAGAAGTTAGGATTAGATAGAGACAAGTGGTTTCTATTGGTCAGCTGAATGGCATAATGAAGTCAGGTTATGATAATCACAAAATGAAGGGTAGACTTAAAAACTGGTTGGAATGTGGAATTTTATTTTACAAACTATTGTTGAATAAAATCTTTAAATTATTTTAAAAGGTAATTACAATTTCATGGGAAGAGTAATGTTGAAGGATATGCAAGGAGCAGCAGAGAAACTCAGCAGCTGATCGAGACAAACACCAGTGCAGATTGCTGGGCCAAAGAGCCTGTTTGTTTGGAAATATTCCATGATTATGCAGAAATTATAAATCAGAAAAACTGAATTATCAAAGCAGCTTGAAATACTGAAATCAATGGATTTGAACTACAATCATTTTTAACCAAATAAGCTTAAAATTCTGTGGAGTACAAAGAAAGTAGCATCATTCTTATAATAACATTACCAACACAATGTGAAAATAGACAAAAAGATTTTGCTTCAAGTAGCAAAAGTCATACCTGTGGCTTTCTTGAAATTGAAATTTTAAATTAATATCCCTTCTGCTAAACAGCTTAGAAAGAGTTTTTAAGTTAATTTCTTAGTCAAAGTAGGTTTACATTAACACTGCAATGGAGTTACTGTGACAATCAATCATTCTCACCACAATAGTTATTCCCACAGAGCTGCTGAAGCTTGTGAAACATTCCAGGAATTCAGTGAAGTGTGTAAGATGTTTGTCGTTCAAGCCAGAGCATTGTTAAGAGGTTCAGTTAAAAAGTGGAGAAATAAAATGAAAACAAACCTATGGGCCCAAATACACAATATTTGCTCTTTTCTGAAATTTTCCAAAATATACTTTGTGTACAACACAGAACTTTAAAATCAGAACATGGGTCTTTACTGCCCTGGGTGACAATCACCTAATTACCCTTTACTTAATTTCATTCCACTGATTTTAATCAACTCTACCCAGCTAGCAACGGTGAAAGTCTACCCCAACATTGCCATGATGCAGAACTAACTTTAATTTTGAAAGTTAAGGCACTGGAGTGGAAGGCAATTAAAATGCTCAGCAGATAAGCTTTAATCCTGGTTTGGAGAAGACTAAATGATTATCAATTGCTGAGACAAGTTAAGGAACAATTTCATACAACAGAAATGAATCAGGAATTATTTTATTTTAATAAACACATGACATTGAACATCCAACTCAAGTAAAACAACCAACAGTTTGTACCTGGCTTTGCCTTGCCAGGTTGCTTCTATGTCCGTTTTTAAAAAATTATGCAGCAAATGGATAAAAGGCACAAGGATACAGTTCAGAGCATAAAGGGATACTTATATTATACCCTGGTTAATCGCACAGTTAGACTTGGGCAGTACAAGCTCACCCTGAATGCAAGATGTTCAGATTGCTTGCTAGAGTTAAATATAATCCACTGTCATATTTGACAAGATGCATCAGGCAAAAATCCTAAACATGCAGCAGTTACAGTAGGCCCTTATTAATGTTGTTTTGTTTTAACATTGGTAAATTAATGGGGCCTATAATCACTTTGAGCATGACGAGATTTATTTTAACATTGTTTCCCCCCGCGTGACCTGAATGGTGCCATTTTGGAATGAGCACTGCCCGAACACTGAATTGTGGCATTTACCTGCTCCCTGACCTCTGCATTGTGGCCTCCCTGACCTACACACTCGCTGCCTCCCTCTCTTGGACTTGTGCACCCATTTAAGATCGAGATCCAATCCGAAACCAGAGGCACGATTTTGTGGAAGTACCAAGCTGGGGTTGCTATATCCATGTTTGGCTGTCTAAACTGCTCCTCACACAAACTCTCACTCTCAACAAGGGTTCAGGAGAAGGAAGCAGCAAGCGGGAGCACTTAAAAAAAAAAGTAATGATTGCAGCAGCCCAGCTCCGCACTTCTGCACCACCGAGATTCGCACGTCCCAACATGGGAGCACTGGCTTTGACATTTCTTTTTAAAAATAAAAGTTACTTTATTTACTAATGTAGGTGTATAAGCAATGCAAGATATTGCAACTCAAGAGGTTAAAATGTTTTAATATTTGTTTTTTTTTCTGATAAGCTCCTATAGAACCTAACTGCAGTTTTAACGTTGCTTCCATTGTTTCGCTTAAAGTCATGATTTTCAGGAATGTAACCACAACTTTAAGTGAGGACTTACTGTATTTGGCTCACGTGGTAGCATGCTCATCCAACTCAAAAAGTTACAACTCATTCTTGTAGTCTAGGCTATACTGTCATTCATAAAACATGTTCAACCATTGGCATGTTTAGGCCACCATAAAAGATTCGATAGCACTGTTCAAAGAATGGAGAGTTTTAGTATTGCGACATACATTACGCCCTCAACCAACTCCAAGTTTGACCGAGATCAAACTCCACACATGAACTTACCTGTTCTCTTCATAGCTTCTGTTTGGCCTACTGAGCATTTCCAGTGTTTTCGCTCTATTTTTCCCACAAAACTTAAACTAACGTGTCATTCAATCTCATTTTTGCTTTGGGACCTCGAGAACAAATCTGTTGTTCTGTTTGCAACATAACAGATGCTCTACACATAGCTCATTCAACATTTCAGATGGTAGTTAAAAACAACCACATTGATTCAGGTCTGGACTCACATTCAGGCCACATTGGCTTCATATTTCCAAGTTTGAATTTTGCATATTCAGTGAGGATTCACCAATGTGAGTGGCTGAAGAGATTCTCTGTTTCTTGCCCTGTACACCGACACCAGATATTTTGTTGAGGGCACCACAAAAGAGCGGATGCCTCATGACTGCAAGTCTCCACTCCAAAGCAGATCATAGGGACGATTCTCCGAGCTCACTGCACTGCTCGCGTAGCGGGTCGGCAGACATTAACAGCGGCCCTTTCGTGGGGTTCCCGTTGGGCTTCACATCCTCCGCACATCTCCAAAGGTAGGCATTTTAGTATCATCAGCTCCACACCGGAAATCAGCGCGCTGCTGATTATCTATGGAAATGTTGTTCAAATTGACATTTCCATATGATTAGCGGGCCCACTAGTGTTTCCCCCACCAGGGGTGGTTCCCTCTAGCGGCGTTTCTGACTGCTCCCCACTAACAGCAAACAGCATCCGACCCCGCTGGAGGGAACAGAGGCCATTGAGGCCCCCGGGAAGTTGGGGTGAAGGGGAGGTGCCCCTTGGGCAATGACAGCCTGGCAGTGCCAAGTTGGCACTCTGGCACTGGCACTGCCCCAGTGGGGGGGAATAGGCACTGCCAAGGGGTTGGTGCAATCGATGGGGAGGGGGAACCCACTGCCACTCTGCAAAAGGAGGAGGGAGGGAGTGTGGGCATTTGGGGTTGGCCATCCAGGTGATGGGGTGGGGAGGTTGGGGGGATATAGGGGCTGGTCAGGGGAGGTCTGGGAGGTCAGCGATCAGTGGTGGCGGGGGATCAGAAGGCCAGAGATGTGGGGTTGGGGGGCTGGCCAGTGATCTAGGGAATCATGCTAGGGCACTCTGTGATGCACAACGACATTCCATGGATAATTGTAACAGGAAAGTGATACAATTTGGATGAATGCAGCTATATTGGGTTTCTACCCAATTACATCAACATGAAAATGTCACCCCTGTGAGCAGGACTGCCCACTCTACCTACATCTTGACAGTAGTTCAGATGATGTTTTAGGATGTTCACTGACTCCTCTGGAATTCCACTCAGTTTACTAGGTAGACCCTATGGTTTCCACACTTGCTGAGGGCCATACCGAAACCCCCAAAATGACAAGAAACAATGGCAGTTAATCTGAGAGGGATCATTTACCTTTGTATTGCTGGCCAAATATTTTCCGCAGGCAAAATAAAATACTTTGTAGACTGAATGCCTTTGTCTTTCCTCTGCAGAGCAGCAAGGTGCCACTCAGTTTTCAGTCTCAAAGCAAGGTGGACACACCTCTGTTACACCTACACAAGCATTGTTCCAAATAAAAACACACACAAGACTTAAAAAGACTGAAATCTCCAGTAATAGCATCATGCAAGTTTGGGTCAAGGCAGCAGACATCTAAAAAGATTCTTGGGTTTTCTCATCCAAACACTTATCACCATATCATAAGGTGTGCTGACAAATTACAACTTCCACAGACACATGCTAAATGAGTTTGCATCTCAGTCAGTCAATGCTACAGTTCAAAGCAAAATAATCAATCACCAAAGCCAAACACTGGAATTTAAATTTATCCTGGAAAGCTAAGCGAACATCATATCATCATCTGTTAAATAATTCAGCACAGCAATTAGTCAACATCTTAGAAAGGATGCTACACGTTTCACAAATAGAAGGATGAAAAACAACCTGTACTCCTGTCGCAGTTTGTCCTTATCCTAGCATCACAGAACTTCCTTTTTAGATTGTAGAACAAATTAAGTTTCTCGATATGTACCTCCCACAACCTTATTGTCAGATTAAGTTGATATGGGTAGAATGTACAGAATAAATTTGTAATATTTCAAACTGTGGGGGATGGGGGTGGTTTGAACACATTATAATATAACAATGAAGCACAGGTATCCTCTGCAGCAAAGGTGAAGTTTAAAAAACACAACTTTGCACTGTTGGATCACCACACAAGCACATCACAAAATTTACACCCAATAGTGTCATATGCACAAAGCGGCATACAGTCCTGGATTATTGTGATTAGCACCAATTAATGATACTTGTGTCCGCAAGACGTGCAATTGCCTGAAGACTTGTGGCAACTTATTATTACCAGATGTCCAAAACAGTGCAGCACCCTCTGCAGGGAAGCTGGAACCTGTGTGAACAGCGCATGCAACGATATGTCTCTTCAACCAATCATATTTAAGAATCCTTACTGAGGCACACAGTCTAATCCAGGAAGTCCAAGTTGCAAGACCCAATTCATTGTAAATTCATGTGCAGAAAGAAAAAAAAGTTTAAGATGGGATGAGGAGAGCGAAATAGGAGAAACAGAAAAAAGCAAAAGTAGATTTTAATTATTTATGCAAAACTTCCCAGCAACAATAAAATCTGAAGGAATGAGGCTTCACGTTTATTCGAGTTGTTTCAGTGCCAGAGAAGTTGTTTGGCAGTAATCAAGATTTATCACACCATTAAAATTTTTAATTACACTTGAATGGAAAATACCTATCTTTTTCGTGCACATTTCGTGGGCAAGCAATGCACCTTTATGCCCTTCATGTTTTTAATGCCAGGCATCCACACAAGATACCAGTGTAGTGAAACTTTCTGGTTCCCACTGTAGGTATGGACATCAAAAGTGGTAATAGCCTATCCATTATTCTTAATGCAAACCAGTGGTTATGTACTGGAGTAGTTCCCGAAACACGAGGTCAAATCCCATCATAAGGGCTAGGGAATTTAAATTCAGTTAATTAAATAATATCTGGAATAAAAATTGGTATCAGTAAATGTGACTTTGAAAAAACTGCACTGTTGCAAAAGAAATCTGGTTCATCGGTTCTTTCAGAAATTTAGTATTTTGCATCTCTTTTGACTAAGGAAGATGCTGTCAAAGCCATAATGAAAGAGGTGGTGGTTTCACACTGTGTGTTCGGACCAGGAAAGCATTGTTTGAGAATGTGGTAGAGGTGAATCAATCACAGCTTTCAACAGGGAATTGATTATCTGAAGAGAAAATATTTTCAGGACAGGGAATTGACTTCTGGATGATGGCAGAAATGTGTGGATATATAAAGAGTGAGAAGGCTGGCTCTCTCTTCTCTTAAAAAAGAGTTGAGGAGTAAGCTAATGGAGGTCTTTAAAACTGTGAAAGGTTTTAATAGAGTGGATAGAGAGAATGTTTCCTCTTGTAGGGAAGAGCATAACTAGAGGCCATCAAGATAAGACAGTCACCATGAAATCCAATAGGAAATTCAGAATTTCTTTATCCAAAAATTAGCATGTGCAACTCACTACATGTTGAACCAAACAACAAATACACTTCGGGGGAAGCTGGACAAGCATAGGAGGGAGAAGGAAAAAGAGAGCTGCAGTGGCAGATTGAGATGAGGAAAGATGGGAGGCAGCTCAAGTGAAGCATGAATATATTACAGAATGTTTTCACCAAATCACCCATTGCTGTGCCCTGTATCTTATGTACTTAATCCTTTTTATATATGTGATGAGTGGGGCTAGCTGAGTTTCTCTTGCGGATCGACAGATATGAGGGCCTAATGTATCTGTTACAATCTTCTACGCTTCTATAAGAATAGAAATCTGCCATTCATGCCCAGTCTGGTCTGTAATTGACTCTAGACCTACAGCAATGTGGTTGACTGTTAACTCAGAAATAGCTCAGTTGAACACCTATATCTATCAGGAAACAAGAATAACAGAACTGATCAGACCACCCATAGTGACATAGGCATCAGACAGGACAACGGCACACTCAAACAATCAGCACTGCGAAGTCCCCCTACTAACATTTCAGCACTTGTGTCAAAATTGGGAGAGCTGTCTCAGACTAGTTAAGCCTGGAATAGTCAGTCACAGAATAATTTTCTAATTTTTCAGCCAACATCCCAAGCTCCTCTCTCATCATCCTTGTTTATGTCCTGTCCCACTGGCAAAGCAGACCTAGAGGGACTGAGAGATCCAGTTAGGAGGAAGCGGTCGGAGAGTTCTCAACATTGAATCAAGATTTCATGAAATCTCATCACATCAATGCAAGTATGGCAAGGAAACATTCTACCACCCTCAGACAGCTAATGAATCAGTACTCCACCACATTGAACACTACTTGGAAGAGGCACTGAGGATGACAAGAGCACAGAATGCACTCTGGGTGGGGGATTTCAATCAACGAGGATGGCTTGGTAGCACCACTACTGACAGAGCTGGCAACAGTTCTGAGGAACCTAGCTGCCATATTAGCCCTGCTGCAGGTACCAGATAACCAACATGAAGGAAAAACTTGTTTGACCTCATTCATCCTCACCAATCTACCGGTCACCGGTACAGTTAGTGAACAGTCTTCGTGGAGACAAAGTCCTGCCTTCATTCTGCAGACACGTGCCATCATGTTCAGTTGAATTACCCACCATGCTAAATGGGATACATTCAAACAGATCCAGCAGCTTAAAACTAGGCATTTATGAGGCACTGTGGGCCATCAGCAGAAATAAAATTGTATTTCATCATAATCGGTAACCTTGTGGTCTGGCATATCCCTTGCTCGTCTGTTGCTGAGAGACCAATTCTGATTCAATGAGGAGTGCATGTGGGGAGTAACACCAGGCATAAATAAAAAAATCAGGTTCCAACCTAGTGAAGCTACAACACAGGACTACATGGCATCTGAAACAACAGATACAGTACGTTCTAGGCAGAGCTAAGCAATCCTACAACAAGGGATCATATCAAAATGAATGGTGCCAATGGTACAATTAACCAGATGAGGGGGCCTTCCGAATATATCCTCCCTCAGTGATAGTACAGTTTAGTATGTCAATGCTGAAAGCATTTGCATTCCTCCTCAGCATGAAGTCCTGAGTGGATAATCCAAGTCAGCCTCCTCCTGTGGTCTCCACAAGTTAGCCTTCAGCCAATTTGATTTGTTCCACATGA